>NC_142475.1:8526935-8831290 GCF_049115385.1 Moschus berezovskii | reverse complement strand
CAAAAATTTATGTAGAAAAAGTTATTAATATCTAATCTAGCCAAATTAAATTATGAATTCTTTGCGATCTTTAAGCCTTATTCTTCATTTACTAGAAAACATAATTGTCATTGGTAAAATTGAATATAATTCAATATATATACTCAATATAATCTAGAAAAAATTAACAACTATTTTATTTATAATTGCTTTTCATGAAGGAGGTGCATAAATTATTATCTGCAACTAAATTTATGACATGCATTCTATCATCCCTATTCTTTAATAATCCAAACATGGCTAATCAATCATGGTACTTTTTCCCAGTCAGTTCAAAGAAGACCCTAGAATTTCTATCAATTCAGTGCTTCAGAAAGTCACTACTAGTTTCATAAGCAATTTTACTTGTCAATCTGAACTTAATAATCCAGTGAAAAAACTATGCATATTATTTAGAGAGATTGATCACTAATCTAAATGACTAGGAAATGGTAGTAAAAGGATACAGAAAATTATTTAAGAAAGAAGGTGGCTTTTTTTCTTTTCTATCCTATTTATTTCACTTATAAATTATACTTGCCGTTCTCTATATTTTCTCGTAATTATTTCATAATTTAAGTGATGATAGATTGCTAACTAAAAATGTTTGGGTTTAATCAATAGTAAAACAAAAATTTTTCTTTTGTTTCAGAGTGTGCTTGCTTTGTCCTTCATTTTTACATCTGAGGTTCCTCTTTTGTGTTCCTTTAATCAAAATATATGCACATTTTCAGACTGGCCAAAAGAAATAAAACAAAAGAACTGTGCCATGTAGTTGTGAATAATAATTTAAGTAAGGTTTTTTTTTTTAAGAGAAGCAGTTCATTTTTTTTTTTGTAAATAAAAAAGACATTGTTAATGGCAAAGTTACCAATTCCCTCAAATGAAAACTTAAATACAATGGACATTTCTGAAATCTTTCCAAAAATAAGTGAAGTTTTCTTTTATATAGTATCCTCTCAGTTCTGTCATTGTGCTGATTCTATGACTGTTAATATATACTTGTGTTCTAAGCTTCCAAGTAAATCAATCAGTGCAATAAAATTCATATTGTTGTAGAAAACTGAATGAACAGCTAATATGTCTTAAGCAAAATGAGGTAAGCTTGGAGCATGTGCAAAGGAGATAACTAATATATACTCACGGGGGATGTGGTAAATGATGAGCTTTATCTACAAAAATCAAAGAAAAATAAAGAAAGAAATTAACCATCAGGTGTGGGTGGGTGATTAACTCCAGACTGTGCAAGCCAGCTCTCTCCTGTGGAATATTCATTAACTTGTTTAATTAAAAAGTACTCATAGATGCATAATTTAGGAGTGCTTTTTTATACTTCAAAAGGTTTCTGGCAGTTTGTGAGTCGCTCATAATTTTTTAAAAGAAGGCGTTTTCTGTTGATATCAAGTAATTATTGAGAAACAGATTTACATCTCTAACTTCTCGAGAAAATAAGGAATCAGAAATATTTAGGACAAACCAAAGCACTATCTTTGGAAAACATGTGTACATATTACTGTATACATTATCTCTTTTACTCATTCATTCAAGCAATTGGTTAATATAGCTGTGGCGCGTGCTCATTCTAAGTGCTGTCCTAAGAAATACAAGGAGAATGATGGACGAGAGAGATAATGGCCCCTACTCTCAGCAGACTCACAGGTAAGCTGAGAAACCAGCCAGTTGGACTAGTAATCTGGAGTGTTACCAAGGCTGGAAAGCTATGCAGAAAGCACTCAGGAGGTACAGGATAGACGGGATATTGTAGACAGAAAAATGGCCCCCAGTGACGGCCATAGCTTAATCCCTAGAACCTGTGGGATATGTTGCCTTACATGGTCAAAGGAATGTCGCAGACTTGATTAAATTAAGAATCCTGAATGAGATTATCCTCAATTACCCCGGGTGGAGGGGAAGTCCAATGTTCCTCGGGTTCTTATCACTGGGAAGCAGGAAGGTCAGAGGCAAAGAAGGAGATGTGGTGATGGAAGAAGAGGTCAGAGAGAGGTTTGAAGATGTCAACACTGCTGGTTTGAAGACAGACGGAAGGATGTGACCCGAGGACTGTGGATGGCCTCCAGAAGCTGAAAGGGTGAGGAAGTAACAGGACTCTCCCCCGGAGCCTCCAAACAAAGTACAGCTCATCTAGGGTACTGGAAGAGGATGGGGGAAGTTGAGGGAGGGGAACCAACTTGGGCTTCAGGGCCTGTGATGACAGAAATCCACCTGCTTTCTCATCCTTGAACATACAGCACCCACCCTTGTCCCTGCTGCTGCTGCTAAGTCACTTCAGTCGTGTCCGACTCTGTGTGACCCCAGAGATGGAAGCCCACCAGGCTCCCCCGTCCCTGGGGTTCTCCAGGCAAGAACACTGGAGTGGGTTGCCATTTCCTTCTCCAATGCATGCAAGTGAAAAGGGACAGTGAAGTCGCTCAGTCGTGTCCGACCCTTAGCGACCCCACGGACTGCAGCCTACCAGGCTCCGCAGTCCCTTGCGCCTAGGACTTACTAAATACAAGAAAGATGTGCTAAGTGAACACGGACATTTATTAATTAACACAGGAATGGAAGGAAGAATGGGACAAAGAAGCTGAGACTTACAGGATAACTTGAAGGTAAGAAGGTGGTGGAGGTGAACCCGAAACATCATGACGCTGAGGACGGTGTTGACGGGGCGCCCCTTGGTGACGGCACAATGTGACTAACGTGCTTTGGGACACAATTTCCTGAACGTGGTAATGGGAAATTTCTTCACGTTTGAGCAATTTCTGTTTTCCTTCAGAAAAATATGATGACTTCCATCTTATTATTTACATGGTTTGTAAGTTTATTTAGTTTATTCAATCAATTCTTCCTCTTCTGTAAAGACTGTTTACAGGAGGGGGTATTATTTATTCTCTTCCTTCTTTCCTACTCCCTCACCCAGCTAACATTTCCCTTTGCTTTAGTTATTTCCAGATCTATTCAATGGTCCCTAAAACCCAAGGATATCTCCTGAAGGTTTTCCAGTATCATAAATTCACCATCTCCTGAAATAAACTCCCCTTTCCTTTCAGCTACCCTCCTGGATTTCATATTATCCCAGTCTGAGAGTTTCAGAGTTTTGAATCATCATTTGTATTTCCCTCCTCCTTCCCTCAATACCCAAACAGTGCTGGTTATGTTAATTACACACTGAAATCTCTTTTAAGTCCATCTTCATCTCCATTTGCACAAGCTTGCAACCAAAGCAGAGAAAAGTGCCACTCTCTGTCACCTCCTTTTCTCTGGATTAGCACCAATCCACCCTTCCTGGCTGTGTTTCTGCAGACTGCATCTGGCTCCGAACTCTCAAATCGCAGCTTTAAGCACCCTTTCCTATACACATTGGCCTTCAACGGGGCCTTGAGGTCCTCCTCTGCCCCTAGCCAACTGCATGATCCTGAGAAAGTTAGTTATCTAGGGCCTCAATTTTTTTTAAGTGAAAGTAAGTTTATTTAGAGAGATACATATTCAATAGGCAGCATACAGACCCCCTCAGAAAGCAAGAGTGGGCCTCAGCTTCTTCATCAGTAAAACTGAGAGTATCCTATTACCTATTTGAAAATGATAATTACCATTTCTCTATTTCATCTATCTAGAAGAATATCCTTTGAAAACTTGGAAGTGCTATACAAATATTAGCAGTGTTAATTTTCATTCACTGACCAAGTGTTCACTGGACAAGAAAGGATAATGCAATGGGCATTAAAAATGCAACTCTTCCCTTAAAAATATAATTAGGAGAAAAATGTGCATGAATAAAACAACTTTATAACTATATAAAGTGATATGTGATTGAGTGAGGCTTGTGGTAGTCTCTCCATGTTACTAAATTTCCATTTTACAGCTGAAGGAACTGAATTATAAGTGGCACTTCATTGTATATTTTCCTCTATGGATCCGGTTGACTTCTTTTTCTACCTAATGAGTTTGCCAAAGAATATGTCCCTTTGACTCACTTTTCTTCTCTATTAAACCTTGAAGAAAGTGTAATATTTGGATTGGCAAACAAGTAGATTGTTCTAGAAGGGAGAATATGAATAAAGAATTAGATCCAGCTGCACTGGGACAACCCAGAGGGATGGGATGGGGAGGGAAGTGGGAGGGGGCTTTGGGATGGGGGACACACGGACACCCATGGCTGATTCATGTCAGTGTATGGCAAAAACCACCACATTATTGTAAAGTAATTATCCTCCAATTAAAATAAATAAATATTTAAAAAAAGAATTAGATCCAGGAATGATTAAATTAGATGTAGGAGCCATGAAAACTGATTCATCTGACTGGTATAGAGAACTTGTGCGACGTGTAGTAAAAGGGAAATCAGTTTAAGAAGATACGGAAGGGTTTTAGGTGTCAAGCTGAGGACGGGGCACTTGATCCTCTGAAGTGATCGCTAATGCCTAAGAAGTGTTTTGTTTCCTTTTAGGGTTAGTCTGTTATCACAGAATAGAATAAAGCCAGGATGGCAACTGCATCTCAGCTTCTGTGTCAGTTCAATTCAGCTCAGTTGCTCAGCCACATCAGGCTCTTTGCGACCCCATAGACTGCAGCAGGCCAGGCTTCCCTGTCCATCACCAACTCCCAGTCAACACCAACCATTTGTAATAGCTTATTACAGCTCCCTGTTTAGAAGATTCTCAGGTTACTTTGGCTCATAGGAGGAAGAGCCTTGATAAATTAATTTTATCTTCTGTAATCACAGGAAACTGGGTGCTCCCTATTCATGGAGTATGACCAAGACTGTCTCATAGCAGAAAAAAAATAGGAAAGCCACACTAATCCATCTTGAACACGATTAAGGATAGACTCAGAGTAACAGAAGTGAAAGTGTAAACACAACAAAACCAAGAGTCACAGGATTTACTATTTAAACTTTGAGAGGAAATCAAGAACACGAGCAATGAAAGAAAGCTGAGCATTTAAAGCACAGGGAAGTGACAGCTGGATGCTGTTCCCGAACAAGAGAGAGAGGCAGGGGAACTCAGGATACTCTGGAGTGTCAGAAGAGAGGAGAGAGAAGGAGAATACCAGGAAAGCACTCCGGTCAACCAGTCCCAGCTACTATTAAAGGGCACCTGGATCCCAAAGGCTTCCCAGGGACACAGCAAGGGTGACCATGTCAATCAGCTACTGCTCTCTGCAAAGTGGGCCTGATCTAGGGATGCAGAGGTGACAGTGCCCTTGCAAACTTCTCAGACTAGCAAAAGAGAAAGACTTGCAAGAAACAACCATTAAATAAGTGCAATACAGCATTATACAAGCATCCTCTCAGAGCACAAAGTAGAAGAAAGCAAATTTGTCATGAAAAGAAAGTGAAAGTTAACTCACTCAGTCATGCCCGACTCTTTGTGACCACATGGGCTGTAGCCCACAAGGCTCCTCAATCCACGGAATTTTCCAGGCAAGAATATTGGAGTGGGTTGCCATCTCCTTCTCCAGGGGATCTTGCCGACCCAGGAATCGAACCTGAGTCTCCCGCATTGCAGGTAGACGCTTTACCATCTGAGCCACCAGGGAAGCCCACAAATTTGTCATGAGAAATCAGAAAAGACCAGGTGCAGATATTAAGAGGCTCCCTTTTTTATTGTCTTTAGAAGAGCCAAAATCAGTATGTCACCTTTTCCTGCATTTTTTTAAGTTTATATAATAGAATTTGAATTTTATGCTTTCCTTTGCATTTTCACTTTGGCCCAGTTATGTTTATAAGACTCATCTAGCTTTCATTATTGTATATGTATACCATATAATAAATATATCAACTAAAAATTCAAATGTATAAATGTTTCATACTTATACATACCAGCTAATTTTTTTTTCGAAATACGAACTGTTTTCAGGTTTGGATTGTTAAAAACAATACTGTTTGAACATTCTTGTTTATGTAACTTGTTAGAATGTAAACTGGGTGTGGAATTGCTGGTTTGTGTATCCTGAACTTCATATGATTTTACCAAACCGTTTCCCAAAGTAGTTGTCACAGTTTACACTCCCACTAGCATTGCAAGAGGCTTTTTGTTTATATTCTCACCAATACTTGGTATTGACAGACTTTAAAAACTATCATATATATTGTGTTATTTATTGTGAAGTTAATCTATATTTCCTCAAGTATTATGAATAACATCAGTGAATTTAAGTAAGCATATCTGCATATGCTTATTAGTAAATTTGAAAATGTCTCTTTTTGTGGAATGCCTGTTCATGTGTCTTGCGCATTTTTCTAACAGGTCATCTGCCGTTTTTATTCCTTCATATGTTGGGAAGTACAATTCTTTCTCCATTTTATAAATTATGTCTATCTTCTTTTACTCTGGCTTATCTTTTCGTGCTTCATATGATGACATTTGGTAAACCAAACTCTTCATAATCTAATGAAGTTTAATGATAATGTTTAACATTTCTTGTACATATTCTCCTATATTTTCTTTTAAATTTATAGTTTGTCTACCACTCTTAGGACTTTGAGCTGGTACTGATTTGGGAGATGGGATGATGGGATGGGATAGGATGAAGGTCTAATTCCATTCATCATGGGTGTGTGACTGTCTCATCATTGTATATTAATGACAGTCTTTTGCTCACTGCTCTGCAGTTCCACATTTGTCACAAGTAAAACACCAATATACGTGAGCTTTTCCTCACTTTTGTATTCTCTGCTCTGTCCTGTTGACCTGTTCATTTATCTCTGAGCCAGCAGCACACTGCACTGATTATTAAGGCTTTATAATACATTTATACATACAGAAGAAAACAAGCTCTCCCTCTTGTTCATATAGTTCAACAGCTGTGCCTATTCTTGGCCATTTGAGTTTTGTACAAAATTTAGAATGAGTTTATCAACTGCCATTAAAATGTCCTATTGGAATTTTAATTGTGACTCAGTTTATATCTATAACAAAATTTGAGAACTGACATCTTTTCAACGTTGTGTATTCTGATTGATGGACATTGTATTTCCTTCCATTTTAAAAAATACCATTGTTTCAGGTATTTGTAACGCCTCATAATAAATTTTTACACCTTCATCCTTTGTAGGCTGATCTCTAAATAAGTTAGGAGAGTGAGGAGGAAGACAAAGAAGAGAAGGAGGAGGAATGGGGAGGGCAGAGCACGAGAAGAGGAGGGGACGAGGAAGGGAGGAAACAGCCAGGTGGACGAACGGGCAAGAAGCAGGGAGGAAAGTGGAGGGCAGAGGCAGACACGGAGGAGAGAGGGCGGGGACAGGCAGGAGGCCCAAGGAGAAGAAGGCAAGGTTCCACCTTCTGTTCCACCGTCAAGTCAGAACACTTAGATTTCCTTTATGCTAACTCACCATTGCAAATGCCACTCAGAGAACTGAGCAATGTGCTTTGTTCATACTGAAATAAAAACACATAAAAAGATGAATAACATTATAAAAACTCATTTCTGTCCCTGAAAAAGAGCATCATTCTTTTCTCCACAATAACAACAACAAAAAATAGTCTCCGGTAATTAGTTTTCAGAATGATAAATACAACAAATGGAAATAATAAGTTAGCTCTAAGCTTATGTTAGCTCAGTTGATAATTTATCAAGTCAGACTCTCTTTTTCAGAACATTTTCTGCAAGATTGTTGATTTTTTTTAATCAGGAAGTGAACATTTACATGTGTTTTTCATGTATGTATCCAATCAGAAATTAACCTCATTAACACAGTACTCAGAGAACCACCAAATATGTATTTCATATTATACACAAGTCAGCTATTCATTTAGTAGGAGGTCCATGCATGTTGCTATAAATGGCATTATTTTATTTTTTATGGCTGAGTAATATGAAGTAAGCCAAAGATAAATATCAAATAATATCACTTAAACAGGGAATCCAATAAAAAAAAATGATACAAAGGAACTTACATACAAAACAGAAATAGACTCACAGACATAGAAAACAAATTCACAGTGACCAATGGGAAAAGGGTGGGGGGGTATAAATTAGGAGTTTGCGATGAACAAACACACTGCTATATATAAAATAAACAACAAGGATATACTGTATAGCACAGGGAGCTATACTCAGTATTTTGCAATAACCTATAAGTGAAAAGAATCAGGAAAAAAAGATATATATGTAACTGAATCACTATGCTGTACACTTGAAACTAACAAACCATTGTAAATAAACTACGCTTCGATAAAAATAAATAATTTTTTAAAAATTAGTTGTTCATCTGAAGCTTCATGAAATGTCCAAGAAAAAAAAATTCCGATTTATGGAAATGCTAGAGAATGAAAATGACTTTATATCCTACAATTAAACTTTTTTGAAATTAAAAATAATTGATGCCTTTAAAATTAAAGCATGCTGTATATTTCTCAAAAATGTCTTATTATTACAGTTCATGATGATAGCAATTGTTATTTCTTGAGTACTTACTGTATACTAAGAACTTTACATTAATCATTTAATTCTCAGAATAATCCTATGAAGTTACTGACATCATTTTCCATATGAAAGTCAGAAAATTTTTAAATTTGGAAGACTTCTAATGATTGAAATGGTTAAACAGTTTGACCAAATCATAAAGCTAGAAAGAATTAAAACCTAAGTTCATGTCTTTCAACTCTGTACCTCTTGCTCCAAACTGCTACATTATACTGCTTTCCATGAACTCAGTTTTCACCTTGGAGGGTGACCACAGAATATCAGTTTCCCTTCTTAAAACCCACTGTGTATGTATGTTAGTCGCTCAGTCATGTCCAACTCTGCAACCTTATGGACTGTAGCCCACCAGGCTCCTCTGTCCATGGGATTCTCCAGGGAACAATACTTGAGTGGGTTGCAATGCCCTTCTCCAAGGGATCTTCCCAACCCAGGGATCAAACCCTATCCAGGGATCGAACCCGTGTCTCTTAAGTCTCCTGCAGTGGCAGGCGTGTTCTTCACTACTAGAGCTACCTGGGAAGCCACTGGTACTTCACCCACTGGCACAGCTTATATATTTTAAGTCTGATTCTGACAGTTATCAAATAATTTTCCCCAGGTTATTTTACTTTTCTAAGTCTCAATCTTTTTTTTTTCCTGTAACACTCAGGAAAAGTCAGTTACACCATGGGGCTGACGACAAGTACGTTAGATAACCCAGGTAAAGAGACGAGCCCCTGAAACACAGCCAAAGAGTGTGAGTTTCCTTTCCCTCCTCTTAAAAATACCTTGTCTGAAATCTCTTCTGCAGAAGAAGTTCAAATTGTTTATATAAATGGTCCACCCTCAAGAAGGTGGAGCATGACTCCACATTCCCTAAAGACAAGCTGCACACAGGGACTCACTTTCAAAGAGCACAGCACGCAGAAGCGGAAATAAAGTAGCTTTATAGGGGAGAACCCTGACAAATACTACCTCATCCAGAAGATCAAGATGAATATCAACAGTGAGAAATAATGTTGATATTATGTGCCCTTGATACAATGTGATGAAAATGTCACTCACCTCTATAGTTTTCTTCCTGAAAAAACCCATATCCCCAGTGCTGTCACAAGAGAGAAGAGATCATTCCAACAGGGGGCATTCTACAAAATATCTGACCAGTACAACTCAAAATTGTCAAGACCGTTCAGTAAAGGGAAAGCCTAAGAAACTGTCACAGTCAAGAGGAAACTAAGGAGACAGGACAACCAAATGTAACGTGATTTACTGGGTGGAATTCTAGAGCAGAGAAAGGGTATCAAGGGAGAACTAAGTAAATCTAAAAAAGCATGTGTGCTAAATCGCTGCAGTCCAGTCTGACTCTATGCCACCCTATGCCCTATAGTTCACCAGGCTCCTCTGTCCATGGGATTCTCCAGGCCAGAACACTGGAGTGGGTTGTCATGCCTTCCTCCAGGGGATCTTCCTGACCCAAAGATCAAACCCACATCTCTTAAGTCTCCTGCACTGGCAGATGGGTTCTTTACCACTAGCGCCACCTGAGAAGCCCAGATAAAGCACCGACTTTACTTAATGATGGACAGGGAGGCCTGGCGTGCTGTGATTCATGGGGTCGCGGAGAGTCGGACACGACTGAGCGACTGAACTGAACTGAACTGATCCATATTGGTTGATTGATTATAACAAATATATCACACTAATGCAAGATGTTAATAATAGAGGAAACTGTGTAATGCGGGGTATATATAGGAACTCTCTCTATATATAGGAACTCTCTATACTAACTACTCAATTTTTCCGTAAATCTAAAACACTGTTTCAAAAACAAAGTCTAGTTTTGAAAAACACCTTGCCTGAGTAAAAGAAAATTTTAGATAAATGGTAGAATGAAACTTCTCTCACAAGGTGAGAGCACAAAACGGTAATGAATAGTGAATACCTGTAGCTCTATATAATAATAAGCACAAATCCATCAAACACTAGCAGCCTGAGATCCTTCTAAGCTTCTGTATTCAGGGAGATATTTAATGGTGATATAGAGGCTCAGTGGTAAAGAATTCGCCTGCCAGTGCAGGAGACACAAGACACGCGGGTTCAATCCTGGGTCAGAGAGAACCCCGAGTAGGAAATGGCATCCTGCTCCAGTATTCTTGCCTGGGAAAACCTGTGGACAGAGGAGACTGGTAGGTTGGTAAAGAATCTGCCTGAAATGTGGGAGACGTGGGTTCGATCCCTGGGTTGGGAAGATCCCCTGGAGGAGGGCATGGCAAACCACACCAGTATTCTTTCCTAGAGAAGTCCATGGACAGAGGAGCCTGGGCTTGCAGAGTCGGACACAACTAAGTGACTAAGCACAGAACAGCACAACACACATGTCCTTTAGATATATGCTGAATTAATGAGTAAATGAACAGATTAATGAACAAGAGTGACTACCTAAAAGCTAAATACGAACCAGACAAAAATTATTACATAATATAAGATTTTACTGAGGGAAGAGGTCTCTAAACATTTTTATAAGGTATTATATTTACATGATTCCTTTTTGGGGTATCAAGATATAGGATTACCTATAGCATAACATAATCAAAAGAGTTGACCTTACCTTTCTGATTTCATCAAGTGGTTGGTTTCCAGTATTTTCTTTTTGGATTATGTTCATTATATCAGTATGAAACTTCTTTGCATTCAGAAAAACAAGCGGGTTGTTTATTGAGATAATTTTCACCTGCTGCAGGGTTTCCTTTTAGAGGAAACAAATGAACAGATTCAGAGTTCTGAATGAAATAAATCCTACAATGAACTGAAACCCTGTAAGTGCAAAAGCCACTCAGTCATGATTGACAATTTCTCTGCTGATGTTTTCATTATTAAAAATTTTTGGAGGATTTAATATACTACCATACTTCTCAAGGAAAATATGTACTTCTTCTTTACTAAGAAACATTAACAACCATTAGATAAGTCTGTAGCCTTTCAGAAAATACCCCTTATTCCTACTGAGTTTTAGGGAGGCAAAAGACTATCCAAAGAGTATCAGTAAGACTTATCCTCCTAAAAGTATCTCTTCCACTCAATCCAGAAATTTAAAATTCCTTTACCTATCCCGTGGAGAAGGAAATGGCAACCCACTCCAGTGTTCTTGCCTGGAGAATCCCAGGGACGGGGGAGCCTGGTGGGCTGCCCTCTATGGGGTCACACAGAGTCGGACACGACTGAAGTGACTTAGCAGCAGCAGCAGCAGCCATCCCATATTTTTTAAAATGAAAATATGGCCTGAAAGGTCAACTGTCAATCATTTACTTGATAGTGATGTAGCCTTCCTTTGCCTGGAAGTCACCTTACAAGTGACTGATAGTTCTAACTGGGAGCAAGAAACCAAGAGGTATTATCAGGAAGGTAATTTCACTCTGGGCAGGCCTAGATTATATTGGATTGCCAGGATGTAGGCAAGACATGAAGAAATAGAGAAGGACAATTTTCTATACAAAATTTGTCTGCTGCAGCCATTTGCCCAGGTTTTCCTGGCAATACCATCTTTGCCATGACCTGTGGGCTTCCCTGGTGTCTCAGACGGTGAAGAATCCACTTGCAATGCAGGTGACCTGGGTTGGGAAGATCCCTTGGAGGAGGGCATGGCAAACCACTCCAGTATTCTTGCCTGGAGAATCCCCATGGACAGAGGAAGCTGGCGGGCTACAGTTCATGGGGTCACAAAGAGTTGGACATGACTAAGAGACTAAGCACAGCACAGCACCATGACCTTTGGAGCAGGGGTCTATCTTAGAAACTGAGAGAAATGGAGGCTCTATGAACTGATAACTCCTTCCCAACTAAATAAAGCAGTACTCCTTCAGACACATACAGACAGAGATAGAAAGACTGGAAAATAATATTTAATGTGAATTTGGATAATTCATTTAACCTCTCTTAGTTTCCTTGTTTTTTAAAGTAGGTAATTTTTTTTAACAAGTTCATCATTAAATAAGTCTGAATTCATTTTTCCCACATGGTATTGTACATGGTCATCTGTTGAAACCGCTTTCCTTTTTAAAAAACATATATTAGTTTTAACAAGTCATAGATACTGTGAGTTCTGTATAAACCAGTGGATAGTAAGTTAGTTCCTTTGTTTTGACTTGCAAGCTTCAACTTCATCACAGAATAAAGAATGTAGGCCAAAGAAAGAATTACTAGTCACACATACAGAACAGTATTGTTTTTATAATTTGAAGCTTTATGAATGGACAGTACAGTCCTGATGTAACTGTAAAAAGATTACTTAATGAATAGACTGAAAATACTACAAAATGTTATTAACTTTAATCATTAGTAGTGCAAACAGCCCTATGTTATTAATTGATATTCAAACTTTTTGAATCCCCAAGAAGGTGGCAGGGATACACAATCATGTCACCTTGTACTTAGGAGACTGTCCATATATATTTCAATAGAAATTTTGGTTTTAGGAAAGAATCACAAACATTTAAAATAATGACTTTAACTGTCATTTTAAGTGTATCACAAGGGAAAGTGTACTTTAATTAAATATACATACAAGTGATGCTGGCAAGGTTGAAAGTTATTCTTAATGCTGATAACTCTAAAAACTAGTTTGTACATGACAAGACAAGAAAAAGAGCAATTTCTATGAAGCAAGCCAACAAAAAGGTTCACGGTGTTTTGTATCCAACAGTATGCATTTTATGACAATAACATGTACACACTGAGCACCCTAGATCTCTCTTTATATCCTAAAGAAAATGGGTATTTACATTATTCATGAGCTGTACCAAATTTAAAGAAAGATCAATTGTACACTCATTCCTTAGGATAAACTGTCCTGGGGTGTACAGCTTTAGCACTTTCATTAAAATTAGCACTATCATAAAATTCCTAAAAAGGAACAGAGAACTAAACAAAATTAAACATCTTTCCTTGAGAGCAGGGAATCTTTTATGTGCTGTTAAAATCAACAAATACTATTGATAAAGTAAAAAATGGAACGGGGGCCCACAAACATTATTTAAGTAAGCTGACCAATACACATTACAGCTTTAAAAATAAAAGTTATGTATTACAAGTCCCAACTAGGCAGTGTCAAAATGACATTTACTTCTTTGCTTGCTTTGTGATCATAGCCCTTGGAGGTATTTCAGGTCTCATGGCACTTCTTTTTCTCTGCAGGCTATAAAGTCTGAAGAGAACACATTAGTGTCTCATCCACACTCATCATGGCACCTGCTTTGTCAGGCTCTCCACAATAACTGGATGCAGAAAACAGAGTGACCAACTGTCTCTTTGCAAAAAACGTCCATCCATCTTCAACCACCGATGGGCTCTACGTATAAGACCCAAATCACGCTTATGGAGAGATTTGCAACCACTTCTGCACCCAGTGCAAAGCATGACCCCCTGTCATTTTCAAACCCCAGCCAAAAACATATTTATCAGGATCAGACCACAAAAGATCACAAAGACAAGCTTGATCCAGGTCATCGATTGGCTGCCTAGTTCACCAAATCCGCTCCACAGATTGGAGATCTGGTGATAAACCTCCATGACCGCAGAATATTTTCTCATCCAGGATGACTGCTATCCATAGACAGTTCAAGCAGTCTGTGAAAGTTTTCCATACTTTAATGTTATATCTTTTTTTAATTCATCATAAAGTCTCTAAATTCTACTGATACTGTCACATCCGTGGTTTCCTCCGAGAAGAAAACAATCTAGAGATATTAGGTTTTGTAAGTCAGTAAGGGGCAGGGAGTGTCCAGTGACCGCTTTCCCTTGTTCACACAGTCCACAAGAAACAAGTAATTGCTTCTGGAGGGAACCACTGTACTCAGAAAGTCACAGCAAATCATTAGGATTGCCCATGGATATCACCTTATATTTTGAACGGTGCTTCCAGTCCTAGTAGGATAGTAGGCTGCCTGAGAAAGCTCCCTCAGGACTTTAACAATCACAGTCTCTGATTTCACGCCCCTGTAGCTGGACGTTCTTGCCCCGCTTGAACCCTCTCACTTGCAGCAGCCATTGGATGGTGCTGTCGGGGTTGTTTATCTAGATCTTCCATCACCTTCCGATGCTGACCCTCCCGCAGCAGCACCGCCACTGGCCCCACAGGGATCCCACTTCCTTTCCCATCCCAGCAGCGCAGAGATGGTGCTGCAGCAGTTGTAGAAACCACAGCCGCCCCATCACCCCCAAACGACCCGCTCGTTGCCTCCTCCTTCCTCCCCTACTGGAATCGTGAGAGCTAAAGCAGGTACATTTTTAAACCGGATAATCTCAAAAAGTTTCTATAGCTACACAACTGTTTAAGCTCTAAGAAGAGGGGAGATTTGCCACAACTAACCAATTCAAGAAAATAAAAACCTTTATGTTACCCAGGGAACTTTTAATAAAGAGGAAATCTCTTACAAGACAAAATAAAACATTCGGCCTGTCGTGTTTAGTTCTGACAAAGCCCCCGCATCTTAGATTGCCTCACTAATCTCAACATATGATTGCACCAGTATGTTTTGAGTTAGTATGCTTTTTAAAGACAGGCATTTATTAAGGAATGGAGTTGGGCCAGAAAAGAAATTCTCAATAGAGCTGAAGTCCCTGAGTGGAAAGAGACCTTCCAAATTGTTTCACCTGAAGAAGGAGAGGGAGAGGAGAGGGACAGATCACGGCGACACCTGACGTTAGCCAAAAACTCCA
Organism: Moschus berezovskii; assembly: GCF_049115385.1. Lineage (NCBI taxonomy): Eukaryota > Metazoa > Chordata > Mammalia > Artiodactyla > Moschidae > Moschus > Moschus berezovskii. Next base: position 8,816,149 of record NC_142475.1, on the reverse strand, counting down.
CCTGACGGTTCATGTTCAAGTCTTTCTCTTAGTGTTTCCCCTCCTAGTTTTGGTACAAAACATTAAATAACCAGTGAGGTGCAATGTTCTAAGAAAATGAAGATTTGCTGTGACATGGCTATTATTCGGGTAGGAGACTAGACTGGAGCCAATGGAGAAACTGGCACTTTATCTTCCTGCAAATCCCCTTATTCACTCTCTCATACATTCAGCCTGAGGAGAAGGTACGGATTAGGTGCGGTTTACTAATGAGTAATCTTTAAACTGAAAAATAGTCAAACTTGAATTCTGCTTCAAAGCTGAGAATGTCAAGGCTATGGTACACAGCTGCACGTGTAGGGTGGATACACAGAGGCCTGAGTCAGTCTGGGACTTGGCACCTGAAAATTTTCAAGGAAGAAAAGAAAGGGACAGGAAAGAATGAAAGATAACTTTGGTGGAAAACTTGAGTCTGGGACACTTTCAAAGTCTTTAAACTCTGATAGCTTTCTGTGAAGCAAATCTTTCCATACTTGTTAAAAACACAAGCGATTTCCCTGGGGGTCAGAGAAGGGATCCTGTTGCTTACTTTTTACTTCCAGCATCACCGACTCTGTGGACATGAGTTTGAGTGTACTCCGGGAGTTGGTGATGGACAGGGAGGCCTGGCGTGCTGTGACTCATGGGGTCGCAGAGAGTCGGACACGACTGAGCGACTGAACTGAACCGAACTAAGAAATACCCTGACACTGATCCTTCTGGTAGGAGGTTAGTTCTCTCTGTTCTGAGGACAATCATGAGGCATTAAAACAAGTAAAAATGAAAAATAAAGATAAAAAAGGTTAGTCAAACATCACAAAGCAGTTTCAAAGTAAGGCCAATTTTTTTAATTGACAAGAATTTTAGTCAACGTTTTCTTTCTTTACCTTAAACTTGTGTCGTCCTTCAGAACAAGAAGCTAGAACTCAAACACAATTGGCCTGCCTAAACATGGATTGTGTGTGTGCCTGCTAAGTCACTTCGGTCATGTCTGACTCTGTGCAACCCTATGGACTGTAACCAGCCAGGCTCCTCTGTCCATGGGATTCCTCGGGGAAGAATACTGGAGTGGGTTGCCATGCCCTCCTCCAGGGAATCTCAGACCCAGGGATCGAACCTGCGTCTCTTATATCTCCTGCCTGGGCAGGCGAATTCTTTACCACTAGCGCCACCTGGGGGTGAGACAATTTATATAAGTTATTTCCTTAAAAAGGTGTCCACTGTGCAAGAAACCAAGCCTAGAGTCATTAATTACGCTCTGCTGATAAAGATTCATTGATTGTGTTAACAAATACCATGACCCCACTTTTCTTTATTCCCTCCCCTTTTCCCTATCTTCCGCCATCGTTTAATTTGGAATAGACTATTAGTTTAGTTTAACTGTTATATATCAAACTAAACTAATAGTCTAGACTTCCCTATAGCTCAGATGGTAAAGAATCTGCCTGCAATGCAGGAGATCCCCGGGTCAGGAAAATCACCTGGAGAAGGAAATTGCAAACCACTCCAGTATTCTCGGAGAATTCCACGGACAGAGGAGTCCGGTGGGCTATAGTCCACGAGGTCGCAAAGAGTCAGACACGACTAATTGACACACACACAAACTAACAGATGTGTCAAATGGAAAAGAGGTTTCCAAACACTTGAACAAATCTGGACCGTGATTCTACTGTGAACTGCATTTTTGTGCCATGTTATTCTTTTATTTGAATGCTGATACAAGATTTCTGTTGTTCTATTGATTTGTTGCAAGTTGACTGCCATATATGTAGTGGTCAGATATACTTTTAAAAGTTCAAACTAATTAAAAATAGAATTATCATTGTAAAATTATTAATTTATCTGCTTCTTATATCTTGAAACTATCTGACCTACAAAAACTACTAATTACACAAAGGAAAAGGAAACTAAACTTACATCATCCACTTCTGTCTTCACTTTAAATTCCATCTCTTTCATATTTTTTGTACTCAGAGTCTTTGCTCTAGAATGAAAGCATATATAAAATATATAATTTCCAAGTTACTACATTAACCATGAAAAAGTAAAAAGGATGAGTCACTTTATTATAACAATTAGAAAGTATCTAGGGTGGTTTCCATGCTACATCCCAACTGTTCATAAGACACTAGTAAATGTGCATCTCTCTGGGATCCTCAGAAATAAAGTAACAGCACAGACATCTAAACTCAGATTTTTAAAATGTAATTTATCTCACCTGGACTCCCAGCTATCATATCTTTAATGTGTAGGAGGTGAATTGACAAAAAAGAGTGAGCGATAAGGGAAAAGGCTAGAAAGTATACGGTTTTTCAGAAATCTTGTGTAAAACACAGGAAGAGGGAATCAATAACAAGATAGGATCAGATAACAAAGTATATATATATATATTCTCTAGCAAGAATATGGAAGTGGTTTGCCATTCTCTATATATAGAGAAGGAGACAGACACAAAGAGTCTATAAGGAGTTCATCATCTGAGCCACAGTCAGCTCCTGGTCTTGTTTTTGCTGACTGTATAGAGCGTCTCCATCTTCGGCTGCAAAGAATATAATCAATCTGATTTTGGTATTGCCCATCCAGTGATATCCATGTGTAGAATGGTCTCTTGTGTTGTTAGAAGAGGGTGTTTGCAATGACCAATGCATTCTCTTGGCAAAACTCTGTTAGCCTTTGCCCTGCTTCATTTTGTACTCCAAAGCCAAACTTGCCTGTTACTCCAGGTATCTCTTGACTTCCTACTTTTGCATTCCAGTCCCCTATGATGAAAAGGACATCTTTTCTGGTGTTAGGTCTTGTATGACTTCACAGAACTGTTCATCTTCAGCTTCTTCAGCATTGGTGGTTGGGGCATAGACTTGGATTACTATGATATTGAATGGTTTGCCTTGGAAACAAACAGAGATCATTCTGTAATTTTTGAGATTGCATCCAAGTACTGCATTTCGGACTCTTGTTGACTATGATGGCTACTCCATTTCATCGAAGGGATTCTTGCCCACAGTAGTAGATATAATGGTCATTTGAATTAAATTCACCCATTCCTGTCCATTTTAGTTCGCTGATTCCTAAAAGGTCAATGTTCACTCTTGCCATCTCCTGTCTGACCACTTCCAATTTGCCTTGATTCATGGACCTAACGTTCCAGGTTCCTATGCAATATTGCTCTTTGCAACATCAGTCTTTACCTCCATCACCAGTCATATCCACAGTTGGGCACTGTTTTCACTTTGGCTTTGTCTCTTCATTTTTACGGAGTTACTTCTCCACTCCTCTCCAGTAGCGTATTAGGCATCTACTGACCTGGGGAGTTCATCCTTCACTGTCATATCTTTTTGCCTTTTCATACTGTTCATGGGGTTCTCAAGGCAAGAATACGGAAGTGGTTTGCCATTCTCTTCTCCAGTGGAGCACATTTTGTCAGAACTCTCTACTGTAACCCATCTGTCTTGTATGCAGGTCAAGAAGCAACGGTCAGAACTGGACATGGAACAACAGACTGGCTCCAAATTGGGAAAGGAGTACACCAAGGCTGCATATTGTCATCCTGCTTATTTAACTTATATGCAGAGTATGTCATGTGAAATGTCAGGGTGGATGAAGCACAAGCTGGAATCAAGATTGCCAGGAGAAATATCAATAACCTTAGATATGCAGATGATACCACCCTTATGGCATAAAGCGAAGAAAAACTAAAGAGCCTCTCAATGAAAGTGAAAGAGGAGAATGAAAAAGTTGGCTTAATACTCAACATTCAAAACACTAAGATCATGGCATCTGATCCCATCAGTTCAGTTCAGTTCAGTTCAGTCGCTCAGTCGTGTCCAACTCTCCGTGACCCCATGAATCACAGCACGCCAGGTCTCCCTGTCCATCACCAAATCCCGGAGTTCACTCAGACTCATGTCCACAGAGTCGGTGATGCCATCCAGCCATCTCATTATCTGTTGTCCCCTTCTCCTCCCGCCCCCAACCTTTCCCAGCATCAGAGTCTTTTCCAGTGAGTCAACTCGTCACATGAGGTGGCCAAAGTATTGCAGTCTCAGCTTTAGCTTCAGTCCTTCCAATGAACACCCAGGATTGATCTCCTTTAGAATGGACTGGTTGGATCTCCTTGCATCACTTCATGGCAAACAGATGGGGAAACAGTGGAAATCATGACTGACTTTCTTTTCTTGGGCTCCAAAATCACTGCAGATGGTGACTGCAGCCATGAAATTAAAAGATGCTTACTCCTTGGAAGAAAAGCTATGACCAACCTAGACAGCATATTAAGAAGCAGAGACATTACTTTGCTGACAAAGGTCCATCTAGTCAAAGCTATGGTTTTTCCATTAGTCATATATGGATGTGAGAGTTGGACAATAAAGAAAGCTGAGTGCTGAAGAATTGACATTTTTGAACTGTGGTGTTGGAGAAGACTCTTGAGAGTCCCTTGGACTGCAAGGAGATCCAACCAGTCCATTCTAAAGGAGATCGGTCCTGGGTGTTCATTGGAAGGACTGATGCTGAAGCTGAAACTCCAATACTTTGGCCACATGATGTAAAGAACTGACTCACTGAAAAAGACCCTGATGCCGGGAAAGATTGGAAGAGGAGAAGGGTTTGACAGAGGATGAGATGGTTGGATGGCATCACTGACTCAATGGACAAGAGTTTGAGCAAGCTCCAGGAGCTGGTGATGGACAGGGAAGCCTGGAATGCTGGATTCCATGGGGTCGCAAAGAGTCAGACGTCACTGAGCAACTGAACTGAACTGAACTGATAGACTCTATAAAGATTAAATCTATAGAGATAAAACTAATTTTTAAGAATATATTATTTCACAAAGAATTTCAAAAGAAGGATGAGATATGAGCAGAAGTTTTATCAAATGGTGAACATTGAAAAAACAGAAAAATAATCAAAACATGGAAGGGCTTTATAGACTTTTAGTAAAAAACAAAAAGAATGTACTTTTTAATAAGCTATGTAGAAAAAGTAGGTAAATTAATAGAACTTCGGAATAGTTAAATTTATTGAGGTTATTTAACTTTTCAAATGATTACATTGCTATATGGTTTGTGTCTCATTACATACTATATCCATTCCCTTAATTTTAAAAAAAGGTAACTCTATAATACAGTATATGGCTATGAGGCTAATTCATTCACTTTAATAGTTTTTATATATTCTATTTTATAGCTGTAACAAAATATTTCTCCTCCATTAAGACCATTTCTTCTCCATTAAGATTAACATTGTTATATATCACATGTAGATAAAGAATTTTCTTTCCAGCTTTAAATCGAAAAGCATGAGATTATAATACCATCTATTCCACAGAAACAACAGTAACTGACAATACCATATATGCTGCTGCTGTGTCAGAATAAACAGCATTTAAATAATATCTTACCTTGGGAAGCGACCAATCACGGTAGCTATGGTACACACAACACCAAACAGCAGCCCAACATTGGCAGCAAAACATACTGTAAATATGTATGTACTGATCCATATGCCCTGAAAGAGAACAGGAGACGGAATACATGGGTCCTTTGGTATGCTCATCTCTCTCCTGATTGCTAAGTTCCTCACAGTCTCGTTCCACAACATCCCTGTGATGAAATCTCTCTGCAGGAATAGAGGACTAGGTGGATGTGGAGTACATCTCTCTTCACAAATGCGTCAGGAATACATCTTCAGATGTAGAAGATCTCGCAGAACACCAGCTGAGTACTGGCAGGAGTCCCTGACCACTGGAAAGGAATATGTAGATCCACACAAAATGGGAGGACAGGGAATCCTGGTGTGCAGAAGTCCATGGGGTCACAAAGTGTTGGATACAACTTAGTGACTAAACAACAAAAGAAGAAGAAAGAAAGGGCCTGAGAAAAAATTCTGTAGCAATTATAGTTGAAAACTTCTCTAACATGGGAAAGGAAATGGCCAAACAAGTTTAAGAAGCACAGAGAGTTTCACATAAGATAAACTCAAGGAGAAACACATTGAGACACTTATTAATCAAGCTAACAAAAATTACACCCAAAGAAAAAAAATACTAAAAGCATCAAGGGGAAAAGCAACAGGTAAAATAAAGAGAAACCATATAAGGTTAATAGCTGATCTCCCAGCAGAAACTCTGCAGGCCAGAAGGGAGTGGCAGGATTAGACCTAAAGTTATGAAAGGAAAAAACTTACAATCAAGATTACTCTACCTAGCAACGATCACATTCAGATTTGAGGCAGAAACCTAAAGTTTTACAGATAAGCAAAAGTCAAGAGAATTCAACACCACCAAATCAGCTATACAACAAATACTAAAGGGACATCTAAAGGCAGGAAACACAAGAGAAGGAAAAGACCTACAAAAATAAACTCAAAGCAATTAAGAAAATGCCCAAAGAAACATATATATCAATAATTACTTCAAATGTAAGTGGATTAAATGCCTCAACCAAAAGACACAAACTGGCTGAATGGATACAGAAACAAGACCCCATAGATGTTCTCTACAGAGACACACTTCAGACCTAAGGGCACATAGATGTTCTCTACGAGAGACACACTTCAGACCTAGGGGCACATAGATGTTCTCTACGAGAGACACACTTCAGACCTAGGGGCACATAGATGTTCTCTACGAGAGACACACTTCAGACCTAGGGGCACACACCCATTGAAAGTGAGAGCACAGAAAATGGTATTCCAGGCAAATGGAAACCGAAAGAAAGCCAGAGTAGCAAATTGCATATCAAACAAATAGACCTTAAAATAAAAAACATTACAAGAGGTAAGGAAGGGCGATATATGATAATTAAGCTGTCAATCAATCCAAGAAGAAAATAGAACAATGGTAAATATTCACGCACCCAACATAGGAGCACCTCAATACATAAGGCAAACATTAACAGACATAAAAGGGAAATCAATAGTAACACAATAATAGTAGGGGATTTTCCCACCAATTGACAGATCATCCGGGCAGAAAATTAATAAGGAAACACAAGCTGCAGATTACACATTAGATAGATGAACCTAATGGATATCTTCAGAGCATTCCATCCAATGCAGAAGAACACACTTTCTTCTCAATTGCACATGGAACATTCTCATGATAGGTCACATCTTGGGTCACATATCAAGCTTTACTAAATTTAAGAAAATTGAAATTGTAACAGGTATCCTCTCTGACCACACACAAGGCTATAACAGTTGATATTAATAATAGGAAAGAAACTGTAAAAAAAAAAAAAACACAACCACATGGAGATTTAAACAATACACTTCTTAATAGCCGATAGGTTACTAAAAAGATTTCTTAAATACCTATAGACAAATGACACTGAAAACAAGATGACCCAAAACCTACTGGGACGTTTTAAGAGGGAAGTATATAGCAGTGCAATCCTATCTCAAGAAATAGGAAAAAATATCAAATAGACAACCTAATGCAACTGGGAAAAGAACAAAAAACAAACAAAAAACACAGAAAGTAAGTAGAAATAAATAAATCATAAAGATGAGAACAGAAATAAATAAAAAAGAAATGAAAGAAAGAAATGCCAAAGATCAATAAAACTAAAAACTGGTTCTTTGAGAAGAAAAACAAAATCCATAAACCATTAGACAGACTCATCAAGATAAAAAGAAGGAAGACTCAAATGAGCAAAATTAGAAATGAAAAATGAGAGACTGCAACCGACAATGCAGAAATACAAAGGATCATAAGAGACTACTATGAGCAACTATAGCCAATAAAATGGACAACCTGGAAAAAATGGACAAATTCTTAGAAAATCACAACCTCTAAGACTGAACAAGGAATAAACAGAAACACGAACAGATCAATCTCAAGCATGGAAATCGAAACTGTGATAAAAAAAGACATCTCCCAAAAAACAAAACCCAGGGCTACATAGCTTCACAGGTGAATGCTACCAAACGTTTAGAGAAGAGTTAATGCTGTTCCTTCTTAAATTCTTCCAAAAAAATTGCAGGGGAAGGAACACTAATGAACTCACTCTATAAGGCTACCATTACCCTGATGCCAAAACTGGAAAAGACACCACAAAAAGGTGAAATTACAGGTCAATATCAAAGGTGAACACAGATGAAAAGTTTCTTAACAAAATTCCAGCAAACAAAATTCCACATTAAACGACACATTAAAAACATCATGCACCATGATTAATTAGGGTTTAATCCTATGGATACTTCAATATATGCAAATCAATCAATGTTACACACCATATTAACAAATTGAAAGATAAAAATCATATGATATTCTCGATAGATGCAGAAGAAGCTTTTTACAATATTCAGCACCCACTTGTGACAACAATTCTTCAGAAAATGGGCATAGATGGAACCTATGTCAACCTAATAAAGGCCATATATGAGAAACCCACAGCAAATATTATTCTCAATGGTGAAAAGCTGAAAGCATTTTCTCTAAGATTAAGAACAAGTCAAAAGTTCCCTCTGTCACCATTATTTTTCAATATAGCTTTGGAAGTCCTAACCATGGCAATCAGAGAATAAAAAGAAATAAAAGGAATCTAGATGAAAAAAGAAGTAAAACTCTCACTGTTTACAGATGACATGGTACTATACACAGTAAACCCTAAAGACATTATCAGAAAATTACTAGAGGTTATCAATGAATTTAATAAAGTCACAGGATATAAAATCAATACACAGAAATCCATTGCATTCCTATATACAAACAATGATAAATCAGAAATAAAAATTAAGGAATCAATTCCATTCACTATTGCAACACATAAAATAAAAGACCTAGGAATATACCTATCTAATGAGACAAAAGACCTATATGCAGAAAATTAAGACACTGGTGAAAAAAATCAGAGATGACACAAACAGATGGAGAGATATACCATGTTCTTAGACTGGGAGAATAAATATTGTGAAAATGACTATACTAACCAAAGTAATTTAGATTCAATGCAAACTCTATCAAATTAACATTGACATTTTTCACAGCACTAGAACAATAAAATTTACAATTTCTATGGAAACATAAAAGACTCCAAACGGCCAAAGCAATCTTGAGGAAGAACAATGGAGCTGGAGAAATCAGTTTTCCTGATATTAGACTATACTCTACAGCTATAGTGATCAAGGCAATATGGTGCTCACATGTCTGACTACCTCTCAGAATCCTTCTTTCTGGCATACATCTTGGCTGAGCAATGTGTGTGCCACCAGGAAACACCAGGAAGGAGCCAGAATGATTGGCCAAAGACAACCTGGAAAGTAATACTATCACCATAAAACCCAAGACTGTGAGCCATGTGGCAGAGCAGTTCTCCTGGATTCCTTTACCCTATTGCTCTCCACTCAGGCATCCCTTCCTAATAAAGTCCCTTGCATTGTCAGAAAAAATAAATAAATAAAAGAGCATGATACTGACAAAAAAAAAATATAGACCAATGGAGAAATGACAGCCTCTTCCAGAAGTCATGCTGGGAATACTGGACAAGTATAAGTACATGTAAAAAAAATGAAATTGGAACACTTCCTAATACCGTACAGAAAAATAAACTCAAAATGCATTAAAGACCTAAATAAATGTAAGACCAAAAATCTATACGACTCTTAGACGAAAACATAGACAGAACACTCTTCGACATAAATCACAGCAAGATCCTCTTTGAACCTCTTCCTAAAGTAATGAAAACAAAAATAAACATAAACAAAGGGGACTAATTTAACATAAAAGCCTTTGCACAGCAAAGGAAATCATAAACAAGATGAAAAGACAATCCTTAGAATGGGAGAAAATAGTTGGAAATGAAATAGCTGACAAAGGATAAATCTCCAAAACATATAAGCAGCTCATGCAGCAAGCTCAATATCAGAAATACAAACAATCCAATCTAAAAATGGGCAGAAGACCTAAACAGACATTTCTCTGAAAAAGACATACAGGTGGCCAGCAAACACAGGAAAAGAGTGCTCAACACCACTCATTATTAGAGAAATGCAAATCAAAAGTACAATGAGGTATTACCTTACACTAGTCAGAAATGCCATCATATAAAATCTACAAAAATTAAATGTTGGAGAGGATGTTGAAAAAAGGAAAAATTCTTTCATTGTTAGTGGGAAAGTAAATTGATACAGCCATGTATCAATATGGAGAACATTATGAAGATTTCTTTACAAACTAGAAATAAAAATACTACAAGACCCATATATTCCACTACTGGGCATATACCCTGAGAAAACCATAATTCAAAATGGCTCATGTACCCCAGTAGTCATTGCAACAGAGTTTACAATAGCTAGGACATGGAAACAACCTGTCCATCAACAGATAAATGGATAAAGAAGTTGCAGTACAATGGAATATTACTTAACCATAGAAAGGAACAAATCTGAGTCGGCTCTGCTGAGGTGGATGAACCCACAGCCTGTTACACAGCGTGAAGTAAGTGAGGAAGAAACAAATAGCATATATTAATGCATACACACGGGATCTGAAAAATCTACGAATTATTAACCTATTTGCAGGGCATGAATAGAAACTCAGACATAGACGAGAGACTTGTGAGCAGAGAGGGTGAAGGAGAGGGCGGGATGAATTCAGACAGTAGCACTGAAACACTAATAAACGCAAAACAGATATCTAGCGGGAAGCTGCTGAGTAACACAGGAAGCTCACACCTGTGCCCTGTGACAACCAGGGATGGTGGGACGGGTTGGAGAGTGGGAGCAAGGTTCAAGAAAGAGAGGACATATGTATGCTTACAGCTGATTCACACTGTTGTATGGCAGAAAGCAACACAGCACTCTAAAGCAATTATCCTACAATTAAAAATAAATTATATATTTTTTATTAATTAAATTGTGTGTGTGTGTGTGTGTGTTAGCCGCTCAGTCGTGTCCAACTCTTTGTGACGCCGTGGACTGTACCCCTCCAGGCTTATATGTCCATGGGATTCTCCAGGCAAGAATACTGGAGTGGATTGCCATTCCCTTCTGCAGCAGATCTTCCAGACCCAGGGATCAAACCCTGGTCTCCTGCATCGTCGGCAGATTCTTTACCATCTGAGCTACCGGGAGGCATATATAGATATAGATACATATATACACACACCATATAACCGACCCATTTCACTACTGAGTAATTACCTGAGAGAAATAAAAATATATGTTCACATACACACACAGAGTCCAGAAACACAGAAACAAATCCAAACTCCACCAGACTCCCTGTGGCAGAGGTTAATGGAAAGGCAAAGTGAAAAAGTGCAGTCTTTTATATAGAGATGCTGCCAACCGCTAATTCAATCCTCACAAACACTCTATTTAAAATCTGTAAATTGTTGGTTGATGTGTTTGGTTCAAAAGCATGCCATAATTTTCCACTATTTTCTCATTTAATGTAATAATATTACAAATAAAACTGTGACTATTTTTGGTCATTTTCAATAGCATTCTCTTTTCTAGGATTGCTATAAAAAGAATTGAGGTAGCTTACTACTAAAGATGCATAAGGCTCTCTTTTTTATTTATTAGGGTATAGTTGGTTTACAATGTTGTGCTAGTTTCTGCTCTACCACAAAGTGAATCAGCCTGTAAGTACACATTATTTTGCCAATAAAGTTCCGTCTAGTCAAAGCTATGGTTTTTCCAGTAGTCATATATGGATCTGAGAGTTGGACCATAAAGAAGGCTGAGGGCTGAAGAATCGATGCTTTTGAACTATGGTGCTGGAGAAGACTCTTGAGAGTCCCTTATACTGCAAGGAGATCCAACCAGTCCATCCTAAAGGAGATCAGTCCTGGGTGTTCATTGGAAGGACTGATGCTAAAGCTGAAACTCCAATACTTTGGCCACCTCATGCGAAGAGCTGACTCACTGGAAAAGACCGTGATGTTGGGAAAGATTGAAGGTGGGAGGAGAAGGGGACAAAAGAGGATGAGATGGTTGGATGGCATCACTGACTCAATGGATATGAGTTTGAGTAAGCTCTAGGAGTTGGTGATGGACAGGGAGGGCTGGCATGCTGCTGTCCATGAGGTCGCAAAGTGTCCGAAACGACTGAGCAACTGAACTGAACTTTTACGTATATCCCACCTTCTTGGCTCTCCATCCCACCCATCCAGATCACCACAGTGCCCTGAGCTGAGCACCCTGTGCTACACAGCAGGTTCCCACCGGCCTTCCACCTTACACACAGGAGGGTATCTACGTCAGTCTCACAATCCATCCTACCCCACCGTCTGCCCTATCACGTCCACATGTCCAGTCTCTGCATCTACATCTCTGTTCCTGTCCTGAAGATAGGTTGATCTGCACCATTTTTCTACATTCCACATACATGCATTAATCTATGATATTTGGTTTTCTCTTTCTGCATATTTCACTCCTTATGACAGACTCTAGGTCAATCCATACCTCTACAAATGACCCAGTTTTGTTCCTTTTTATAGCTGAATGATATTTCACTGCATATATATAAATATATCTATACATATATATAGTTTTTCATTTGCTAAGTCATGTCCAACTCTGCAACCACATGGATGGCAGCACGCCAAGCTTCCCTGTCCTTCACTATCTACCTGAGTTTACTCAAACTCATGTTAGTTTGAGTTAGTGATGCCATCTCATCCTCTGACACTTCCTCGACATCTCTCCCCTTCCATTATGATAATATCCTCCCCCTTATGTGATTAATGAGTTTCTTATAAATACCTTTACCATGGGATCATCAATAGCTTGTTAAATAACTGTGCATCTTCTCAGTTTTTCTATTTCCATGTGCCAATTCACATATATCACCCTAAAAAAGTCACGTTCCTTCATCAGCCTGGTGAATTTTGGCCTCTTGGACGGCCTAAAAAAATACTATTCCTTCAAGTCTCAGTTCACATTTCTGCTCTGCTGTGACTCTTCTGTATTAATCCAGTACGAATTAAATGTTTCAGCTTCTACTTCTCTCCAGTGCCAAGTTCTCACTTTTGCTTCTATGACATTGCATCGTGCCTCATGTAACAATGACTGTGTCTGCACGCTGGGCAAATGTTAGTGTCTGAGGGGATAAGTACTTCTTTATTCATCTCTGCATTTGTCCGTCTAGTCAAGGCAATGGTTTTTCCCGTGGTCATGTATGGATGTGAGAGTTGGACTGTGAAGAAAGCTGATCGCCGAAGAATCGATGCTTTTGAACTGTGGTGTTGGAGAAGACTCTTGAGAGTCCCTTGGACTGCAAGGAGATCCAACCAGTCCATTCTAAAGGAGATCAATCCTGGGTGTTCATTGGAGGGACTGATGCTGAGGCTGAAACTCCAATACTTTGGCCACCTCATGAGACGAGTTGACTCACTGGAAAAGACTCTGATGCTGGGAAAGGTTGGGGGCGGGAGGAGAAGGGGACGACCGAGAATGAGATGGCTGGATGGCATCACCGACTCTGTGAACATGAGTTTGAGTGTACTCCGGGAGTTGGTGATGGACAGGGAGGCCTGGCGTGCTTTGATTCATGGGGTCGCGGAGAGTCGGACACGACTGAGCGACTGAACTGAACTGAACTGAACTGATTTCCACACTACACCTAGAAGCTCAGCAATATTGAGATTTAAGAGGAGTATTAGTAAATTAGGCACCAGCATAAATAGTCCTCCAAAGTCTCTCAGAGTAAAGAACTTGAAGGAGGAGTACATAGATAATTGCATTTCAATATGGTAAACGCCATAACAGAGCTAAGCAGTGTACTCATGAAACAGCTCCCCCCTCTATGGGAGGGAGAGAATACTGAATGTTCTAGCACAGACACATTTCTCTAGAACAAGCATAAAAACCGATGCTGGTAGAATCCATCTTTTATAGCATAATTTAATCTGTTCCTGTATGTTATGTTGTTAGCCAGTCAGTCGTGTCTGACTGTTTGCAGTCCCATGGACTGTAGCCCACCAGGCTCCTCTGTCCATGGAATTCTCCAGGTGAGAATACTGGAGTGGATTGCCATTCCCTTCTCCAGGGGATCTTCCTGACCCAGGGATCAAACTCTGGTCTCTCATATTGCAGACAGCTTCTTTACCACCTGAGCTGCCAGAGAAGTCTGTTCCTAGCAATATACTATTAATATAATATTCTTCTCAATGTAACTCCTTTAAAAAAACAAGTCTTTTTATTAAACTAAGTATTTAGAATGAATATGGTCACCATTTGGAGAAGGAAATGGCAACTCACTCTAGTATTCTTGCCTGGGAAATCCCATGAACAGAAGAGCCTAGGGAGCTACGGTCCATGGGACTGTAAAGACTTGGACATGACTGAGCGACTGAGCACATGGTCACAATTAATATGTTTATCCTATGTCAATGAAGTGTCTGCTTCTTAGAAATTAATGCTGGCTTTTCATATGTGTGATATATAGTCATATTTCTACTAGCTGTTTCTTGATGATCTTAACTTTTATAATCAACTCATAACGGAAACTGGGAATTCACAAACCATTCAAGTGATAACATTTTTTAAAAAGTTCTTAAACAGCACATCAATCAAAACTTGATACAATTCCATTTCTGTTCTTATAAAGACATTTTACATTTTCATGTCTTAAGACTTTGAAAAAAATTATAGTTTGTAAATAAGTAAAAACTGTTTGTAAAATGTAACTCTCAAATGGCTAAAACTATCTTCTGCAAATGGAACTATTAAAGCTTATTTTGTAACATGTTTAAGCCAAGAGAGAAAATTTAGGTCAAACTTCTACTTACCCAGTCAATTTTATCCACATTCCAATATTTTTTTAAATCTCGAAACTGTATTAGCATTCCCTTCAGTCCCACAACAATAATACTTGCAAGAACACACTACAAATAAAAAATAAGCTGATGAAGATGCAAGGTAAAGATTATAATCTAAATTTAAAAGAATGAAGATATTTTATGTCTTTGCTTTTTAAATATTTACTAGAGAAAAGTCATCATCATTTAGAAGACTAAAGTAATATTCATTTTATTTAGAAATAACCTATTATTTTACTTTAAGAACATAGTATCAATTCTAGAAAAGTCACAGGGTAAATGTTATTCCATTCTTAAAAAAAGGAAGAAATAAAAGGAAAAGTAGTGAATTATAAGGGTGAATGTGATAAGACTGAATGTCCTCTTAACTTTATAATAATTATTCATTGCCATTTGTTTGCAATTTATTGCAAATATTTAGTATGTCATGTATTTAATCGTCTTGAGTATAAATTATCTGGTTGCATCAGAATATATTTATAAGTCTCTTGAGAAATAAACTTGATTATTAGAAGATCCTCTCATGAAAATGATTTATTCTTATTACATGAATGAAGAATTAGAACAAGAACTCTCTCTGGATCCCTGAAGACCAGTATCTTGTAGTGTCCCAGGCTTGTGAAAAGCAAGGCAGATATCCGTACTGATGTTCTGAGTCACTTTGTATAAAGATGAATCAAGGGTGGCAAGGCATATTTTGCTCTTGCCCAGAACGCATATTCTAAGAGTCTAAATTTTATAAAATTCTTCCAAAGTCTATTTCTTATGACAGAGATTGCTTAGTTCCACCTTCCAACTGAATACAGAATAAATCTAATTAAACGAAAACAGCCATGGTACCCTCCCATACCTTACCCATCAATGTGGGCTCTTTTTACCTCTCCTCTATACAACCATTACTTATGTCACATAACTTTTCAGATTTAGGATCATTGAGGTTGTTCTTCAAAGAAATGTTTAAAATGGAATGATTCTCATTAATGTTAAATTTTAAAATTAAATAATAAAAAGTATTACTTACCATGGGCAGCCAGTAAAGCAAAGGCCCTATTGCATAGATGACTATCAGGACAAAAATGCAAGATATTAGACAAGCCACCTGTAAAATATAAGACAGGCCGAAAAAGAAATCCTTGAATTTTTTTGTTATTCCAAAGTTATAGGGAGGAAAAGATAAACACCCGGGGCAGAGATTCATGTCAATGTATGGCAAAACCAACCAATATAATATTGTAAAATAATTAGCCCCCAATAAAAAAGAAAAAAAAATTCTTAGTTCTTCTTGATAAGAAGAAACAAAATGCTGGCACATGATTGTTAAATTATATAGACTGTCGTTATCTATATTTTGAAGTTGAAGGAACCCAAATGTGATAGCTGACAAACTAGTACAATCAGATTAAGTCAGCAATGAGAGAAAAGCAATTCACACAAAGAAATAGGACACCATCAACTATTATCACACACAATTTTTCGTTGTTTGTTTAATGGTGAAAATGACATTTCAATTGTACTTAAGCCTACTGTTGTTCAGCCTGACCTCCCTTCTCATTTCTTAGTTATGTGGGTAATAACTGAAAACACACAGCTTTAGAGGTTTTCTGGGCTGATGATAAATTTCCACGGAAGCCTTTGCACTCTTCTTAGGAGTCCTTCGTTAGTATGAAACAGTTATATGGGATTATGGAAGCAGTCTTTGCAGTGAAACAAACTCAATTTTACTAATCTTAAAAAATCATTAGTATTGTGTTTTAACCAACTCAATATGTTGACAAAAGGCAACTCAAAACAGCTCACTTCTAACTAAGCTCCACTTGATGGAGAACCAGTTTCACATAAACAAATGTTCATGTCTTAATAGAAACATTTAGCCAAACTGTCAGCCTTGCAAAAGAGGTTTTCACAGGACCAAAAAAATACCTAAAATAGTGGAGGAATCAAAGGAAACAAAAGCCTATTAGAGTGGTTAAAAATAAATAGATAAATAATAGTATTACTTTGCCAACCAAGGTCCGTCTAGTCAAAGCTATGGTTTTTCCCATGGTCATGTATGGATGTGAGAGTTGGACTGTGAAGAAAGCTGATCACCGAAGAATTGATGCTTTTGAACTGTGGTGTTGGAGAAGACTCTTGAGAGTCCCTTGGACTGCAAGGAGATCCAACCAGTCCATTCTAAGGGAGATCGATCCTGGGTGTTCATTGGAAGGACTGATGCTAAAGCTGAGACTGCAATACTTTGGCCACCTCATGGGACGAGTTGACTCACTGGAAAAGACTCTGATGCTGGGAAGGGTTGGGGGCAGGAGGAGAAGGGGACGACCGAGGATAAGATGGCTGGATGGCATCACCGACTCTGTGGACATGAGTTTGAGTGAACTCCGGGAGTTGGTGATGGACAGGGAGGCCTGGCGTGCTGTGATTCATGGGGTCGCGGAGAGTCGGACACGACTGAGCGACTGAACTGAACTGAACTGAAGGTCTCAAAGCAACTTGAGTTCTCAGACACTGCTAGTGGGACTTAAGATATGGTGCAGCCACTTCCAAAAAAAGTTTGGCAGCTTCTCATGAAGTAATGTCTTGACCTACAACTACCTAAGAGAAATGAAAACATATGCCTATCAAAGTACAAGTAAATATTTATAGCAGCTTTATTCATAAACACCAAGACTATAAATAATTAAATTGTTTACCAGTTGGTGAATTGATAAATTCTGGTACATCATTACAATAGAATACTACTCAATAATAAAAGGAATAGACTAGTGACACATGTAACAGCATGGATGAAACTCAAAATCATAAAACTAAGAGAAAGAAGCAGATACAAGCTCCTTCCATATTTAGTGGAACTCCTCTACAGCATTCAGTTCAGTTCAGTTCAGTCACTCAGTTGTATCCGACTCTTTGAGACCCCATGAACTGCAGCATGTCAGGTCTCCCTTTCCATCACCAACTCCCAGAGTTTACCCAAATTCATGTCCATTAAGTCGGTGATGCCATCCAACCATCTCATCCTCTGTCGTCCCCTTCTCCTCTACCTTCAATCTTTCCCAGTGTCAGGGTGTTTTCAAATGAGTCAGCTCTTCGCACAAGGTGGCCAAAGTATTGGAGTTTCAGTTTTAGCATCAGTCCTTCCAATGAATATTCAGAACTGATTTCCTTTAGGATAGTCTAATTGGATCTCCTTGCAGTCCAAGGGACTCTCAAGAGTCTTCTCCAACACCACAGTTCAAAAGCATTAATTCTTGATGGCTCAGCTTTCTTTATAGTCCAACTCACAACCATACATGACTTCTGGAAAAACCATAGCTCTGACTAGACAGACCTTTGTTGGCAAATTAATGCCTCTGCTTTTTAATATGCTATCTCGCTTGGTTATAGCTTTTCTTCCAAGGAGCAAGCATATTAATTTCATGGCTACAGTCACTATCTACAGTGATTTTGGAACCCCAAAAACTAAAGTCTTAATGTTTCCATTGTTGCCCCATCTATTTCTCATGAAATGATGGGACCAGATGCCATGATCTTAGTTTTCTGAATGTTGAGCTTTAAGCCAACTTTTTCACTCTCCTCTTTCACTTTCATCAAAAGGCTCTTTAGTGCTTCTTCATTTTCTGCCATAAGGGTGGTGTCATATGCATATCTGAGGTTATTGATACTTCTCCCAGCAATCTTGATTCCAGCTTCTGCTTAATCCAACCCGGCATTTTACATGATGTACTCTACATATAAGTTAAGTAAGGAGGTTGACAAAATGCAGCCTTGATATACTCCTTTCCCAATTTGGAACCAGTCTGTTGTTCCACGTCCAGTACTAACTGTTGCTTCCTGATCTGCAAACAGGTTTCTCAGGAGGCAGGTCAAGTGGTCTGGTGTTCCCATCTCTTTCAGAATTTTTCACAGTTAGTTGTGATCCACACAGTCAAAGGCTTCAGTTCAGTTCAGTTCAGTCGCTCAGTTGTGTCTGACTCTCCGCGACCCCATGAATCACAGCACACCAGACCTCCCTGTCCATCACCAACTCCCGGAGTTCACTCAAACTCATGTCCATCGAATCGGTGATGCCATCCAGTCATCTCATTCTCTGTCATCCCCTTCTCCTCCTGCCCCCAATCCTTCCCAGCATCAGAGACTTTTCCAGTGAGTCAACTCTTCACATGAGGTGGCCAAAGTATTGGAGTTTCAGCTTCAGCATCAGTCCTTCCAATGAACATCCAGGACTGGTCTCCTTTAGAATGGACTGGTTGGATCTCCTTGCAGTCCAAGGGACTCTCAAGAGTCTTCTCCAACACCACAGTTCAAAAGCATCAATTATTCAGCGATCAGCTTTCTTCACAGTCCAACTCTCACATCCATACATGACCACGGGAAAAACCATAGCCTTGACTAGACGGACCTTTGTTGGCAAAGTAATGTCTCTGCTTTTTAATATGCTATCTAGGTTGGTCATAACTTTCCTTCCAAGGAGTAAGCGTCTTTTAATTTCATGGCTGCAATCAGCATCCGCAGTGATTTTGGAGCCCCAAAACGTAAAGTCTGACACTGTTTCCACTGTTTCCCCATCTATTTCCCATGAAGTGATGGGACCAGATGCCATGATCTTAGTTTTCTGAATGTTGAGCTTCAAGCCAACTTTTTCACTCTCCTCTTTCACTTTCATCAAGAGGCTCTTGAGTTCTTCTTCACTTTCTGCCATAAGGGTGGTGTCATCTGCATATCTGAGCTTATTGATATTTCTCCCAGCAATCTTGATTCCAGCTTGTGCTTCTTACAGCCCAGAGTTCCTCATGATATACTCTGCATATAAGTTAAATAAGCAGGGTGACAATATACCACCTTGATGTACTCCTTTTCCTATTTGGAACCAGTCTGTTGTTCCATGTCCAGTTCTAACTGTTGCTTCCTGACCTGCATACAGGTTTCTCAAGAGGCAGGTCAGGTGGTCTGGTATTCCCATCTCTTTCAGAACTTTCCAGTTTGTTGTGATCCACACAGTCAAAGGCTTTGGCCTAGTCAATGAAGCAGAAATAGATGCTCTTCTGGAACTCTCTTGCTTTCTCCATGATCCAGCAGATGTTGGCAATTTGATCTCTGGTTCCTCTGCCTTTTCTAAAACCAGCTTGAACATCTAGAAGTCCACGGTTCACATATTGCTGAAGCCTGGCTTATAGAATTTTAATCACACTGATAAACATGTAAAGTCCAACAGAGCTAAGGTCTCTGAAGAAAAGAACACAGTTGGCCCAGAAGTCTTGGTGAAATCTGATAAATGGGAGGAGTTAACTTAGAAGGGAAGAGGAAGCAGCCACAGAGATAAAAGCGATAAAAGGAAGATACCAGAGTCACGAGCAAGGAGGCACCGAGACTAGAAAGCTGAGAGTGAGCAGGAGAACAGTCCAGGATGAGGCTGCAAGGGGAAGCACACGGTTTGGGTAGCTGAACGGTCAGAAAGCTAAGACCTTTCATGGGCTCTAGGAGGAAGGACCAAGGCCATATCTGCATTTTAAAAGCTATCTTTCTACAGAAATACTCATAGTGTTTCTGAATAAGAAAGAGTAGAATGGTGAAATGATTGGCTATTATTAGCGTGAAAGTTGAGATTTTCATTATTCTAGATTAGCTTACTGGGTATAAGTCTAGTACCTACAAGAGAAAGAGAGATATTTTAAGGGCTCACTTTATGAAGTCTTGTCACATGGAAATCTGGTTTCACAAATAGCCTATTTAGAACAAAAGTTTTCAGATTTGGCTGTCCCAGTGCCTTCTTCAAATCATGTCTGTTATCCCCACATAAACTTAATAGTTGTAATGCCAAAATGACTACCCTGGGAAAACATCCTCAACTGGGGTATGCACATTAAATCAGATTACTTCCCTGTGCAATTTAACGGGACTAGTTGAGCAGATTAGGGATGATCTCAACAAGCAAAACAGCACAAAAATACAGTGCTGCTGAGCTTTGCTTCTCTGAATTAGTATTTTGTTGCTGCTGCTGCTAAGTCGCTTCAGTCGTGTCCGACTCTGTGAGACCCCACAGACTGCCTTTTATTTCTTCTGAAGTCTAACAAAGAGAATACCATGCAGAACTGATGAAAGGAAATCTCACACACTCATCCTTGTAAGAAACCAGGTGGAAATCACTATAGAATCCTAGAATTTTATAGCTGTAAGTCTTCAGAGTAAGGAATGATATTTGAGTACACTATAAATTAAACATTCAAATTTGGATTACAAATATTTGAGAGTTGGCAAAAAATGCTTGTGCCAACACACATTATGAACTTAGGCTTTAAATCACGAGCCGCCTAAAAGTTAAATTGTCACGTAAAACAACAGTGAATGAGAGTTACACATCTCTGCTGATGAGCTGTGGCAATAACGTGTCACACTATTACAGACTCAGAACTCGTTACTGCTTCCCTCTGCACCATGGCTCACTCATCAGTAATTTTATTACTTGTGTGCTACACTGTAATGTTCATTTACCCATCTTTCCCTTGCCACTTTCTCCCAAGGTCAAGGACTATACACTTTTCAAATTAACTCTTCTACAACACCCCCAAAAGGACTTACTATAAGCTAGGCTACTAAAAAATGGATTTCCCAGGTTGCTCAGTAGGTAAAGGTTTCACTTGCAATGCAAGAGACACCAGCTGGATCCCTGGTCCAAGAGGATCCGACACGCCGCAGAGCAACAAAGCCACGTGCCACAACTACTGAGCCCACGTGCTGCAGCTACCGAAGCCCATGTCAAGAGCCCGTGCTCTGCAACAAGCGAAGCCGCTGCAATGAGAAGCCCACACTGGGCGACAAAGAGCACCCCCCACCAAATGCAACTAGAAAAAGCCTATGTGCAGCAACCAAGACCCATCATAGTCAAATAATAAAATTAAAAAGTCCTAAAAATAAAATATGCATGAATTGTTTTAACAATGGTTAGCTGTTCATGTTAATTTATTAAATCAATACACACATGAATTTCCTTGTATAGAACAGTAGTTAAGAATGCAAGATTTGGACTAAATCTGGATTCAAATCTCAGCTCTGCCACTTCCTAGCTCTGTGACCTGGGTAAGAGTTTAACCCTCTTCTCCTCAGTGTTCTCATGTGAAAACCTAGGATGATAATTATGCCTCCTTCATAGAGTTTCCTAAAATATTAAATGAGTTCATTTATTTTTAAAAAAAGCATGACATGCAATGCCTGGCATATAACTCAGTATGTGCTTCCACCAACACCACCACCATCCTCACCATCACAGAATCATCTTGATTATCAGTTGATATCCTACTAGTATCCGGCATAATAACTAGTGTACAGGAGGCTCTAAAATGTCAAATTGATTTGAGTTTCTAAAACACACAATTGTTTCATTAAGCCAAAATGTGCACAGACATTGCATTATTCATTCACATACTTGTACATCTCTATAGACAAGAATATCAGTATCAAGGACTGATGTTGCATACAACGGCTTTCACTCTATTTAAAGAAAATGAACTAAGATTTTAAAATTTCAAAAGGATGGGTTAGATTCAGTTCAGTTGAGTTCAGTCGCCCAGTCGTGTCTGACTCTGCGACCCCATGAATCACAGCACACCAGGCCTCCCTTGTCCATCACCAACTCCCGGAGTTCACTCAAACTCATGTCCACAGAGTTGGTGATGCCATCCAGCCATCTCATTCTCCGTCGTCCCCGTCTCCTCCCAGCCCCAATCCCTCCCAGCATCAGAGTCTTTTCCAGTGAGTCAACTCGTCACATGAGGTGGCCAAAGTATTGGAGTCTCAGCTTTAGCATCAGTCCTTCCAATGAACACCCAGGATTGATCTCCTTTAGAATGGACTGGTTGGATCTCCTTGCAGTCCAAGGGACTCTCAAGAGTCTTCTCCTACACCACAGTTCAAAAGCATCAATTCTTCGGCGACCAGCTTTCTTCACAGTCCAACTCTCACATCCATACATGACCACGGGAAAAACCATAGCCTTGACTAGAAGGACCTTTGTTGGCAAAGTAATGTCTCTACTTCTTAATATACTACCTAGGTTGGTCATAACTTTCCTTCCAAAGAGTAAGCGTCTTTTAATTTCATGGCTGCAATCAGCATCCGCAGTGATTTTGGAGCCCAAAAAAATAAAGTTTGACACTGTTTCCACTGTTTCTCCATCTATTTCCCATGAAGTGACGGGTTGCTGTTGCTGCTAAGTCACTTCAGTCGTGTCCGACTCTGTGTGACCCCATAGACGGAAGCCCACCAGGCTCCCCTGTCCCTGGGATTCTCCAGGCAAGAACACTGGAGTGGGTTGCCATTTCCTTCTCCAATGTGTGAAGTGAAAAGTGAAAGTGAAGTTGTTCAGTCGTGTCCGACCCTTAGCGACCCCACGGACTGCAGCCTACCAGGCTCCTCCATCCATGGGATTTTCTAGGCAAGAGTACTGGAGTGGCTTGCCATTGCCTTCTCCGGAAGTGACGGGTTAGGTTAACAAAAAGTAAAATCAGAGGCACCACTAGAGGGAGCTTTTGCTCAACGATTGACAACAAGAAAACTGCCGCTAGTACAGGACTTCTTTCCTTTGCTCTGCTCTTTTTTTTTTTTTCGGTCTTCTCATTTTGTCTGTCCTTTAGCTTCTCAAGGTTCGTTTCTAAGAAAGAAAACAGATAAACTGCCTAGATGCTAGTTTTAAGAGACTAAAGAAATAATAGTCAAGGCTATGGTTTTTCCAGTGGTCATGTATGGATGTGAGAGTTGGACTGTAAAGAAAGCTGATCGCCAAAGAATTGATGCTTTTGAACTGTGGGGTTGGAGAAGACTCTTGAGAGTCCCTTGGACTGCAAGGAGATCCAACCAGTCCATTCTAAAGGAGATCAATCCTGGGTGTTCATTGGAAGGACTGATGCTAAAGCTGAAACTCCAATACTTTGGCCACCTCATGCGACGAGTTGACTCACTGGAAAAGACTCTGATGCTGGGAAAGGTTGGGGGCGGGAGGAGAAGGGGACGACAGAGAATGAGATGGCTGGATGGCATCACCGACTCTGTGGACATGAGTTTGAGTGAACTCCGGGAGTTGGTGACGGACAGGGAGGCCTGGCGTGCTGAGGTTCTTGGGGTCGCAAAGAGTCGGACACGACTGAGCGACTGAACTGAACTGAAAGAAATGACAGTGGTCTCAGGAGTTGAGAGAGATGCTCGCTCCTCTCAGTCCTTCTGTGCCTGCTGAAGAATAAAGTTACCTGTGTCTTTGCTCCCGTGCTGTACAGGCCAGCCGTTCTTCCCATGGCGGCCGCACTCGGTATACAGAAGAAGAACGACGCAATCACGTTGCTGAGGCCGTGGGCCAGGAATTCCTACAGAAATGATAACAGGGAAATGTATCATCTCCTAATCACAATCCACTTTTAGCGTGTGTGTGAGTGTGTGTGTGTGATATGCTCAGTCATGCCCAACTCTTTGCGACACCATGGACTATAGCCAGCCAGACTCCTCTGTCCCTGGAGGAGTCTGTTTTATTCAGGCAAGAATACTGGAGTGGGTTGCCATTTCCCACCCCATGCGATCTTCCTGACCAGGGATCGAACCTGCATCGCTAGCGTCTCCTGCACTGACAGGTGGATTCTTACCTCTGCGCCACCTGGGAAGCCCAAATTTTAGAGGCCCCAGGTAAAGCTTGTCATGGAATGAGATGTCTTTTGTACTCTGTTTCTGGTCTCTCCACTAGCTGTAATTTAACCATCATTCTAAAAACAGCTAGCATTTACTGAGAGCTTACAATGAGCCAGAAGCTGTTCTGAGCCCTTTACTCATTTGACCCTTGTAACAATAACAACTTCATAGGGAAGCACAAGGTATTTACTGCATCTGTTGCCAATTACTCGGGTTTCAAGTTACTACAATAAAGGGTTTTGTTCCCACCACTCCACCAATGACCTCCAGAGTCCTAAATCCAATGGTTAACTCCTACCTCCCCTGGCAGTAAAAGTGGCATCTGACACAATTGCTCACGTTCTCTGCCTTAAAGCCTCCTTCCTGGTCCTTCTTGAACCTCTCACCCTCCTGGTTTCCTCTGACCTCCCTGGCCACCACTTCTCAGCCTCCTCTGTGGTTCCTTCTCATACAAACAATCACAAATATTGGATCACTTCTTTCTCTATTCTGAGCTACCCAAAAACATGTTGACAGCCGCCACATTTATATCTCCAAGCCAAGACCACTCCTTTGAACCTCAGACTGAGATAGGCAACCTATTACTCAGCATTTTCATTTGAATGGTTAACAGGCATCTCAAGCTTAATTAATCAGGCTATTGATCTACATACTCCCACTCTGGTCCTCCCACCCCCTTCCCCACCTCAAGCTCTATTTGTTTGGGCCAAAAGCTTTAGAAACAGTCTTGACTTCCCCTCTGCCCAGATGGTGCCCACATCCAATTCATAATCTGTCCACTTCTCATCTCCTTCATTGCGACTTCCTGGTCCGAGTCATCAGATGTCATCTGGATTCCTGCAGAAGCTTCCTAACACTTTTCTGCTTCTGCTGCTGCCAGGAACACAGACAAAAATCCCTGCCCCCACAGACTGGTGTTCTAGTGGAGGGATGCTACCAGTAAACAAGATGAACACAGAAAGACAGAGAGTGGGAAGTTTTGGAGATTAGGATCTTAGCTTACCAAGAAAGGCCTCTCTAAGAAGGAAGTATTTAAATAAAGGAGGAATGCAGCTACTGGAGGGTATAGAATTTCTGGAGAAGAGAACAGCAAGTACAGACATCCTGAGCTAGCAACATAGCTAGTAAACCCAAGAAAAAAGCACGGCAGAAAGTGAGGCTAGAACAGGCCACCAAAAAAATATGAGATCAGAGGAAAAGGGATGGTAGCAAGGTCAGGTAGGGCCTTGTAAGCCCTGGCAATAGGCTTTTAATCTAAGTACTATGGGAAGCCACTGGGAGGTTTTGAAATGAAGAAAGATATGTCTGTGCTATGTACCATTGTATCCCTTGTTCCTAGACTGGTGTCTGCTATACAGTAGGGTTTAGT
The DNA here is from genome assembly GCF_049115385.1 of Moschus berezovskii. Lineage (NCBI taxonomy): Eukaryota > Metazoa > Chordata > Mammalia > Artiodactyla > Moschidae > Moschus > Moschus berezovskii. The sequence continues at coordinate 8,790,331 of NC_142475.1, read as the reverse complement.
ACACATCTGTTGAATGAATAAATCTGCTTTTTTTTACAGATGACACAACTGGGGCATAGAAACAATTTCAGAGTGAGATTTAGGTATAGATACTTTGGCCTTCTAACCACTACTGCACAGCTATGTCTACAGACCTGTGTAGGAATGTAGGGCCATGGGGTTTGAGACAAACACTAGCAGAAGTAGATTCAGAAACATTCTCAACAAACTCGTCATCCTCTGTATGTGAAGAAACCCTTTCATCCTTTAGCTTCTTAGTAAGAAGAGTAATAGTGTTCTTTGTGCTTTGAAATCCAAATTTTTATAAAAGTTGGCATGCAATCATAAATATATTTAGATTTTCTCCTAAATCAAAAGGAACATCAAGATACCCCTCTATTTAAAAGCAAAAGTGTACTGTGACCAACCCGCGAGGCTCAGACTTTCAGCTTCTATCAGTGCGTCACAGACTTCTGTTTCGGTTTGTGCTACCCATGCTTGTCATGCACTTAGCAAAGCTGTGTTTTTCACAAGTTCAACATGTTCAGCATCTGGGAGCCCACGTCAAAATGAGACAGGAGCTATGGAGAGGTGTGGAGAGGGACTGGGACATACCACACCTGATTGTCATCAACTGAATATCTGAATTTTTTGGCAGATCCTTGCGCAAGAGCCAATGAGGCCACATAGCCTACAAGTGCCACTCCGAAGGCTTCAGTGATGACCGCAGAGAGGATGCTCATCGGGGGAGCTCGAGGTGGAGGAATTCTGTGAAAGAAAGACCATATTGAACTCATCAACTCACATGTAATTTCTTTAACAACTGCAGCGAATTCAACTATGGTAATGACTCTGAAGTTGACACAAAATACGTGAAATACCCCTGAGAAAACCAAGCAGCCTTGCCCTTAGAAGCCTTTCATTCTCTACATTTTTTGGAGAAAAGCAAAATCACAAAGAACACCAAAGAGACAGCGCCACACATTTAACTGGCATTTACTCCCAGGAAATTTAACTTATAGCACAGAAACTGACTCAACAAAAATTTCCCTGCATCAGAACAAAAGCAAATCTGGAACATTCTTTTATTGAATCTTTTGAAACATTTATGTGGCTGGCACTAGAAACTGTATTTCCTGCCTTGAATACTACAGTACTGTATGCAAACACTAGTTTACTGTGAGCCATGATTCTTTGAGGTAATCCTTAAGTTTGCCATTGAGTTAATTATGTTTTTAACATGACCATTTCATTCTGCACTTAATGACTGTTAAAAAAAAGAGACAACAGACCCACTGTGGAGTCATTTGTGCTAAGCCCCATGTAAGCAAATCAAGAATTAATACCTAACTTAAATGAAGTTTCACCTTATTCCAGGAATGTTGCCTGAGTCAGTCAGCCTGGAGTTACCTGGTCAACACCAGTGAGGTAATGTGCCCTTCCAGGAAGGTGAACTTACCTGAAACAAACCACTCTTTGCTAAAAACTCCCTTTTCCTGTCGTCCTTCTGACTATAACGCCTTTTATTTTCTTTATTTTATTTTCGATTTGGCAGACAGGCTGCTGCTCAATTAAGGAATTATTGAATAAACCCAGTAGACCTCTAAATGTACTTAGTTGAATTTTATTTTGTGACTCTATGTACCACATGCCATGAAAAATACCTATATAGGCTTCATCTACCCTCTGTTGCAAAACATGGGGCCACATCAGCGCTAACACTGTTTCTCAGTTTTACTTTTTGTTATTTTTTTTATTGCAGTGTAGCAGACTAACAAAGTTGTGATGATTTCAGGTGGGAAGCAAAAGGACTCAGCCATACATACAAATGTATCCACTCTTTCCCAAACTCCCCTTCCATCCTGGCTGCCACTAATATTGAGCAGAGTTCCATGTGGGATGGAAGGTCTTTGCTGGTTACCCATGTTGAATATAGCAGTGTGTACATGCCCATCCCAAACTCCTTAACTACCCCTTCCCCAATCCTTCCCCCAACAACCATAAGTTTGTTCTTTAAGTTTGTGAGTCTCTTTCTGTTCTGTAAGTATATTTGTATCATTTTTTTTTAGATTCCACATATAAGGGGTATCATACCATATTTCTCCTTCTCTATCTGACTTACTTTATTCACAATGACAATCTCTAGGTCCATCCATGTTGCTGCACATGACGTTATTTCATTCTTTTTAATGGCTGAGTGATATTTCATTGTATACACATACAATTATCCATTACTGTAAATACACACTTAGGTTGCTTCCGTTTCTTGGCTAGTGTGCATAGCACTGCAATGAACACGGTGCGTGTACCCTTTCAGATTACATTTGGCTCCGGATATACCCCCAGGAGTGGGGTGGCAGGGTCATATGGTGGCTCTGTTTTTAGATTTTTAAGGAACCTCCATACTGTGCTCCACAGTGAATTCACATTCACACCAACAATGCAGGCGGGTTCCCATCTCTCCACACCCTCTCCAGCACTTACTGTTTGTGGATGACCACTGTGGTTTGATGATGACCATTCTGGCTGGGAACTGGTCAGGGGAAAGCCTGGCACGCTGCAGTCCATGGGGTCACAAAGAGTCGGACATGACGGAGTGACTGAACAACAACAGATTCTGGCTGGTGTGAGATGGTGTCTCACTGCAGTTTTGAATTGCTTTTGTCTAGTGATTAGTGACAGTGAACATCTTTTCATGTGCTTCTTGGTCATCGGTATGTCCTCTTTAGAGAAATGTCTATTTAGGTCTTCTGCCCATTTTTAAACTGGATTATTTGTTTTAATGCTGTAAGTATCATGAGCTATTGGTAAATTTTGGAAACTAATTCCTTGTCAGTCACATTCTTAGCGAATATTTGTCCCAGTATGCATGCTGTCTTTTCGTTTTCTTTATTGTTTCCGTTGCTATGCAAACGTTTTGAGTTTAAGTGCATCCTATTTGCATATTTTTGTCTTTATTTCCATTATTCTGGGAGACACATTAAAAAAGATATTGCTGTGATTTACGTCAGAGTGCTCTGCCTATGTTTTCCTCTGGGAGTGTTATAGTGTTCATTGTCACATTCAGATCTTTAAACCATTTTGAGCTTATTTTTCTGTATGGTGTGAAAGAATGATCTAATTTCACTTTTTAACATGTGGGCTTTGCTGGTGGCTCAGACAGAAAAGAATTCACCTTCTATGTGGGAGACCTGGGTTCAATCCCTGGGTTGGGAAGATCCCATGGAGGAGGGCATGGCAACCCACTCCAGGACTTCCCTAGTAGCTCAGCTAGTAAAGAATCCACCTGCAATACAGGAGACCCTGGGTTGATTCCTAGGTCAGCAAGATCCCCTGCAGAAGGGATAGGCTACCCACTCCAGTATTCTTGGGCTTCCCTGGCGGCTCAGATGGTAAAGAATCTGCCTGCACTGTGGGAGACCTGAGTTAGATCTCTAGGTTGGACCTCTGGAAAAGGGCATGTGAACCCACTCCAGTATTCTTGCCTGGAGAATCCCCATGGACAGAGGAGCCTGGCAGACTACAGTCAATGGGGTAGCAAAGGGTTGGACGTAACTAAGCAACTAAACACACAGCACACAAATTTCATTTTTTACATGTCATTTTCCAATTTTCCCAGCACCATTTGTTGAAGAGACCATCTTTCCAACATCATGCTGTCTTGCCTCCTTTGTCATAGATTAATTGGCCAGAAGTGTGTGAGTTTATTTCTGCACTTTCAATCCTGTTCCATTAATCTATGTTTCTATTTTTGTTCTAGTACCATCCTGTTTTGATTTGTAGTATAATCTGATATCAGGGCACATGGTTCTTCGAGCTCTGTTTTTCCTTCTCAAGATTGCTTTGGCCATTCTGGGTCTATTGCATCTCCATACAAATTTGAAGAATTTTTGTTCTACTTCTGTGAAAAATGCTGCTGGTAATTTGATAGGGATTGCATTGAATCTGTAGAGTACCTTGGGTAGTATGGTAATATTGCCAATATTTATTCTTCCAATCTACAAACACATTATATCTTTCCATCTCTTTCTGTCTTTTATTTCTTTCATCAGCATCTTATAGTTTTCTGAGTATAGGTCTTTTGTCTCTTTAAATAAGCTTATTCCTAGGCATTTTGTTCTTTTTGGTGTGATAGTAAATGCAATTGTTTCTCGAATTTCTCTTACTAATATTTCATTGTCAATGTATAGAAATGCACGTGATTTCTGTGTATTAATTTTGTAACTTGCAAATCTTCGCTGTTGTTCAGTTGCTCAGTCACATCTGACTCTATGACGCCAGGGACTGCAGTGCAGCCGGCTTCCCTGTCCCTCACTATCCCCCAGAGTTTGCTCAAATTCATGTCCATTGAGTCGGTGATGCCATCCAACCATCTCATCCTCTGTCGTCCCCTTCTCCCACCTTCGATCTTTCCCAGCTTCAGGGTCTTTTCTAATGAGTCAGCTCTTCACATCAGGTGGCCAAAGTATTGGAGTTTCAGCTTCAACATCAGTCCTTTCAATGAATATTCAGGACTGATTTCCTTTAGGATGGACTGGTTGGATCTCCTTGCAGTCCAAGGGACTCTCGGGAGTCTTCTTCTCCAACACCACGGTTCAAAAGCATTTATTCTTCAGTGCTCAGCCTTCTCTATGGTCCAACTCTCACATCCATACATGCCTACTGGAAAAACCATAGCTTTGACTACACGAACCTTTGTTGGCAAAGTGATGTCTCTGTTAGTTTTGTAACCTGCAAATCTACCAAATTCATTGATGATTTCTAGTAGCTCTCGGGTAGCATCTTTAGGATCCTCTGTGTATAGCATCATGTCATCTGCAAGCAATGACTGTCTTACTTCTTTCCCCATTTGGATTCCTTTTATTCTTTTTCTTCTCTGATTATCATGGATTGGACTTCCAAACTATGTTCAATAAAAGTGATGAGAGTGGAATTCTTGTCTTCTTCCTGATCTTTGAGGAAATACTTTCAGATTTTCACCATTGTGTATGATGTTAGCTGTAGGCTTGTCTTATGGCTTTTATTATGTTGAAGTGTGTTCTCTCTATGCTCACTTTCTGGAGACCTTTTAGCAAAAATGGGTGCTGAATTTTATCAAAACCTTTTTTGCATTAATTGAGATGATCATACAGTTCTTATTCTTCATTTATTGATGTGGTTTATCACATTGACTGATATGTAGATCTTGAAAAATACTTGCATCTCTGGTATGAAGCCCATTTGATCAATGTGCATGATCTTTTTAATGTATTGTGGGATTCATGTTGCTAGTATTTTGTTGAGGATTTTTGCATCTATGGTCATCAGTGATATTGGCCTGTAATTTTCTTTTTTCATGGTATCTTTTTCTGGTTTTGGTATCAGGGTGATGATGGCCTCATAAAGTGAGTTTGGAAATGTTCCTTCCTCTGCAACTTTTTGGAACAGTTTCAGAAGGATAGGTATTAGCTCCTCTCTAAATGTTTGATAGAATTTGACTGTGAAGCCATCAGGGCCTGGACTTTTGTTTGGTGGGAGTTTTTTTATTCACAGTTGCAATTTCAGTGTTTGTGACTGGTCTGCCATATTTTCTAATTCTTCCTGATTCAGTCTTGGGAGACTGTATCTTTCTAAGAATATGTCCATTTCTTCAAGGTTATCCATTTTATTGGCATACAGTTGCTCATAGTATTCTTTTATGATCCTTTGTATGTCTGTGGAGTCAGCTGTAACTTTTTTCACTACTAATTTTATTGATTTGAGTCTTCTCCTTTTTTTTTTCCTTGATGACTCTGGCTAAAGGTTTATCAATTTTGCTTTTCAAAGAACCATCTCTTAGTTTCATCAATCTTTGCAATTATTTTCTCTGTCTCTATTTCATTAATTTCTGCTCGGATCTTTATGATTTATTTCCTTCTACTTAACTTCACGTTTTACTTGTTCTTCTTTCTCTAGTTGTTTTAAGTGTAAGGTTAGGCTTTTTTTTTTCTCTTGTTTCTTGAGGTAAGAGTGGTAGGGGTATATTGCTATAAACTTCTTTCTTAGAATTGCTTTTGCAACATCCCATAGGTTTTGGAAGGTTTAACTGTCATTTTTACTGTCTCTAGATTTTAAATTTCATCTTTGATTTCTTCAATGATCCATTGGTTATTTAATAGCATATTGTTTAGATGCCACGTTTGTGTTTTTGATAATGTTTTTTTCATTGGAGGACAATTGCTTTACAATGCTGTGTTGGTTTCTGCCAAACATCAACATGAATCACTCACAGGTATACACATGTCCCCTCCTTCCTGAACTCCCCTTCCCATCTTCCACCCCATCCCACCCCTCTGGTCTGTCACTAAGCACTTCGTTGAGCTCCCTGTGTCACACAGCAAACTCCCACTTGATCTCTATTTTACATACTATTCTCTCAGTTTGTCCCACCCTCTCCTTCCCCGACTGAGTCCACAAGTCTTTTCTCTAGGTCTGCCTCTCCACTGCTGCTCTGTAAGTGGGTTCTGTTTTGAAGTGCTCCTATGTTGGGTGCATATATATTTATAATTGTTTTATCTTTGTCTTGGATTGAATTATTGATCATTATGTAGTGTCCTCTTGTCTCTTACAACAGCCTTTGCTTTAAAGTGTATTTTTTCTGATACGAGTGTCACTGCTCCAGTTTTACTGCGATTTCCGCTTGCATAGGGTACATTCTCCCATTCCTTTACTCTCTGTCTGTCAGTGTCCCTAGGTCTGCAGTGGGTCTTCTGTAGACAGCATACATACGGGTCTTTTTTTTAATCCACCCAGCAAATCCATTGCCTTTGGTTGGTGCATCTAATCCATTTAAGATAAGTATCAATATGTATGATCTTTGCACCATTTTCTTAATTGTTTTGTTTTTATATTTGTAGGTCTTTTTCTTCTCTTAAGTTTTGTGCCTAGAGAAGTTCCGTTAGCACTTGCTGTAAAGCTGATTTGGTGGTAGTGAATTCTCTTAATTTTTGTTTGTCTGTAAAACTTTTGATTTCTCCATCAAATCTGAACAGAGTCACGCTGGGTACAGTATTCTTGGTTGTAAGTTTTTCCCTTTCATCACCTTAAATACATGGTGCCAAGCCTTTCTGACTTGTAGAATTTTGGTTGAGAAATCAGTTGATAATACATAAAACATACAAGGGTATATGTCATTCTTCCCTTATCGCGTTTATTTTTTATTTTTTTTCCCTTGTTGCTTTTAACATTTTATGTTTGTTTCAGATTTTTGTCAGTTTGATTGCTTTGTGTCTCGGTGTATTCCTCCTTGGGTTTATCCTAACTAGGACTCTCTGCACTTCAAGGATTTGGTTGATTATTTCCTTTCCCTTGTTAGGGAAGTTTTCAACTATTATCTCTTCTAATATTTTCTCACGTGCTTTCTCTCTCTCTTCTCCTTCTGGCACCCCTATAATGTGACTGCTGGTGCATTTAATGCTGTCTCAGAAGTCTCTCAGGCTGTCTTCATTTCTTTTCACTCTTTTTTCTATATTCTGCTTTGCTGCAATGACTTCCACCGTTTTGTCTTCCAGGTCACTTATCCGTTCTTCTTCCTCAGCTATTCTGCTATTGATTCCTCCTAGTAGATTGTTCATCTCCATTTCTCTGTCCTTTAGCTCTTCCAGGTCTTTGGTAAACATTTTTTGCATCTTCTCCATTCTTTTCCCAGGATCCTGGATCATCTTCACTATCATTCTGAATTCTTTTTTTGGAAGCTTGCCCTCTCCACTTCATTTAGCTGTTCTTTTAGTTTGATTTTATCTTGTTCCTTCACCTGGAATATAATCCTCTGCCTTTTCATTTTGATTAACTTTCTGTGGTTGTGGCTTTTGCTCCTGAAGTCGCGGGACTGTAGTTCTTCCCGCTTCTTCTGTCTGCCCTCTGGTGGATGAGGCTAAGAGGCTGTGCAACTTGTGTTGCTCAGTTTTAAACAACTGTTTAAAATACTTGTTCCGACTAATACCAAGTCATTGGCTTTTTTTTGAAAACCACTTGACCCAAACTATCACTGTTTATTTATCCCCGACGATGCTACGTGGCCCTTACCGCCTCTCTTTAAAGAAAAGTCCCTCTGGGGAAACAATAGAAGAAAAGGGGGAAATAATTCATGCCGATGTAATACTGAGCATGTAAACTGAATGCTCAGCACTTTCCATCAGTTCAGTTCAGTTCAGTCGCTCAGTCGTGTCCGACTCTCCGCGACCCCATGAATCACAGCACGCCAGGCCTCCCTGTCCATCACCAACTCCCGGAGTTCACTCAAACTCATGTCCACAGAGTCGGTGATGCCATCCAGCCATCTCATTCTCTGTCATCCCCTTCTCCTCCCGCCCCCAACCTTTCCCAGCATCAGAGTCTTTTCCAGTGAGTCAACTCGTCACCTGAGGTGGCCAAAGTATTGCACTTTCATAGTAGCAGTTTTATTAAATTCTCCCCACAATCCCCAGATCAAATACCATGAGTGTAATGTATAGAGAAGAAAACATTCTAAAAAATGTATCTTAATCACAAAGTGATGGTAGAGCTGGGATTCAACCTCAGCTCCATATTTTATCAATGCCATACTTTTTCTATGATTCTTTAAGAATATGAGTTTGTAAAAATCACTCAAAAATAAAGGATAATTAGACTAGATGAAGGAGACGCATGGTATTTTTTGCCCACTCCCTCAAGTTTACCCTAAGTCAAACTTATTTGTACCATTACAAGCCATAAGACATAGACATAAAAGTGTTTCAAACTATAAGAAATTGTGTTTCATGAAAATCAAGCTTGCCTAATTATTAATAATGATAAATTAACGGGGATGACGGAGAATGAGATGGCTGGATGGCATCACTGACTCTGTGGACATGAGTTTGAGTGTACTCCGGGAGTTGGTGATGGACAGGGAGGCCTGGCGTGCTGTGGTTCATGGGGTCGCGGAGAGTCGGACACGACTGAGCGACTGAACTGAACTGAACTGAACTGAACCTATAGGAATAAAAAAACAATAAACTGAATTTGAAGGTAAAGTAGAGAACCCTTCAGAAAACACAAGTTGATTCCAATAATCACTATTGGCCTATGTCTGGAAGATAAAAATATAGAGAAGCCAACAACTCTAATTTTGCCCCAAATCTATAAATATCGGTGTGTAGCACAGCCCGTTAAAAGAGAGTAATTCATAAGACATCCTCTTTCTCCCCTAAGACGATGTTGCTTTCTTTCAGGCTGTATTGGAAAAACGTTTTGTACTTTCAGGGTGAACACTTCTTCTCTTTGCTAACTCTCCCTTCCTGTCCAAAGGCAGGCTTTCAGACAGGCGGGAGACATGCTCTCTTTTCTATGTCCACCCTCTCTGTCCCAGTGCACACCACTCATGCCTACATGCTTGCTATTCCAGGTGATGTTGTGTACTTTTACTATATTTTAAGTGAAATAAAAATAGGCATAGGAATGTGTCAGTGGAAGAGGGGAGACTAGAGCACGACTCTAATTTGGAAATTCAATGTTCTGCTTTCTTTTTCAAATAATGTGTATTAATAATTTCCAGATCTTTTACTTGAAGCAATGCTGTAATATAGCTATCAGCTTCTCAGATAATAGATACACACTTTAAGAAGTTATTTTTCTCTACTGTGAACTGCTTCTATCCCTGTAAAATAGAAATTAACTAGAATTTTTTACCACATAGAGCCTTTGAAAGAAATAAAATACATACCCACCTATTCCCCAGTTGCTTCCTCCATCAACAAACAAGCAAAAGGAAAGAGAGAAAGAAAAAATACCACATTACCCTCTTGGAATACGACCAACTACTTCTAATCCGTATGTGTTCTCCATATTGGTACAGTAACAGGTAAAAGAGGCAGCAATCATCTGTGTGGTTCCATTTGAAACAGAGAAAAAGAAAATTATTCCTGTCTCTCAAACATCTTAAAACCATTTTTAAAAGCAACCATTATTCATGTGCTCCATGATTATCAAGAGTAATACAGTAGTTGCACAGATTTTTAAAAACTAAGAAAATATGTAAATAAAAAAGTCCCTCTGAGATTTGAGATCACTTAATCTGCAGTCTCAAAAATTAAATGGCGTTACAATAACACAACGTTTATCATATCGTTTCTAATTATAGCAACCCAATTATGTCTGATTCTGAAGGGGTGCAGAATACAGAATATATGAATGTGTGTTTGTGTGTGTGTGTGTATGCACAGATACCACAATCCAACCTAAATACTTGTCTCTCATGATATGAAAGAATGTTTTAACACAGAACATTTTCCTTTCATTGGTGTAGTCACCAAAGAGTTTAAGATGCTGCATCAATATTCCTAATGTAGGTTAGTAATTGATGATTTACAGTCTCCTTGAATAGTCTTGAATTTTGAGTTTTTGTTATTTCTTGAAGAAAAATATGCTAGCTAATAATGTGTTGAATCCAATATTTTTGGAATTGCCTCCCTGGAGTTTCAGGAGCCTGACCTTCTATTGTGTGACATACGGCTAGCAAGGCCATGTATTCGCTGCAAGTATCCACAGTCCCCTTTAAAATGCATGTTCAGAATTCTGTTCAGGACTTGTTTTCATCAGTCATATTACCTTAATGTTTTCCATCCATTTTCACATTCTCTTCATTCTTTTGATTATTTAATAGGTACTGGAAATTTCACATGACTATCTATCAGTTTGATATCTGTTTAATCACTTCTATACTATGCTTTTTTGTTAAAAAGAAACATGCAAATTACCTAAAGTATAAATTTACCATACACATGGTCAGAAAAAAGGTATAAAAAAAAAAATCACACTAGCAAAATAAGGAATATCTAACAATGTCCAATAATATTACTTTATAGGGATTTTTACTATATATTTCTCTTCTCTGTGATGATATTTAACTGAATTTACAAGATTTCTTAAAACATTAAATAGACTTAAAAAACAAAGGAGCCTTGAGAATTTTTTTAAAGGCAATAAAACTCGACAGGTAATAGTTTCAAACTTTTTAAATATTATGACATAATTGTACTTTCTAAATACAGTAGTAGTAAAAAATTCAGGCTATTAGGTTGGAATCAGAAGTATTAATGTATTCAAAAATTTCTAAGCCAGTTGATACATTTTAATTGCTAATAATTTTCATGAAATATTTATATCATCAGAAAATACTGTGACCTGTAAAAGAAAATGTAGCATAGCCACAAGATGCTGAATCCTTATTGAAAACAGAGGAATGCATGGTGTTCAATACACATAGCCAATATTAAAATTAAGTAACTTAAAAAGTTACTAACTTTGTCTTTCAGACAGTGCTTTAGAAGGTTCTTATCTGCCATTTTCCAACTGTAACACTTCTCATAAAATGGGAGTTTTGTGCGGACAAGGGGAGGTACCTAACTTAAACCTGGGCTCATATTTCTGGATCATACACTGAATTCCCAGGAATCTATAATTACCTGCTAAAGTCTGCTTCCAGATACCTTCCCCAGGTCTACCCTTGTAGCATGGTCCAAGGAAAGGCCAAGGGACAGTTGTGGTGGGTGAAAAGTGGAGATGTGTTTGGAGTTTGGGTGCTGGGGCAAAAGTATCCACGTATATACTCATGAATCCCATTGTAGGTGAGATGATGCTGTGAAAGTGCTGCACTCACACGCTAGCAAAGTAATGCTCAAAATTCTTCAAGCCAGGCTTCAACAATACATGAACCCTGAAATTCCAGATGTCCAAGCTGGATTTAGAAAAGGCAGAGGAACCAGAAATCAAACTGCCAACATCCACTGGATCATTAAAAAAGCAAGAGAAAAAAAAAATTAAAAAAAAAAAAGCAAGAGAGTTCCAGAAAAACATCTACTTCTGTTTCATTGACTAGGTCAAAGCCTTTTACTGTGTGGATCACAATAAACTGTGGAACATTCTGAAAGAGATGGGAATCCCAGACCACCTGACCTGCCTCTAGAGAAATCTGTATGCAGGTCAAGAAGCAACAGATAAAACTGTACATGGAACAACAGAATGGTTCCAAATAGGAAAAGGAGTATGTCAAGGCTGTATATTGTCACCCTGCCTATTTAACTTATATGCAGAGTACATCATGAGAAACACTGGGCTGGAAGAAGCACAAGCTGGAATCAAGATTGCCGGGAGAAATACCAATAATCTCAGATATGCAGATGACACCACCCTTATGGCAGAAAGTGAGGAAGAACTAAAGAGCCTCTTGAAAGTGAAAGAAGAGAGTGAGAAAGTTGGCTTAAAGATCAACATTCAGAAAACTAAGATCATGGCATCTGGTCCGATCACTTCATGGCAAATAGATGGGGAAACAGTGGAAACAGTGGGAGATTTTGTTTTTGGGGGTTCCAAAATCACTGCAGATGGTGACTGCAGCCATGAAATTAAAAGACGCTTACTCCTTGGAAGGAAAGTTATGACCAACCTAGAGAGCATATTAAAAAGCAAAGACATTACTTTGCCAACAAAGGTCCGTCTAGTTAAAGCTATGGTTTTTCCAGTAGTCATGTATGGATGTGAGAACTGGACCATAAAGAAAGCTGAGCACCAAAGAATTGATGCTTTTGAACCATGGTGTTGGAGAAGACTCTTGAGAGTGCCTTGGACTGCAAGGAGATGCAACCAGTTCATCCTAAAGGAAATCAGTCCTGAATATTCACTGGAAGGACTGATGCTGAAGCTGAAACTCCAATACTTTGGTCACCTGATGCGAAGAACTGACTCATTGGAAAAGATCCCAACTCTGGGAAAGATTGAAGGTGGGAGGAGAAGGGGATGACAGAGGATGAGATGGTTGAACAACATCACCGACTCGATGGACATGAGTTTGAATAAACTCCAGGAGTTGGTGATGGACAGGGAGGCCTGGCATGCTGCAGTCCATGGGGTTGCAAAGAGTTAGACACGACTGAGCAACTGAACTGAGCCTTATATACATAAACAGAAAACCTACACTATTTCAATAGTATGAAGTGATATTTCAACAGGTGAAATTATTTAGACACTACTTATCACCAATAAAAAGAAACTGAAGCCAATTAATAATAAGTAAATTAGAAGACTAGTTTGCTTAACATTTCATTTTCAATGTAATGCTTTGTTCAGTTAAGAGTTCCCATCAGAAACTCAAACCAGGGCTCTGTAAAAACCTAGAGGGGTGGGAAAGAGTGGGAGATGGGAGGGAGTTTAAAGAGGGAGGGGACATATGTATACATATGGCTGACTCATGTTGATGTACGGCAGAAGTCAAACCCATATTGTATAGCAATCATCAATCAGGCATAAATAAATATATATATATATATATATTTTAAAGAGTTCCCATTCAGTTCAGTTCAGTTCAGTGCCTTAGGAGTAAAGTACAATTCGTTGCTTTGCCAAGTACAGCAACAAAAATATCTTAGAAAATCAGCCTTGGCCACTGAAAATTATGAGACTATCCTTTCAACAAAGAAAAATTAGGTCAGTAAATGTAACAAATCTATCAACCATTAATGGACATTTGTTGATTCATAATATTTTATGTAGCATATAGATGCTATATCACAAAGATGTGGTTTCACTTTTTATTGCTTTATAGAGAATTATGCCAGAGATCTTTTGAGTCTCATCCTTAGAAATATATATTAATGATATATATATATTATATATATAAATGTATATATAATATAGCTCTATATTTTAAATTTTAGGCTATATGTTCTCTTATTTATCTGAAAATATACAAGTATATGAGAAATTTTGCAAAAATTAGAAACATGTGTGCCTCTTTTAAATTATTGACTCAAAATATTTCCTGTCTTTTCATGAATGTATGGCCAAATTAGTCCTGCTTTAATGAGAGACAGAACTAACTATGGGTTACTATAGACAATAAGGGGCACCTTTGCACATTACCCGACACGACTGAGCGACTTCAATTTCACTTTTCACTTTCACACACTGGAGAAGGAAATGGCAACCCACTCCAGTGTTCTTGCCTGGAGAATCCCAGGGACGGCGGAGCCTGGTCAGCTGCCATCTATGGGGTCGCACAGAGTCAGACACGACTGAAGCGACTTAGCAGCAGCAGCAGCTTGCACGTTACCCACAGCAGTTGCAAGTGTTGCAGGGAAGAATGTTAAATGTTCACTTTGTACTTACCAAAACTAAGTCAACAGGAAGAATAATTTTAATTTTCCTCTTAAACTGTTCATTCAGCTCTTTAACCAGTACAAGCACCACGATGCTTAGCAAGGATAAGAGCAGTGCTTCCAGTCGCACAGACTTGATGTTCTTAAAGATATATGCATAGATCTACAGTAATGAGGAAAAATACAAAGAAATCTCAGGATCATTGACAATATACCAAAATTAAAATCTGGCCCCAGATGAACTCTGTGATGTCTTGCAAAAAAACAGCTGAAAGGGAGAGGAGTGAAACAGCGGGGCGTAGAAGGGTCTATCAGTCAGGGCCGATGCAGGTAAGGCTATGGTTCATTTGCATGTACAGAACTGCCTTCCCCTTGATTCTTCCACCAAACTCAGCGTTTGTTCCTTCCTACATAAGGACAATACAACACTGCCAGCTCCTTCTCAGTCACTTCAATGGGCAGAGATCTAAAATTCATTAGCTACAATGCAGATTCATTGTTAAGAGCAAATAAGGGCTCTCAAATAACTACAGGCTCTGTTAAGGGCTTCCCTGGTGGCTCAGCAGTCAAGAATCTGCTTATTCTTGCCTGGAGATGCTTACTCCTTGCAAGAAAAGCTGTGACCAATCTAGATAGCATATAAAAAATCAGAGACATTACTTTGCCGACAAAGGCCCATCTAGTCAAATCTTTGGTTTTTCTAGTAGTCATGTATGGATGTGAAAGTTGGACAACAAAGAAAGCTGAGTGCTAAAGAATTGATGCTTTTGAACTGTGGTGTTGGAGAAGACTCTTGAGAGTCCCATGGACTGCAAGGAGATCCAACTAGTCAATCCTAAAGGAGGCCATCCCTGAATATTTACTGCAAGGACTGACGCTGAAGCTGAAGCTCCAACACTTTGGCCACCTGATATGAAGAACCGACTCATTAGAAAAGACCCTGATGCTAGGAAAGACTGAACACAGGAGGAGAAGGGGACCCCAGGGGATGAGATGGCTGGATGGCATCACTGACTCAAAGGACATGAGTTTGATCAAGCTCTGGGAGTTGGGGATGGACAGGGAAGCCCGGCGTGCTGCAGTCCATGGGGGTCACATAGAGTCGGACACGACTGAGCGACTGAACTGAACTGAGAGAATCCTATGGACAGAGGAGCCTGGCAGGCCACAGTTTACAGGGTCGCAGAGTTGGACACGACTGAAGTGACTAAGCAGCAGCAGCAGCAGGCTTTGTTGAACACCACCACTTTTACAAAGCCCAGAATCAAACATACACATGTACTTTAAATATCAATGGATATATCTGGAAGTTAATAGCTCTGTGTAAGGAGATATTTGTGTTTCTCTGTATCTTTCAAATTTCCTCTGACAAAGATGTATGGCTTATATAATTGTAAAGATTTTACATAGGCCTTTAATATTTATCTTCAAAATGTCTCAATGCCTTCTCTTGGAACATGTAAATATGATTTTTATAAACTCATTTCTAATCATCCACAGTTAATTTATTAGGTCTAGCTTCAAGTGATAAAAACGAGGTTTTACTTTAGCATACAGGCTGTTCTTACAGTAGCCCAATTTGTTGGCATTCTTTGCCCTCTCTTTTTAGTATGTCAACAATCATTGGAACACAACTAAAAATATTGGATTAAAACACTGTATAGATAACAGATCAAAAAATTTTATATAGACTATGTTTTTCAGCATTTTCTAAAATTCTGCTCAGTAGGTTTCTCAATTGAGCCCATCTGGTACAGGGATCAGGAATATACCTGGTGTAAATGAGGTAATCAGACTATCCAAATACTGATTCTATATATTGAAAAGTACCTAATCTTACTGCACTGTGATCAGAAAAGATGCTTGAAGTAATTTCAATTTTTAAAAAATTTACCAAGACTAGACTTATGGCCCTGGATGTGATCTATTCTGTTCCGTGTGCACTTGAGAAAAAGGTGGAATCCATTGTTTTGGGTGAAATGCCCTGTAGCTGTGGATTATGTCTAACTGGTCCATTGTATCATTTAAAGCCTGTGTTTCCTTGTTAATTTTCTGCTTGGTTGATCCATCCATAGGTGTGAGCGGGGTATTAAACTCTCCCACTATTACTGTGTTACTATTAATTTCCCCTTTCATACTTGTTAGCCTTTGCCTTATGTACTGAGGTGCTCCTATGTTGAATGCATATATATTTATAATTGTATCATCTCATGCCAGTCAGAATGGCCATCATCAAAAAGTCTGCAAACAATAAATGATGGAGAGGGTGTAGAGAAAAGCGAACCCTCTTACGCTGTTGGTGGGAATGCAAACCGGTACATCCACTATAGAGAACAGTGTGGAGATTCCTTTAAAAACTGGGAACAGAATTGCCATATGACCCAGCAATCCCACTGCCGGGCATACACACTGAGGAAACCAGAATTGAAAGAGACACGTGTACCCCAGTGTTCATTGCAGCACTGTTTTTGTTTTTGTTTTTGTTTTTTTTAGGGTGTGGAATGATTCGTGTTAAAATTTCTTTTTTTTTTTTTTTGAAATGAACAGAGGAAAATTTATGCGTCGAACCTGGACTGGTCACTTATGATAATATACATGCTACAATTCCATTCTCCCCAATCATTCCACCTTCACCCTCTCCCACAGAGTCCCAAAGACTGTTCTAAATGCCTATGTCTCTTTTGCAGTCTCTTATACAGGGTTCAGGTTACCATTTTTCTAAATTCCATATATATGCGTTAATATACAGTATTGATGTTCTTCTTTCTGGCTTACTTCACTCTGTATAATTGGCTCCAATTTCATCCACCTCATTAAAACTGATTCAAATGCATTCTTTTTGATGGCTGAGAAATACTCCATTGTGTATATGTACCAAAGCTTTCTTATCCATTCATCTGCAGATGGACATCTAGGTTGCTTCCATGTCCTGGCTGTTATAAACAGTGCTGCAATGAACATTGGAGTACATGTGTCTCTTTCAATTCTGGTTTCCTCGGTGTGTATGCCCAGGAGTGCGATCGCTGGATCATATGGCAGTTCTATTTCCAGTTTTCTGAGGAATCTCCACACTGTTCTCCATAGTGGCTGTACTAGTTTGCATTCCCACCAACAGTGTAAGAGGGTTCCCTTCTCTCCACACCCTCTCCAGCATTTATTGCATGTAGACTTTTGGATAGCAGCCATTCTGACTGGTGTGAAATGGTATCTCATTGTGGTTTTGATTTGCATTTCTCTGATGATGAGGGATGTTGAGCATTTTTTCATGTGTTTGTTAGCCATCTTTATGTCTTCTTTAGAGAAATGTCTGTTTAGTTCTTTGGCCCATTTTTTGATTGGGTCACTTAGTTTTCTGGAATTAAGCTGCAGGAGCTGCTTGTATAATTTGGAGATTAATCCTTTATCAGTTGCTTCATTTGCTATTATTTTCTCCCATTCTGAAGGCTGTCTTTTCACCTTGCTTAGAGTTTCCTTTGCTGTGCAGAAGCTTTTGATTTTAATTAGGTCCCATTTGTTTATTTTTGCTTTTATTTCCAATATTCTGGGAGGTGGGTCTTGGAGGATCCTGCTGTGATTTATGTCGAAGAGTGTTTTGCCTACGTTCTCCTCTAGGAGTTTTATAGTTTCTGGTCTTACATTTAGATCTTTAATCCATTTTGAGTTTATTTTGGTGTATGGTGTTAGGAAGTGTTCTAGTTTCATTCTTTTACAAGTGGCTGACCAGTTTTCCCAGCACCACTTGTTAAAGAGACTGTCTTTTCTCCATTTTATATTCTTGCCTCCTTTGTCGAAGATAAGGTGTCCATAGGAGCGTGGGTTTATCTCTGGGCTTTCTATTTTGTTCCATTGATCTATATTTCTGTCTTTATGCCAGTACCATACTGTCTTGATGACTGTGGCTTTGTAATAGAGCCTGAAGTCCGGCAGGGTAATTCCCCCAGTTCCATTCTTCTTCCTCAAAATTGCTTTGGCTATTCGAGGTTTTTTTGTATTTCCATACAAATTGTGAGATTATTTGTTCTAGTTCTGTGAAAAATATTGTTGGTAGCTTGATAGGGATTGCATTGAATGTATAAATTACTTTGGGTAGTATACTCATTTTTACAATATTTATTCTTCCAATCCACGAACACGGTATATTTCTCCATCTATTAGTGTCCTCTTTGATTACTTTCACTAGTGTTTTATAGTTTTCTATGTACAAGTCTTTTGTTTCCTTAGGTAGATATATTCCTAAGTATTTAATTGTCATTGCAGCACTGTTTACAATAGCCAGGACATGGAAGCAACCTAGATGCCTGTCAGCAGACAAATGGATAAGGAAATTGTGGTATATATACACAACGGAATATTACTAAGCTATAAGAAGGACTACATTTGAGTCAATTCTAATGAGGTGATGAAACTGGAGCCTATTATACGGAGTGAAGTTAAGTCAGAAAGAGAGAGAAACACAAATACTGCATATGGAATTTAAAAGATGGTAACGATGATCCTATATGCAGGGCAGCCAAAGAGACACAAGTGTAAAGAACAGACTTTTGGACTCTGTGGGAGAAGGTGAGGGTGGGATGATTTGAAAGAATAGCATTGAAACATGTACATTACCATATGTGAAATAGATCACCAGTGCAATTTCAATGCATGAAGAAAGGCACTCAAAGCTGGTGCTCTGGGACAACCCAGAGGGACGGGGTGGGGAGGGAGGTGGGGGGGTTCAGGATGGGGGACACATGTGTACCTGTGGCTGATTCATGTCAATGTACGGCAAGAGCCATCACAATATTGTAAAGTAATTATCCTTCAATTAAAATAAATAAATTAATTTTTAAAAGAAAATTATCATTAACACTGTAACTATTTCAAACAAACAAAACATATTCAGTAAAAATTGAGCCTCATTGAGTGAAAGGGGTCAGGGTAATGTAGAACCCAGAATCTCCTTTGTCCACATAGAAAAATGTATCTGACTGTGAAATAACTGGGGGTCATAAAGCTTTACTTGTTATCTCTTCACAGCTTTCTTTTGTATTCCACACTACTTGGAAAGAAAATCAGGTACACTTTTGTCATGGTTATCTGAGATGAAGACGGTATTTTTCCTCTCTAAGTTGTGAATAACATCTACTCACACAACTCCTATAGCAAGTGAAGAAACAGGTTGCATTTCTCATAGTTACCCCTTTCACAAAGCCCAGGACAAAAATCCAAAATACTACTCAATGAAATATAGTCTAAGGGACAGAGTCAGAGGGAGGTCAATAATTTTGTCCAAATATCCAGCTTTGTGATGATTCATCATAATCCCAGTATAACATTGAGAATATCATTCAGATGATTTGTCAAGAATAAAACAAACATTTATTCGTTTTAAAACATTTAGGTGATTATTCCTTCTGTTTAATCCATGGCAGTAAGAGTATGCCATGACAGTGAGTGTATAAGAAATCAAAGAAATGTGAAAAACACCCAAGCAATACCAAATTTATTATAATTTGCATTTTGAGAACATGTATTTGCAGTAATAAAAATGGCTATCCCAGAATGAAAAGAATGAGAAACTCTCCTCCAGGGTTTTTACTGTCTGTCTGAATTAAACTAAAATTTACAGACCAAAATACATCTCACAAGATGTTCCAGAAGAACATGGGAGCAGGCAGAGACTTGTTACAAGCACACACACACAAAAAAACCCAATAGAAAAACAGACTGATGAAGAGTTACACTAATGACTATCGTGTGGAGCCACGTGGAGAAATAACAGCTAAAGCTGGCTTACAGGAGATGAGCGGCAGATAGACATGTACAAACACACACACATTTACACATGCTCATTTAGTATAGGTCTAGGCATCCTAAACACATATTGACATTTCTAATTTCTAGTATAAATCTAGTCATTAGGGTATGCTATCACACATTACAATTCAGTAGATAAAAATTCCCATTGATGATCATTCATTTTCTAGACCTCAGAGAAGCAAAGATAGTTCGTGTATGTATGAATAAATAAGTAAACTATTTCATCAGAACTGAGCAAATCTGCTTTATAAAATATGAGTTTAGCTCACTTTGAGACTATAATACTAGTTAATTCTTTAAATTGTCCATTTAATATATAATAATATAAAAATGGGAGAGACTGTTTAAATTTCAGTGCTTTCAAGAAGAGTCAGAGAACTAACATTTCCAGGCGCTAGACTAGCCATCTTCTATCCAGTGATTCGTTTAATTTCCCAATTAATACAAAGTGAGCATAATGACTTCTTTACCCTATCACATTACCTGCCTTCAATTACACTGCCTGGTTTCCTTCACTATCTGAGATGATCTTGTTCAACAATTTGTCTCCTCCTATCCTATTCCACATCCTCCCCCTCAGCATTTCAATAAAACTCCATGAGAAAGAGACATCATTTCTCAACTGCATCCTCATCGCCTCTGAAGTAGTCAATCAACATCTGTTGAATAAATCTATTATAGCAATTCTTGAATCAAGGATGCATACTAATCTCTTCCCATCCATGTGTGGATTATTCTGTTGACTATCTCCGGTTTTGAAGCCTCATATTTAGTATGATTCTCCCACTTTGCAGGTAAGGAGACTGAAGTCTGCTGCCAGCCTTGGTTTTTGTTTTTCAAAGTAGCTCTCACATCCTTGGAGTCTTTAAACATGAGCCATAGTTTCCCAGGAATACCCTCTCTCTGCCCCAACTTGCTTTTAACTTGATTATGCTTTAAATCTACATCTAAACAGATCTAGATTCCTACTCAGGGACCATTAAAGCCATCTATGATAATTCTAAAATTGATGTTGGTACAAGTTCTCTTTGTTCTTAAGAATGTAATGTCACCTATAAACTTTGCCTACACATCATTTTATAATTAAATAACTTAGAATAGTTGTTGTTAAAATCAAGCTCCCCTATTCCCTCTACTTCCCAAAGTAGCACTAATAAGAAAATAAGACTGATATTAAGTTTAAAGCTCAACCCCAGTCTGTTTTCATGAAACACAAACACAGCTCCAAAAGGAAGTAAAAATTACAACATTCTATTATTCTTTACATCATTTTATATGCAAATTTCTGATCAATAACTGCCTCTCACATTGGGAATTTATCCCAGGAAACCACTGCTGTAAGGGATACAGTAAATCTCCAAACAAAATATGATGTAGAGGAAGTATGGTGTGTTAAACAACTAGAGACAATGTGGGAACACAAAACTCACTTGGCCCAAACTCACAACCAAGCATGCCAAGGTCCAAGTGGCATCTATCCATCCCTTGTTTAGAAAACTAAGTTTAATTTAAATCAGTTAAACAACTACATTTTATGGTGATGTATTTCTTTGGTAAATTGTGCAGGATGGAGAGCTTAGTCCAAGATACTGAGATGCTAAAATATCTGCTTTATAAGATTTATAATTTCAAGGTAATCTTTGTTACTAATTTCCATATAATTATCTTATATCCAAATTAAACCTGCAACATTTTCTATCCCCTGTGTCACTGATTGATTCAAGCTGCAGATGAATATTCCTTTTCTCTCCTCTTCAATTTATTCTGTCCATTTTTCAGGGTGAACTGAATGTCCTCAAAAGTCACAATAGAAATGTCACAATAACTGCAGAGAAAATGTGGGTTTCCATAAACCACCAAAGTGTGTTCTTGATTCAGAACCCTCAGAGAGCCTGTGTCTTCAAAGTAGATTTGTTCTCCACATATAACTCTTATCTGTACGTATGTGATTGTGATCTCAATCTCTACAAAAGAAAGTATTTCATTGGTTCCGACTTCCTTCCGATGTTTTTGCCCCATTTTGTTAACATTCCTGGTTCCTGCTTCATAGCCTTCAGGGACGTCCAGACTAGAAAAATGCTTTGCTTGCACTTCATGGATGGGAATGGGAATGAAATTGCTTTCTGGTTCTGAAAACCTGAATTTTAAGATAGGAAATACAAATTTCCCAAAAAGTTAGTTGAATATATTGCCAAACTTGGCTTGTGCTTTGGGTTTAATGAACAGAACTGTACATAATTATATTGAAGGATACTCATATAAAGTCATGCAAATGAAAACAGCTTTGCCA
This sequence comes from Moschus berezovskii, assembly GCF_049115385.1. Classification (NCBI taxonomy): domain Eukaryota; kingdom Metazoa; phylum Chordata; class Mammalia; order Artiodactyla; family Moschidae; genus Moschus; species Moschus berezovskii. The sequence continues at coordinate 8,768,131 of NC_142475.1, read as the reverse complement.
AATTTATCATAGGCTGCTATAGGCTGAGACACTTGGCACCACTTCAAAGAAATTCACAAGTGCTAATATGAGCTAAGAAGTTTTGTAACTTTTATTGTGCCTTTTGGGAAAAACAACCTTCTAGTTAAAGACACATTAGTTCTCAATATAAAAATCAATTTTAATTGAAAAGAATCATTAAACTTTTCCCTCTTGGGGGACCAACTATCAATCAGAAATTTTAAATTTGACAAAAAATTTTATTTGGTTTTGACTGATCTTCTTCCTCTCTTATTGCCTTCTCCAGATGTGTTTGGGCTTCAAAAAGTCACATAGTTAGACTTTTTCTTTAGATTTTGGTTTTATCAATTAGAGAATTTTGACTTCTAATGAGTATAAAACTTCGAAGTTTCGTTTTTTAATCTCTCAAAAGGGAACCCTAGTACACTGTTAGTGGAAATGTAAATTGGTACAGCTCCTATGGAAAATAGTATGATGTCTTCTCAAAAAAATTAAAAATAGAACTACCATATGATCCAGTAAGTTCACTCCTGGGTATTAATCCCTCAAAAATGAAAATGCCAATTCCAGAAGTCACATGTACCAGAATGTTCATAGCAACATTGTTTGCAATAGCTAAGATATGGATACTATTCGGCCATAAAAAAGAATGCAATTTTGCTATTTGCAACAACATGGATGGATTTGGAGGGTATTATGTTAAGTGAAGTAAGTCAGTCACATATATATATCATATATATATCTTTGGCAAAGAACCAAAGCATCATTCCAACCTAGATATTTAATAGTATGGGGATCTGTGATTTCAAAAAGCAAGAGCAACTTTTCTGTTTTCCATCCTCACAAAGCTTAGCAACTTCTACCAACTGAGTGATGTGAATTTAGTCAGCCATCTAAAAATGTCCCTAAATCTGATTCCATTTCAGTATAAGAACTTACAAAAGACCCCCAAAAGTCACATTACAACGTTTGATCTACTAAGTAACGAAAATGTACCTTGCAGTTTACCTTCCAAGAAGTAAAAAAAAAAAAAAATCATACACAAAACACTTCAATGCAGCATTTTATGTACATTGCCACCAGAGAAACAAGCTGAAACATCAAATGTTCTCATGTCAGGGTACCCAGATTCTTTCAACACAACTAGTGAAAAGAGGAATGATTATTTGTGTAATGTGAACATGACTGAAGTGACCAATTTGTAACCAGCGTGTATTTCTCTACCTGTAGTTCACGCACAGATAAGGGTGCTGTTCCCAGCCAGGAGGTCAAGACAGACTCTAGTACTGATTGGCTTCTGCAGGCGCAGACCTGGTGTCACCAAAAGTTGTATCTTAGCCAGTCACCTGATAATGCACAGCTGCTTTGGTCTGCTTTTGTTTTATCGGGAGCTTGGAATTACATCGTTAAATGACGTGGCCACCTCTTAGCCACTTCTTTTGAGTTATGTAGTTCAGTCGCTCAGTCGTGTCCGACTCTTTGCGACCCCATGAATCACAGCATTCCAGGCCTCCCTGTCTATCACCAACTCCCGGAGTTCACTCAAACTCATGTCCATCGAGTCGGTGATGCCATCCAGCCATCTCATTTTCTGTCGTCCCCTTCTCCTCCTGCCCCCAATCCCTCCCAGCATCAGAGTGTTTTCCAGTGAGTCAACTCGTCGCATGAGGTGGCCAAAGGACTGCAGTTTCAGCTTTAGCATCAGTCCTTCCAATGAACACCTAGGATCGATCTCCCTTAGAATGGACTGGTTGGATCTCCTTGCAGTCCAAGGGACTCTCAAGAGTCTTCTCCAGCACCACAGTTCAAAAGCATCAATTCTTCGGGCGATCAGCTTTCTTCACAGTCCAACTCTCACATCCATACATGACCACGGGAAAAACCATAGCCTTGACTAGACGGACCTTTGTTAGCAAAGTAATGTCTCTGCTTTTTAATATGCTATCTAGGTTGGTCATAACTTTCCTTCCAAGAAGTAAGCGTCTTTTAATTTCATGGCTGCAATCAGCATCTGCAGTGATTTTGGAGCCCAAAAAAATAAAGTCTGACACTGTTTCCACTGCTTTTCCATCTATTTCCCACGAAGTGATGGGACCAGATGCCATGATCTTTGTTTTCTGAATGTTGAGCTTCAAGCCAACCTTTTCACTCTCCTCTTTCACTTTCATCAAGAGGCTTTTGAGTTCCTCTTCACTTTCTGCCATAAGGGTGATGTCATCTGCATATCTGAGGTTATTGATATTCCTCCCGGCAATCTTGATTCCAGCTTGTGCTTCTTCCAGCCCAGCATTCCTCATGATGTACTCTGCACAGAAGTTAAATAAGCAGAGTGACAATATACAGCCTTGACATACTCCTTTTCCGATATGGAACCAGTCTGTTGTTCCATGTACAGTTCTAACTGTTGCTTCCTGACCTGCATACAGGTTTCTCAAGAGGCAGGTCAGGTGGTCTGGTATTACCATCTCTTTCAGAATGTTCCACAGTTTATTGTGATCCACACAGTCAAAGGCTTTGGCCTAGTCAATGAAGCAGAAATAGATGTTTTTCTGGAACTCTCTTGCTTTCTCCATGATCCAGCGGATGTTGGCAATTTGATCTCTGGTGCCTCTGCCTTTTCTAAAACCTGCTTGAACATCACAGTTCACGCATGGCTGAAGCCTGGCTTGGAGAATTTTGAGCATGACTTTACTAGCGTGTGCTGCTGCTAAGTCACTTCAGTCGTGTCCGACTCTGTGTGACCCCATAGACGGAAGCCCACCAGGCTCCCCTGTCCCTGGGATTCTCCAAGCAAGAACACTGGAGTGGGTTGCCATTTCCTTCTCCAAACTAGCGTGTGAGATGAGTGCAATTGTTCGGTAGTTTGAGCATTCTTTGGCATTGCCTTTCTTTGGGATTGGAATGAAGACTGGAAAGAGCTAATTAGCCAAGATGGCGGTCAGGCTCTCTCAGCCCAAATTTGGTGCTGCCTATGTACAGCACTTCGCATGGGTCACCGGCACTCCCGCCCGGTTGCAAGGACGCACGAGCTCCACCCGGAAGCAGCGGGGAGTGCGGCTGCCCCACGGCTGTGTCCGCTGCGTCAGCCATGAGAGGAGAGAATGCACACGAATGCTGCTAGCCTGCTGCGTCAGCCAGGAGGGAGGTTGTGGGCGTCATCTTGTTTTATGTCCGCTGCTACGGGTGCTGTGCTGGCCAGGAGAGAATACACCTGTCTTTAGTTGCTGCGGCTCCTGGCGTTTCCTGCCAGCTTCTTAGCCCGCAACTTGCCCACCCTGGGTTCAGGAACAGTGCGGACCGTGTGTTGGGAGTGGGGTGCCATTTCCTTCTCCAGAGGATCTTCCCCACCCAGGGATCGAACCCCTATCTCCTGCATTGACGGATGGCTTCTTTAACACTGAGATGCTAAGATAGTACACATGCTAATAAATCTGTTTGTTTTTCTTTTGTTAATTTGTCTTCTGCCATAGGGGCCTCAGCGCCTCAAAGGTAGAAGGAAAGATACTTCTCTTTCTCTATAATACAAAATTAAATAAAATGAAGCCCGGTGGCACTCAACTTCATTAACAAGACATTGATTTCCTTGTAAAATTCCAATAGGATGTGAGTGCCTGAGTAGACACAGATTTTAGATTAGATTCAGAAAGAGACCAAAAACAATGGAGAATTATTAGGATGATATGTTGAAACTGGAAACATGTTCCTCTCCCAAGTTCAAGCGACTTTTAATAACCAGTTGTCTGCTATTTGGGCTCCAACCCCTGTTTTTGACCAGGCCTCTGATTTGATCTGGGTCATTAAGATCTTTTTCATGTAGTTCTTTGTTGCCACCTCTTCTTAATATCTTCTGCTTCTGTTAGGTCCATACCATGTCTGTCCTTTACTGTACTCCTTTTTGCATGAAATGTTCTAATTTTCTTGAAGAGATCTCTAGCCTTTCCCATTCTATTGTTTCCTTCTATTTCTTTGCATTGATTACTGAGGAAGGCTTTCTTATGTCTCCTTGCTATTCTTTGGAACTCTGCATTCAGATGGATTTGTCTTTCCTTTTCTCCTTTGTCTTTCAATAGTCTTCTTTTCTCAGCTGTTTCTAAGTCCTCCTCAGACAAGCATTTTGCCTTTTTGCATTTCTTTTTCTTGGATATTGTTTTGATCACCACCTACTGTACAATATTACAAATCTCCATCCATAGTTCATCAGGCACTCGGTCTATCAGATCTAATCCCTTGAATCTATTTGTCACTTCCACTGTATAATCATAAGGGATTTTATTTAGGTCATATCTGAATGGTCTAGTGGTTTTCCCCACTTTCTTCAACTCAAGTCTGAATTTGGCAATAAGGAGTTCATGATCTGAGCCACAGTCAGCTCCCGGTCTTGTTTTTGCTGACTGTATAGAACTTCTACATCTTTGGCTGCAAAAGAATATAATCAATCTGATTTCGGTATTGACCATCTGGTGATGTCCATGTGTAGAGTCTTCTCTTGTATTGTTGGAAGAGGGGATTTGCTATGAGTAATGTGTTTTCTTGGCAAAACTCTGTTAGCCTTTATCCTGCTTCATTTTGTACTCCAAGGCCAAATTTGCCTGTTACTCCAGGTATCGCTTGACTTCTTATTTTTGTATTCCAGTCCCCTGTAATGAAAAGGACATCCTTTTTGGGTATTAGTTCTAGAAGGTCTTGTAGGTCTTCATAGAACTGTTCAGCTTCTTCAGCATTAGTGGTTGGAGCATAGGCTTGGATTACTGTGATACTGAATAGTCTAGTTTGCCTTGGAAACAAACAGAGATCAGTCGTTTTTAAGATTGCATTTCAGACTCTTTTGTCCAAAAAAGACTTCAACAGTATGTGAACTGAGAAATTCCAGATGTTCAAGACTGAATTTAAAAAAGGCAGAAGAGCCAGAGATCAAATTGCCAACATCCATTGGACCATAGAAAATGCTAGAGAATTCCAGAAAAACATCTACTTCTGCTTCATTAACTACACTAAAGCCTTTGACTGTGAGGATCACAACAAACCATGGAAAATTCTGAAAGAGATGGGAATACCAGACCACTTACCTGCCTCCTGCGAAATCTGTATGCAGGTCAAGAAGTAACATTTAGAACAGAACATGGAAAAACAGACTGGTTCCAAATTGGGAAAGAAGTACGTCAAGGCTGCATATTGTCACCCTGCTTATTTAACTTCTAGGCAGAATACATCATGCAAAATGCCAGGCTGGATGGAGCACAAGCTGGAATCAAGAGTGCCAGGAGAAATATCAGTAACCTCAGATAAGCAGATGACACCATCCTTATGGCAGAAAGTGAAGAGGAACTGAAGAGCCTCTTAATGAAAGTGGAGAGTGGAAAAGTTGACTTAAAATTCGAGATTCAAAAAACTAAGATCATGGTAATCAGTTCCATCACTTCTTGGCAAATAGATGGGAAACAATGGAAACAGTGACAGACTTTATTTGGGGGGGGGGGCTCTAGAATCGCTGCAGATGGTGACTGCAGCCATGAAATTAAAAGATGCTGCTCTTGGAAGAAAAGCTATGACCAGTCTGGACAGCATATTAAAAAGCAGAGACATTACTTTGTCAACAAAGTTCCATATAGTCAAAGCTATGGTTTTTCCAGGAGTCATGTATGTATGTGAGAGTTGGACTATAAAGAAAGCCGGGCTGTGGTGTTGGAGAAGACTCTTGAGAGTCCCTTGGTCTGCAAGGAGATCCAACCAGTCCATCCTAAAGGAAATCAGTCCTGAATATTCATTGGAAGGACTGATGCTGAAGCTGAAGCTCAATACTTTGGCCACCTGATGCGAAGAACTGACTATTAGAAAAGACCCTGATACTAGGAAAGACTGAAAGCAGGAGGAGAAGGGGACCCCAGGGGATGAGATGGCTGGACAGCATCACTGACTCGATGGACATGAGTTTGATCAAGCTCTGGGAGTTGGCTATGGACAGGGATGCCTGGTGTGCTGCGGTCCATGGGGTCGCAAAGGTGGGAAAGGACTGAGTGACTGAACTGAATTGATACGATCTATACCTGGGTTCACTATGCTGAAAGAATGTGGTAGGGTGTACTGTTGTTACACTGGGTCACAAGCCTGATACATGGCTTCCATTAGCAGTTAGCAACAAAAAAATTCAAGCTATATCTTTTTCGACCATGTTCCCAAATTGTACTATGTTTAATTGTGTGTTACAAAGAATTGCTCCCTAATTAGTAGGTTTCACTCATAAACTAGTTTCATACCCTCAGTCACATTTAAATATTCTAAAAGATTTTATTTAAACCCAAATTGCTTTAAAATTGAAAAAAAAATTTCAGCATCATAATTAACCAAATTTTACTATGTGAAACACACATGCCACAAACATATATATGAACAAAGATACAGGGGAAAACTCACATAAAAGAATCCAAGTGGTCCAGATATATATGGCATTTTCATTCCCAAGAGATATTTGGCTTGTGAAGTCACGACATGGGTGGCAGCCCCAGTTGTCATTGCACTGACCACAGGCTCTGTAATCAGGAATGTGGCACTGCCCAGTTGGAGCACAAACATGGCCACCTAAGAGGACAAAGAAAGGTGAAACTTCCCAGACTTCCTAGAGGGTTTAATATCTGACACATTTTCACTTTCAACACACAGACACAGAGAAATGATGTGAAATGTGCCCCTCAAATTTCATTCTTTCAACAGATTGAGTTTTCTTTAGAACATTAGTAGGTTCCAAGACTTTCCAAATGTTTTGGGGTACAATTAGAAGTCTTTCAATTAAAGTTAACACAGTTATTTTTTGAACATTGATTTTTTTTCTCTTTTCCTAATAATGCATGTTACAAGAAAGGAAATATGTTCAAATCAGTTAATATATGGGAGTCTGTGGGGGAAAAATAAAACTTGTGTTATCATATCTATAATTTTTTTAAAAGTCGAAAGGACATAATTCATTACTTTATGCCCAATAGGCTTAAAATTTCAAAAGCATGAGGAGAAAAGTCCATTTCTTGAGTTTCTGCCACGTTCTAAGAAATGGAAACATACTGTTTTGATGAGATACTCTGTCAAGTAGCTGTAAAGGGCCAATATTAATAAGAAGACATCAGTGTTTATGGAGAAGAGGAAAAGACAGAGATAGGTTTAAGGAATATGCCTTAAGAAACCCAGGAATCAATAGGAAAGTCATTTTCGATAAACTTTTCCTTTCTACTCATAACATTATGCTCCATTGCAAAACTGTTTCATGACCAGACAAAATCATCTCATCTAAGCAGAAGCTGTGCATTGAGTTCTACTGGGCAAAAGATGACAGCAAAAATCAGCTCTCTTTTCTCACTGTTAACGCTCCAATGACCAGTGAAGAGAAAGAACTCTGAGGAGGTGGCCCACTCTCTGACTACTGCCACTATACCCATGTAAACTGTCAGAAATTTGCCGCTTTGAAAGTAACATCAAATTATATTCACGAGTATTCACACTGAAAAAGGGAACACAAAGTGGGTTATGCTGATATATCTTCTTAATGTATTAATTATAATATTTAGGTCAGGTCTTCAAGATTAAGTATTAAAGAAATCAAGGGAAAGAATAGCAATGAAATTTCCTTCTATCAAGATGACATAGTAATAAAAATGAGAAGTATAAATTGCTAAATACTCCCAGAGCATACACTGCAAAATACATCATTTCCTTCACATCACAATGCCCCTTGACCAAAAACAATAATACTCTAAACTTGTATTTAAGATAGAGTTTTCTGGGCTCAAATCTGAAAACTTGAGTTCTGATTCTGACTTTACCATATCCTAGTTTTCTACCTATAGAATATCTGTTAAAATTTTCCAAGCCTCACCTCATCATCTATAAAAAATGAGGATGATGTCTGCTTTATTGATTTTTCAGAATTGTTGAGAATGTGAAATAACATATGAAAGAGTTTTGAAACCCATAAAATAGGCAACATGTGTGTTGTACCTGGAATGTCATAAGGTGCCATATATATTTACATAGCATGGAAAACTAGCCACTAGATTTGGAAATGTAAAAAAGCCACACTTATTTTCCAACTCTAGAGAGCATGAAACAATTTATCAGTGCAGAAAGAAATGTATTTGAATTGCTTGCATTTTCGCAACCCCCTTTTATTCAATATGTAATAAAACAGTACAGGTTGCCAACATAGAAATCAGGCAATTCTTTCACCAAAAAATGAAACTAGAGCAACAGCTTCTATTACCAACATTTTTTTTTTCTTTCAGAAATTGTGTTGGTTTGTCAAATAGAAATGTCTCAAGGGAAATATCCGATCAATCAATGGTGTAGGTACAAGTGGAACACATGGATTCATAATCTTTTGATTTTAATTTTCATCCTAAAAACACAGTTAAGAAAAATATGGAAACAATTTTTTCCAAGTATCTTTCTATCAGTTAGCTCCAAATTATGACACTAATTCTTACAGGCCATGAGGATGAAACTAGCATATTATTGAGGTAAAATGAGGAAAAAATAAAATATTGTTGAGAGGTGAGTTTTCATTTCACTGAAATGCAGCATACAAGCGATCCGAATCTTTGAAATTGGAAACCTGCTTGCCTACATGGAACTTCACACATATGTGGAATGTCGGAAAGTTCTTATCTGTATGCGAAGAAACCTTATTTTCATTTGTTTTGAGAAGCAAACTCCTTTGAGAGGACGTGTATATATCACCACCATTTTACATTCTGGTTCTTGTTTCCTACCCAGCACCTACTAAGAGGGGTTAGTATTCTCTCATGACTGAGAAACACGGATCACCTAACCCGAAGTGATATACAACCACTTCCAGCTAACCACTATCTTCCAGTAAAAGCTTTGTCATTTCCACAACCAGACTGCTACAAACAGATACAGGAAAAGTTCCAAACATAAAGAACTCAGCGATTTCAAATCTTCAAAATATATGTACCTACCTCACAATATAAACCAAAAAGTTTGCAGTAATCTGTAAAACTTATCCAAAGATCCCATGTATTTTTGTAATACTCTTCTTGTACACATTTTTATGCTTTAGAAAAAACCTTCCCAGTAACGGATAAATTCCTAAAATGGAGACTTCTTGACTCTTAAAAGTTCACCAAGCCCCTTAAGACCTCCTTTCTGATACAAAACATTGTGTATGTGAAGGATGATTGCAAACATGTGAGATTTAACTAAAGAGAAATTACTTTCTTCTGGATAACAACATTCTCCATAACCCAAGACAAGGGCAGACAATTTAAGAAGAAAAAATGAGGGAAAGGAGAGAAAAAGAGAAATTTAAGGACATCTCTGTCCTCACCACTCACATTTCAACAGTTTATTCACATCAAAATCAGGGCTCTAGTATACAGAGGCTGAGGGACACAAGTTGAAGGCAGCAAGAACCTATAACACACAGGCTTTGTAAGGGGTATCCACAGATGGAATTGTGGTTTCCAAGACTATCCTGGAACTTAAGTGTGTAAAATGAGGACCCTTCTAGCATATTTTGCTTGGAGGCCTAATACTTAAATTTTATGCCAGTGTCAAAAATCATTAAGTTAATGACAATAAACAGACACATCAACTCCTTTTACTGATGATGGGAATGATAATAATAATAATCTGGCTAGCCAACTCCCAAAATTTGCCCATTCAACAGTTTATGAGAAAATTAACTTCATACAATATATTTCAGCTGTTTGTAGTAATGCTGATATTCTGGGCTAATGCTGAAAACCTCTGACACACATTATCAAGATTCACTAGCATGATACTATTTGGTAATGCTCTTATAAACACCATGTGTTCTATATAAATTGAATGTATCTCAGATCTCAAGCCATTTTCTGCAAGAGGCTTTCAAGTAGTGAAAAAAGAAAAGAGTGCATAGCAAACAACTACACTGACCAAGTGGATGGAATACTGCCTGCGTTTCAGGTCATATCAGTTTGCAGTCTGTAAAATTATATTATACCAAATCATTTATTTGTTTGTTCAATGAATATTCATCAAACACCTACTAGGGGCAAGGCACAATATTGTTGCAGAATACAGAGATAAAGATACAGTTCATACTTTGAAAGACCTTATAAAGTGAGGCAAAGTCTTGATGTTAGGAGTAGGTATTGTTAACCAGGAGTGTAAAGAACTGCAATGCAGCTGTCACTAGGAAGGTAAAGACTAAGAAGTTGAGTGGGACCTAAAACTCGAAAAGCCCTTTGTTCTCTACTGAGCACTGCATGCAGACTTGGGGAAGAGAGTTGAATTGCTCCTGATAATAGATCAGTTGGCTTTCCCTGTGGTTCAGTGGTAAAGAACCTTCCTGAATCCATTGCAGGAGACATGGATTCAATCCCTGGGTTGGGAAGATCCCCTGAAGAAGAAAATGGCAACCCACTCCAGTATTCTCGCCTTGGAAATCCCCCTGACAGAAGGAGACTAGAGGACGACAGTTCATGAGCCCTCAAAAGAGTTTGACGTGACTTAGCAACTAAACTGGAGAAGGAAATGGCAACCCACTCCAGTATTCTTGCCTGGAGAATCCCAGGGATGGCGGAGCCTGGTGGGCTGACATCTGTGGGGTCGCACAGAGTCGGACACGACTGAAGCGACTTAGCAGCAGCAGCAGCAGCAGCAACTAAACAATAGAACAACCGAGTGCTCCATAGGGATATGGCAGGAAAAAAACTGTGTGACCAGAGAACTAGAGAAACAACATCAAAAGGGTACCTATGAAGTTGTGTTCTGTGAAGTGCTGTGCTGTGGAATTCAGAAGATAAAGCCCTCCTCCATACTGTTCAGTAATAAAAAGAAATGGCCTATCAAGTCATGCAATGACGTGAATGAATAATGAATCTTCACACTGTAAGTGAATGAAGATGGTCTAGAAAAGCTACATATTGCATGATTCCATTATACGACATTCTAGAAAAGGCAAAACTAAAGAGACAGTGAACTCCGGGAGTTGGTGATGGACAGGGAAGCCTGGTAGGCTGTGATTCATGGGGTCGCAAAGAGTCGGACACGACTGAGCGACTGAACTGAACTGAAAGAGACAGTAAATGGATCAGTAGTTTCCAGGGGCTTGGAGAATGTCCTAGGTGAAACAGAGAATTTTTAGAATGGTGAAATTACTCTGTACAATACTGTAATGGTAGACATATGATGGTAAGCATTTATCAAAACCCATGAACCTTAATATGTATGAATTTTTTAGAAAATTATTTGGAGGTTGGGAGGTCCCAGGGTGGATTGCAGAATGTGACAAAGAATCTGACAACCAAAGCTGCATTTACTGTCTTTTTATGTTTGCCTTTTCTAAGTAGCATTTAAATGGACTCATACAACATATAGACTTTTCAGATTAGTTAAAGGTATGCAAAAACATCACTGAAAGGGATGCAAAAAATGTGCTCACATGAATAACTCTGAACATGAATGAAGTATGTAAAGTGAAAGTGAAATTCACTCAGTTGTGTTCGACTCTTTGTGACCCCATGGACTATGCAGTCCACGGAATTCTCCAGGCCAGAATACGGGAGTGGGCATCCTTTCCTTTCTCCAGGGGATATTCTTTCTCAACCCAGGGATCAAAGCCAGGTCTCCCACATTGCAGGTGGATTCTTCACCAGCTGAGCCACCAGGGAAGCCGGAAGTATGTAAAACCAAAGGTAATAAAGATACTGTCCTTGAGTAGATAAAGTTAATTCCCATGGGTATAGAGGGTAATAATTCCAAAACCACTATAAGTATACACTGGGACTGAAAAATGAAGTAAACGGATAGTGGATGGTGGGAGCCAGATTTCTCACTATTGAAGAAATCTACAGCAAGCAAGGGGAGAAGGTTAGAATGATCAGTATGGAAGGGATAAGAGTTGCGGACATCAGTAGGAAATCATGTTTAGTTTAACACAGATATAGATGGATATATTCAGAAATTAGAGAGATAAGTTTACATACGTAGTTTGACATGAAGTGAAAGTGTGAGTCACTCAGTCAAGTCTGACTATTTATAACCCTATGGATTGTAGCCCCCCAGGCTCCTCTATCCATGGAATTCTTCAGGCAAGAATACAGCAGCGGGTAGCCATTCCCTTCTCCAGGGGATCTTCCTGACCCAGGGATTGAGCCCAGGTCTCCTGAATTACAGGCAGATTCTGCCATCTGAGCCACCAAGGAAGCCTATTGGTTGATGCATATGTACTTCCTTGCTGGTGTCAGCTGAAATAGCTTAGAAGCAACAACACCTCCGGGGCAAAGAGCACACCTAGCGCATACATCTGAATTTCTAATAGCATTCTCCAAGAAAAGAAATCAGATCTCCTGTGAAAAATGACTGAGGCTATGACCAGGGGAGGAAATATACACTATGAGCCTGGATCATCTTGTAGTGCCAGAAAGTAAAAAAGAGCTCCAAAAATAACGAACAAATAAATAAATGAGAGCATATCAAGGAGGGACATAAAAGCCAACTGAAAAAAGCTCCCAATGCTCAAAGCCAGCACAGTGTGAAGAACAACATAAATAAAGCAGTACTGAGTTATAACCCAAAGGATAAAATAAATGCGTCCCTACTGATATAAATGATTGATTACATTTTAAAATGAGAGAGTTGGAAAACTCCTGTTCAGAAGAATTCCCGTAATTTATGTAGATACTCCCCACTCTTTATCTTTTCTTTAACATAGCTCCCATATCTTAAGAGTAGGCTGTGCATATTGACTTCTTTCCAAAAACTGCAGTTTGGAAAAGTGGAAAATAGAGTAATTTTAAGAAATCTGACAAACTTAACACTAGTCCAGCCTGGTGATCCAGGTTAACATTAAGAGTGGTAAGTAAAGTTGAGAGTCTACTCTTAAGAAGATGTGATGAGAATATCACTCTCTCTCTCTCTCTCATCTTCCTCTCCAAAACCCACAACCTCAATTTAATCATGAGAAAAACATCAGACAAATTGTCCCAGTTAAGGGACATTCTAGAGACTACTGACCAATAGTCCTCAAAACTGTCAAGATCATCACAAACAAGAAAAGTCTCAGACATTTTAACAGTTACGAGGACCCTACCAGGAGACAAGACAACTAAAAGTAAAGTGGTATACCAGATGGGATTCTGGAACAGAAAACAACATCAGGTAAAATCTAAGGAAATCTGATTACAATATACGAACATTACCTAAAAGCAGTGTATATTATCTGATACATTAGTTGTGACTAATGTAGATATCAATAATAGGGGAAACTGTGGGTGGGTAGGATACGTGGCAACTTTACTTAAAAAAAATTCTAATTCAAGAAATTTGTTAAAAAAAAAAACAACCGAAAAAGAGAAGAAAACCTCCTCTACCTCTCTCACAGAAACCTGAAGTCTGTGTTTCTCCAACAGGCACGCGCTGTTCAATACGAGTTCCCGAGTTCCACACACATAGGGACAGGGGAAAAGAGGGACTCCAGGAGAAGCTCCAGGCAGCTGGGTTTCAGAGACATGATGTGTGCAGATAACCACCCCAAGACAAACCTGCACACAGATGAAAGAGAGGAATAGGAGACGTGCCACTAGTTTTTCAGAAGGAGAACGCAATACTGCTAGATGGGAATATAATCATATCTCGACCCTGAAGGAATCCAAGAAGAGAGAGGCTATCAGAGAGCATTCCAGAAAGACGGAAGAATACGCACATAAAGCAGAATAGCATAGACTATGTACGGAAGACACAGAATTGTTAGTTTAGAAGAAGCACAACTAGCCAAAAGGTGGTAATAACATTAAAGCAAGCCATTCTGAAGTCACAGTATAAAGCACTTTGGAAGCAGTGATGCTTTCCCCGATGCGGGGAAAGATTGAAGGCAGGAGGAGAAGGGGGCAACATGAGATGGGCGGATGGCATCACTGACTCAATGGAGATGTGTTTGAGCAAACTGGTAGGTAATGAAGGACAGGGAAGCCTGGCGTGCTGCAGCCTGTGGGGTTGCAGAGAGTCGGACATGGCTGAGTAACTGAACAGTAACAAAATGTAGTGAAAATAAGAGTTTTCCAAGTGTGAGTGACACCACTCTTCCATGTTTTTATCAAACACCTAATTTTGCAGACAAACTCATGTCCACAGAGTCGATGGTGCCATCCAACCATCTCGTCCTCTGTCACCCCCTTCTCCTCCTGAGAGGAGCAGCAAGAGTAAAAGGGACAAAAACACCTACATTGGACATAGCAGGAATGGATAACAGATCTGAGACAAACAGTGGATCATTCAGTAGGTAAATTTATCATATGTTTAAGAAATCAGCACAATTTGTTTGTCCAGTGGTTGCTTCACAAAAGTAAAGCTTGGGAAATTTTCCAAAGGTAATCCCAGACCCCTTTAAGTTCTTGGAAAAAGGAAAAAAGGCAAAGTGCCTATTATAGAGGATAATAAAAGCTACAGAGAAAAGAGAAAAACTGTTTTGTTTCTTAAACTGCCATAATTTTTACTGACTGCTCGTTTCCCCAGCAAAAATACTAACTGATACTGGCATTTTAAATGGTTCCACCTTGCTTTGAAACTAACACCTCATTGCTGTAAGTGAAAGTGAAAGTCATTCAGTCGCATCTGACTCTTTGCGACCCAAGGGACTATACAATCCATGGAATTCTCCAGGCCAGAATCCTGGAGTGAGTAGCCTTTCCCTTCTCCAGGGGATCTTCCCAACCCAGGGATTGAACTCAAGTCGCCCGCATTGCAGGTGAATTCTTTACCAACTGAGCCACCAGAGAGATGGATGTTCATTAAACTTAAATTTCATGATGTATGTATGTCAAATAATTATGCTGTACATCTTAAGTTTATACAGTGTTGTGGCCAATTATCTCAATAAAACTGGAAGAAAAATTCAATTGAGAAAAAAAGTTTAATTTAATAAAGCACCATTTTCCTTTTCTTGGCCACTCTCTAACCCTTTCTTTTACTCACAAATTTCAGCATACGTACCTGAATCACACCGCCCAGAAAGGAAACGGCTGCAGCAACACTGATCCTTTGCATCTCAAAGTCAGATAATCCCAGTACACTTGTGTTACTGTGTGTGGTGAGGTTCTGACTGCTCAGAGGGACAAGTCGTTCCACTGCATTAGCTGATATTAAGGATGTCAAGGCAAAAGTGCCTAAAACGGGGAAGGGAATTCTCTGTTAGTATCAGACTGAATAAACATTATTGTATTCCACCATTAAAGGTGAATCTATCTTGTAAAACCGAAACAGATCTATTAGAAGGACTCTCCTCTACATCCGCACTACTCCACCCTTCACTTTATGGACTAAACAGAAACTTCTTTTATATACACATATTTCTTGCACATACAGCCACACCATCTACTTGCTACTCCCTCCTAGGTCATATGTTTTCCCACCTCTCTGCAGATCTATATAGAGAATGCAGGACAGGGATAAAGATCCTGGTATGGACTTGGTATGGACTTGAATCCAGCTCCTCCATTTCTCACTATCGCAACATAAAGTACATTACTCTGAGTCTAAAGTGCCTCGTCCATAAAGGGAGGGTGTTGCTGTTGCTCTTGTTCAGTCACTCAGTCGTGTCCGACTCTTTGCAACCCCATGGCCTGCAGCACGCCAGGCTTCCCTGTCCTTCACCATCTCCCAGAGTTTACTCAAACTCATGTTCATTGAGTCGGTGATGCCATCCAACCATCTCATCCTCTGTCACCCCCTTCTCCTCCTGCCTTCAATCTTTCCCAGCATCAGGGTCTTTTCTAACGAGCTGGCTCTTTGCATCAGGTGGCCAAAGTTGTGGAGCTTCAGCATCAGTCCTTCAGGGTTGATTTACTTTACGATGGACTGGTTTGATCTCCTTGCAGTCGAAGGGACTGTCAAGAGTCTTCTCCAACACCACAGTTCAAAAGCATCTATTCTTTGGTAATCAGCCTTCTCTATGGTCCAACTCACATCAATACATGACTCCTGGAAAAACTATAGCTTTGACTATACGGATCTTTGTTGGCAAAGTAATGTCTCTGCTTTAAAAAAAAAAAAAATGAGGGTAATATATACTCTATATATATAAACTCTATATTCTAGAGTTTGAGAAGAATATGAAAGAGATGATAAACACCTCAATAAGCTCATACAGAAAACAGGACCCTTTGCTGAATCTGAGCCTCATTGCTGAAATGCTTGTTCCTCCAATCTACTTGGACAATCTACTCTTGTTTGGCTCAAATCCCATATTCAACATAGATCCATCCTTCCAGGCCAGGTTTAACCTTTCTGTTCAGGGCACAGAAACAACAACACGCCGTGGCCCATAAAATGGTTAAATATACCATTCCTGTCTGCTATACCTAGATATGGTTCAAAGGTATTTCCCAAGAATTGTCCTGGCCTCACAGAAATGCAGGATTATTTTCAGCGTGTTCCTCTCCTTCTGCCAAGAGCTCTGATGCTCTCATCTTGGCGCAGCAGGTCTGTGAAGACAGCCACACCGGCAGGCGGAGGCCAGTTCCCACAGAGAGGGTGCGGCAATCTGGGATTAAAGAAACGAATTGCAGCACTGTGCAAGCATTCCAGCTCACCACCTAAAGACCTTAGTTTGCCCCAGATCATAACTGACACTTTGTGAAAAAGAGTCTACATCATAAGGTGTAGACATCTCAACAAATGGCATGCAGCCTCATGGAGCAAGAGAGCTAATTCAAACAGAGACAAGGTCTCAGTAAAAACCCAACACAAGCAATCCCTTGGCTTCACAGGAGAAGGCAGTATGTCCTGTGATTCAGAATAGTATGATGATGGTAGCCT
Organism: Moschus berezovskii; assembly: GCF_049115385.1. NCBI lineage: Eukaryota > Metazoa > Chordata > Mammalia > Artiodactyla > Moschidae > Moschus > Moschus berezovskii. The sequence continues at coordinate 8,751,328 of NC_142475.1, read as the reverse complement.
CCAATACACCTCACCTTAAATCCCAGCATCTCAATCTCTTTATCTAAACATTGAAAGCATTCCTCACCCAATGGGGGTGTGATGAGATTTAAAAGAAATCATGTAATCACCTGGAGAAGGAATGCCCATTCCAGTATTCTTGCCTGAAAAATCCCATGGACAGAGGAGCCTGGTAGGCTACAGTCCATGGGATCAGAAGAGTTGGACATGACTTAGGAACTAAAAAATTATACACACACACACACATATTTATATATATGCCACATATCACAACATATGGCACCTAAAAAGATAATTCATAATGAGATTAAAACCAAAATGTTCTATTATTCAATATTAACTATTCCATTGAGTTGATGGTACATAAAAATGGAAGAAAACTGAATATAGTTCTCTCAGGAAGCTAAGTCATTCTCAATAAATCATCAATAACTATCAACTGTCACGATTACTGTTCTCATCACAAATTATTAAATTAAGAACCCATCAAAGAACAAATATATCTAATGATTAGAGACAAGATTCTGTCATCAGGATAGACAATACCAAATAAAGAATATCTGCCATAGAATCTGTTCTTGATAAGACATTTTTTCCAAATATGTTACAATAAAATTTCTCAAAGTTTGATATTCCTGAAAGTAAAAAAGTGTGTCTTTTGGCCTTTAAGTCTAGGACATAGAGCAAAATGGTTTGTATGAAAGCCACTGAACAAACGACTAGAGAACAAAGATGATCTAGGGTTAATTTTTAAGTTTAGGCCTACCTTTCCTAGGATTTGGAAGAAGATAAGAAGCAATTGAATGGTAAGAGGAAAAGGCCATCTAAAATGTTTTTTTGAGGGAAGAAAAGTGAGTCTTACCTCCATGTGAGTCACATCCCAAGATGTGACTCTAGAGAGAGATACTCCCAGGAAGGGCACAGGGGTTACTCACTGTGCCCACATGGTTATGGAAGCAGTGCCTCTTTTCAAAGGCTGTTGCTTTGCTGCTTCGGAGACAGCTGATGGCAGTGAAGGATGTTGAGGCTGTGGTGACTACATGAGGATGCTGTGAATGACCTTGGACCGTCTCTCTCTTAACGGTCTGGCTTCGTCTTGACCTCCTCCCCACTTCTCTGCTCCTTTCCTCACTGTCAACTTTTCACCCTGTCGAGGTTTTAAGCCTACCAGTGGTAACTTTGAAAGTGAGTGAAAGTGTTACTTGCTCAGTCATGTCCAACTCTCTGTGATCCCATGGACTGTAGCCTGCCAGGCTCCTCTGTCCATGGAATTCTCCAGGCAAGAATACTGGAGTGGGTAGCCATTCCCTCCCTTCTCCAGAGCATCTTCCCATCCCAGGGATCCAATCCAGGTCTCCCACATTGCAGGCAGAATCTTTAGCATCCGAGCCACAACCACTCAACCCATCTAGTCGCTTGAGAGTACCGTGGGTAGCAAGGCCTCAGGATTGGAGAGACCTAAGTTCAAATTCCTGGTCAACTTATCTAACCTCACTCAGCTTCCTTATTGGTAAAATGATGATAAATATCTAGTTATAAAATTTGGGTAGAGATTAAATGAGATTTCATATGTAAAAATCACTCTCACAAGTCCGACCCCATTTGGTAAGTAAATATTTGCTTACTTTTCTTCTACACACTATCCTCGACAGTCTCCCTAATCTTTTCTCTAAATTGCTGAACAGATTATTCTCTTTAAAAATATTTTTCTCTAATTTTAGAAGATAATTAGATCTTACAAATTGTCACTTAAGGGTTATCTTTAACAATTTTGTTTCCACTGGATTGATACCCAAGTTTCTGTTATTTTCCTTTTTATTCTAAGACATTTTCTTTGCAAGTCACAAGAAGCAATCAGTGATTTAATCCCTTAAAAAATATATATGTATTTTAAATTAAAATAAGAAAAAAAATCACATTGTTAAAAAAACAGTACATTTGGTATCTTTATAGTCTGGCTTTTAAGTTATTTGCTTTTAAACATACCTCAAGCATAATTTATTATTGCATTTCCTAACTCATTATTGCATTCTGACTACCTGAATTGGAGTTAAAATACCAGATAAAGTGCTTGTTCTTTATGAAAGCAACATCAGTCTTTTAATAGTAAAATGTAAATAGGAAGTTTCACACACTTCTATATACCAAACTAAAGTACAACAAAATTATTTAAAAGAAAAATATGTTCTCTATACTAAATATTTTCAGGAAATTTAGGTGAGATTCACTTGGTTCCTAAATTCAAGATCACAGGAAAGCAAAAAATAATCAGTATTTTCTTGAGTATAAATATATACACAGTGCTAATGTTTTAATATTATTCTAAAGAATTCTAAATCTGTTAGGATAAACAGAGAAATGAGAAGGTCCAGCTAACTCTGTCCTTTGGAGAAGCATTGATACATATGCAGAAATAAAATGCCTTAAGCATTTATTGTGTCACACGGTGTCTACAGTAAAGTCTGTAAATTATATGCATTTTGAAATGTACATGATTAACCTAGTAGACTACAAGATTCCTGTTAATATTTGTTAACTGTTAGCTGTTAACAGTATCTGTTAAATACAAAATGTTACATAAATGACAGTTTCACAGCAATGCCACCGGTAAAATGTCTATAATAACTCCTTAGGAAATAAACTGGTTTATGTAAACTCATACTTAGGTATATCAAGTTAAGTATTTTAGACTTTGTAAAGTAATTATGGTCTATTGGGAAATTTTTTTACCTTTTTCACGTATCCTTTGTTTAACAGAGGAAATGCTTTGAGGTCAGCTCTACAAGAATCTACTTTTTCGTGCTAGTGACATAGTTAACTGTTTTGAAGAATGAAAATGAATTTTTAGGAAATTCGAGAGAAGGAAAATTTGAATATAATAGGCTTCAGTTCAGTTCAGTTCAGTCGTTCAGTCGTGTCCGACTCTTTGCGACCCCATGAATCACAGCACGCCAGAACTCCCTGTCCATCACCAACTCTCAGAGTTCACTCAAATTCATGTCCACAGAGTCGGTGATGCCATCCAGCCATCTCATTCTCGGTCATCCCCTTCTCCTCCCGCCCCCAACCTTCCCCAGCATCAGAGTCTTTTCCAGTGAGTCAACTCGTCGCATGAGGTGGCCAAAGTACTGCAGTTTCAGCCTTAGCATCAGTCCTTCCAATGAACACCCAGGATTGATCTCCTCTAGAATGGACTGGTTGGATCTCCTTGCAGTCCAAGGGACTCTCAAGAGTCTTCTCCAACACCACAGTTCAAAAGCATCAATTCTTCGGTGATCAGTTTTCTTCACAGTCCAACTCTCAGCAAAAGAGACACAGATGTATAGAACAGTCTTTGGGACTCTGTGGGAGAGGGTGAGGGTGGGATGATTTGGGAGAATAGCATTGAAACATGTATGTTGTCATATGTGAAACGATTCACCAGTTCAGGGTCGTTGCATGTTACAGGATGCTCGGGGCTGGTGTGTGGGGATGACCCAGAGGGAGGATAAAGGGAGGAGGGAGGTGGGAGGGGGGTTCAGGAAGGGGAATTCATGTACACCCGGGGCGGATTCATGTCAATGTATGGCAAAACCAACCAATATAATATTGTAAAATAATTAGCCTCCAATAAAAATAAAAATAAAATAAATAAATAAATAAAAATGGAAGATGGAAGCAAAAGATCAGAATCAGAAAGAGATTTGAAGCTGCTATCCTGCTGGCTTTGAAGATGAGGGAAATACCTTGAACCTCTAGAGGTTGAAAAAGTTAAGAAAACTGAATTGTTCCCTAGACTCTCCAGAAAGAAATGCACCTCTACCGACAACTTAATTTTAGCCCTGTAAGCTTAATTTCAAACTTCTGATCTGCAAAACTGTAGAATAATACATTTTTCTTGTAGGAAATAAAGTTTTCTTCTATAATACAAACATCACTGAAGAATTAGATACAAAATGGTATTACTTATTTGCAGACTGAGATCTTGCACACAGAAAATGGATAAAAATGCCTCTATGGATATTTCCTCTTAAGTACTCTGCTTACGATTACCTTAACACTTATGATTAAGATATCAGTTCTGTCATGATTGAGGTCTGGTAAAAGGACTTCCCAGGTGGCTCAGAGGGTAAGGTGTCTGCCTACAATGCAGGAGACCCGGGTTCAATCCCTGGGTCAAGAAGATCTCCTGGAGAGGAAAATGGCAACCCACTCCAGTATTCTTGCCTGGAAAATACCATGGATGAAGGAGCCTGGTAGGCTACTATCCAGGGGTTCACAAAGAGTCGGGCACAACTGAATGACTTTTCTGTAATGATTATAGCTTTTATTAATTTTTATGTAGCAAGTAACAAACTAGATACTTGCCCATCAATTATCTCATCTAATGCTCACTACAATCATGATATTTTTTGACATTTTACTATCAAGAAAGCAGCAAATAGATCTTTAAAACTTTGCCCAAGGTCATGCAGATAGCAAAGAACAAATGTGACACACACCCAGATCTATCTAACTTCCAAGTCTTTGTTTTTAACCAGCCTATTCTTATCAGATTACTTGTGATTCACATTTTATTTGATAATGGAATGTTAAGAAAGACAAGAAGTATACTAATGAGAGGGCATGTAGAATCTAGCTTGGAAGAAACCTAAAAGATTGTGTAATCCAATTTTTTATTTTTTTCTGCTCTGGGTCTTCATTGCTTTGTGCAGGAGCTCTCTAGTTGTGGCAAGTGGGGACTACTCTTCATTGCCGTGCGGGGGCTGCTCGCTGCAGAGGCTTCTCTGTTGCTGTGGAGGCTGCAGGCTCACAGACTTCAGGAGTTGTGGCTCACGGCTCCAGAGTGCGGGCTCAGGGGTTGCGGTGCATGTGGAATCTTTCCAGAACAGGGATTGAACCCATGTCCTCTACATTGGCAGGTGGATTCTTATCCACCGTGCCACCAGGAAAGTCATAATCCAGTATAAACGTGTGGAACATAATTTTTAACATTTGAGTGAATAAGTTTTATACAGTCTTTTCTTTTCCTCAGTGTGCTTATTTTCATTTCATTGTAAATTGAATGTAATTCATTGTAAACTGCCCTTCTCTTACAACTTAAAAATGAATGGAATCTTTAACAATAACCTTGGTTACATAGGGATATAGCAATAAGTCACAGTATGTATTGGACACAAAAAGTTAAATATTTTGTCCTAATATTTACTGATATTCAGTTCAGTTCATTCACTCAGGTGTGTCCGGCTCTTTACGACACCATGGACTGCAGCACGCCAGGCCTCCCTGTCCATCACCAACTCCCAGAGTTTACTCAAACTCATGTCCATCGAGTCAGTGATGCCATCCAGCCATCTCATCCTCTGTCGTCCCCTTCTTCTCCCGCCCTCAATCTTTCCCAGCATCACAGTCTTTTCCAGTGAGTCAACTCTTCATATCAGGTGGCCAAAGTATTGGAGTTTCAGCTTTAGCATCAGTCCTTCCAATGAACACCCAGGACCAATCTCCTTTAGGATGGACTGGTTGGATCTCCATGTAGTCCAAGGGACTCTCAAGAGTCTTCTCCAACACCACAGTTCAAAAGCATCAATTCTTTGGCGCTCAGCTTTCTTTATAGTTCAACTCTCGCATCCACATTACTGATATTATTTGGTGATAATATTTGCCCTAATATTTTCGATAGTAAAGTGAGAATTGCGTTGGAAATGTTATCATTAACAAATGATCACTTCTGAGTCCCTTTCATTAGTAACATGAGAAGCATAAGAATAGGCAGAAATTATTACCTGTGGCAACATGACGGCCGGCTCCAAATATGGCGTAAATGACGGCAGGAAACAGAGACCCGTACAAGCCGAAGACAGGGTGCACGGATGACAGAACAGCAAAGGCCAGCCCTGCGGACACAGGAGCAAACAGGACTGTGCTTTAACCTCAGATACAGGCCGTGACAAAGCAGAAGGGACGTTGGTTAATTAACGATGAAAGGAGCCACAATTTGTTTATTCTCCTTGTTCCCTGAGAGACTAGCAACATTGTCCCAAATAGAAAACGTACTCATTCGCTCATGCTTACATTTCAATTCTAAAACCATTCTTTTGGGCCTACTACATTTTACCTTGGCTACAAGAAGTCTACAAGAAGTCATCAGCTCAGAGTGTCTTCCTGGTGAAAGTGATAGCGTCACAGCAAAGCATCTCCACACACACTTAGAGAATCATTTTCACATGTTCATTCTATTCACACGATAGCATCTGTGAGACAGACAGAAGTAGTAGCAATACCATGGACAGATAAGAAGCCTGACGTGAAAGGTGACTGATGCTGGGACACACACAGTCAAAGTGGCCTGGTTGACTGACTAGGTGACCAGCCTAAGACTGTGTATCGGCCAGCCTGTGACTCCATGCCTGTCTCATTACTGGACCCCAGCCTATATATTCAGGTACAATTTCTTGGAATGAAAAAAAATCAACTTTATGTATTCAAAGAATAAGTAAGGAGTACTTGAAAACTGTTTCTTTTTATTCTCCTTAGATACTACTGCCTGCCTAGTTTGATTGTTACAGGCACACAAAAAATTTTCCTAGACATGTCTAAAAAACACTAGCCATTTAAATGTGACCAAAGTATGCACGAGTATAAATTGATTAAAGTAATCTTGTTTGTGGCTGTTCCTTGGCATTAAACAGCTAGTTCAGCTGGGTTCTGATAACCCATTCAAATTTATACAATATAATGATAGCCATTTGATTGGACACAGTGGACTTGACAAGCTACAAAAAGATTTGAGGAAGGAGGCAGCATTACAATCTAGATTACCTGAATGTTAGGCCAGTTAATTATTCACACTAGGGAGCCTGGTACTCTGGTTCCCAGATCAGTACCTTTTACTGTCTAACTTTTACTAATTTAAAGTTAAATTTCCTTAAAATAAACTCTAGCTCTACATCAAATATTTTTTTCAAGCAGTACACGATAGTTCAGTTATGATTAAAATGTATGAAAATCTATCAATTACTAGTCCTTTCTTAATTTTTAAAAACCTACCTATATCACTTGTTTACTAACAATGTATTCTTAAAATTCTCGTGAAAACAAATAAAAAGCGGTTATAGAAGAGTCAGCGGCAGACGCTGCTCTAGAATTTCACACAGACAGGATGAGAGGCAGCAATCTTGTTGTTGAGAAAGGGTGTGCAAAGGTGCATTTCTCTAAGCCAGGTTAGCACTGTAAGGCTAAATATCTCCCCAGCCCAATAACAAACACCTCCTGGCATTGATAGGGCAAGCGACTTTGTAAAAACATTGTGCACATTACAGCAGTCATAAGGAGGATGCTCCAACATAGAGCCATCTACCCCCTGAGGGGCAGCCAGACATGTACCAAGCCTTCTCTGATCCTTGTACCTGACGTCTGCCCTCTGGGCGTGCACTCCCTAACGATAAAGTAGTACATAATCCCTCTGTCTCAAGCTCCTGTTTCTGAGGAGTCAGACTAAAGCATATTTAAATTTATTTCTCTATTAATAGATTATAAAGTTTTATTTTAGGTTTATAACAAGTGAAAAACTGACAAGTTCTATTAGAATTGCTGATAACTATAAAATTGCAAAACATTTCAAGTTTTTGTATGCAAAAGCTTAAATATTTGAGAGTTAACCAGTTCCATGACAACATCCTTTATACAGTGCCATACAATGAGCTTTATTTGATCTTCATCAAGTCAATTTTTCGTGGCAACTTACTCTTGACCAGACCACAAAAATGTCTGCAGCTGACATGATTCCAATCAGCAGCCAGGTTCAGAAACAACCGGACTAGATGATGATCGTTCCCTTTTATCTAGTCTGCTTCCGTTTTTCTGTTTCATACTCAGTGCTCTCAGTTCATCCAGTTTTCCATTTCTCTCTCTTTTTTATTGTTGTTCTTTCTCAAGCCTTTATCATGTGTAGTAGAAAAGCCTTTGTATACATATATATAGATGTATAATATATATATTTTAGAAAGCATGAATTTTTGCTTAGCTAAAAATATGAAATTTTGGTTCTACTTATTTGACTAAGTATGAATAGAAGGCAATGGCAAGCCACTCCAGTGTTCTTGCCTAGAAAATCCCATGGATGGAGGAGCCTGGTAGGCTGCAGTCTGTGGGGTCGCTAAGGGTCGGACACGACTGAGCGACTTCACTTTCACTTTTCACTTTCACACATTGGAGAAGGAAATGACAACCCACTCCAGTGTTCTTGCCTGGAGAATCCCAGGGACGGGGGAGCCTGGTGGGCTTCCATCTATGGGGTCACACAGAGTCGGACACTACTGAAGTGACTTAGCAGTAGCTGCAGCAGAATAGAATGCTACATTTCTAATTTATAGTCACTCAAAACTTTCATATAATTCCATTTATTCTGATATCTAGTATGACTGCTAGAAGTCTAGAAACCTTGTTATTTTAGTGATTTTGAAAAAAAAAATTTGATGAGTCTTGAAACATCTAATCCAATTCTGAGAATATAAAGAAATACCATGCTGTAAAAAAAAATAAGAAATTAATATGTGATACAATATTATTAACTAAAGTACGGATTTTGTTCAAATTTTACAAAATTTTATGCCAATAGCCATTATTTGTTTTTATACCTTATTCAAGATGCCACCTTACGTTTATTTGCATTGAGCAGCTTCGGCTGCATGCAACAAATTCTGATAAATTCTCTTTTCATTTTTATCCCATTACAAATGTTTTCTAATTTTCCTTGTTATGGTTTCTTAGATACATCCATCACTTAAAAGTGGACACTTGATTTCCAAATATATGGGGATTTCAAGTATCTGCTATGTTAATTTCTCATTTTGATATTAATTTCTCATTTAAATGCTTTCTTCTCTGTAATCACCCTCTGTATTTTTTCAATCTTTTAACTTTACTGAGGTTTCAATAAGTATGTCAAAGATCTCTCTTAGTGTCACACGGCACTTGAAAATATGTCTCTTATTTCAAATATCTTTTGATATTGTTTGCTAATATAATTCCACAGTGATAAGAGAACACATGAAATCTGTATGATTTCAATACCTTTAGGCCATGAAATTTTTGCATGTTGTTTTACATCCCCGGATATGTTCCAGTGTCTCCTGGTTTATAGTGTATGGGAATGTGAATGGAATTTGTATCCTGCTATTGTGTGAAAATTGTATAAATTTTAATTATGTTGAATTGGTCCATAGTCCTTTTCATATCTGCTTCTATATCCTTCTACTTTTCTGTCTATTCATTCTATTAATTTTTGAGAGTTTGATATTTAAATTCCAACTAAAAATCTTATCTACTTAGAAAAATAATTGTAATATATAGTGAAGCGAGTGCCAGTCACCCAGTCACGTTGACCTAATGGACTGTATGTAGCCTGCCAGTCTCCTCTGTCCATGGAGCTTCCCAGGCAAGAACACTGGAGTGGGTTGCCATTCCCTTCTCCAGGGGATCTTCCCGACTCAGGGATCAAGCCCAGGTCTACGGCATTGCAGACAGATTCTTTACCACCTGAGCCACAGGGAAATCACTTATATATATACATATATGAACAATATGCAACTTTGTTCTGTATTCTCCAAGTATCCTGTAAATGGGTTATCATACATTCATAATTTAAAAATATACATACCTGCAGCCATGACTCAAGGGAAGGTGAGTTGGGAAAAGACAGTGGCCTTAATTAATCTCTGTTAAATTATCTTTGGAAATTTTACAAAAATATATGATCACGTGAAGACAATTGGTCTTGGAAGAAGCACATGGCAAACGGAGATGCAGTACTAAACAAGATATATATTGAGCATGTAAAAATAAGTGTGATATGTTTTATACACGAATTGTGTGTGTGTGTGTGTGTGTGCGCGCTCAGTCATATCCTACACTTTGCAACCCCACAGACTGCAGCCTGACAGGCTCCTCTGTCCATGGAATTTTCTAGGCAAGAATCCTGGAAAGTGAAATTGTTAGTCACTCAGCCGTATCTGACTCTTTGTGATCCCATGGACTGTAGTTCACCAGGCTCCTCTGTCCATGGAATTCTCCAGGCAAGAAAATTGGAGTGGGTAGCCATTCCCTTCTCCAGGGTATCTTCCCAAACCCAAGACTGAACCCAGGTCTCCTGCATTGCAGACAGATTCTTTTCCGCCTGAGCCACAAGGGAAGCCTCATAAAGCTCTACTATGAAACCAAATCCACTTATTAAATTCCATGCGAGAATTAAAGGAACATGAAATATGAACTGTAAGGTCCTTGCCTGAAACAAACGTTATCCAACATTAAACAATTTATGTTCAGTTTATAGAACAATCAGTGTAGTCAAACTTTAAGGATAAAGAAACTGAGAGAGATGATCATAGAAACTTTTACTGGAAGATTACAATTTGTGTGGGTTAAAACCTGGACAGAATTTTTACAAGATCTTTCCACAAGTTGCCCATGTTCCTAAAGAGCTGTGAAGCACTTTGTTCTGATACAATTGATTTTGTCATTAAGAATATTTTCTAGGGCTCTTTCGTTGACTGTCACATTTTTTTGGCTTCTAAATATTATTCCTTTTGTCCTGGGGGCTCTCTGTTTCATTGCTATAACTTACCCTGTCAACTATACCTTTCTTAAAACTCTTATCCATTGACTCCCAGAGCACCACGATATTCATGGACCACATTTCCCTTTGCTAGCTTCTCATCCACTTAAATATCAGTGTTTCCTAAGGCTTCTTCCATTCTAATTCCCCTGTTTATTCTAGAGGACCATCCATGCATGATTGATGTCATGGGACTGGATGGGATAATCATGGTTAATTCAAATATCTTAATAATATTCTCCTAAACTCTAGACCCAGAGGTATATCAACTAGAGATCCCACGGGCACTCACGTAACAAACCCAAACTGAAAATTGTTTATTATCTATTTTGATCCCATCCACCATAAATTCCACCATCACAACAAAACAGTATGCATTAAATACAAACACAAAACGTAACCCCTATCTCAGAAAATCAGTCACCCATCTAGTCACCCAATTCAGAAACCTAGAAGTTATCAAAAACATGTTTTTTCTTTTTTCACCCTCACATCCCTGAGTACATTGATCATGTTATCTATTCCATTTGAAACTGGTGGATTCTTTCTCTCCCACTGCTGCTACCCCTGCCTTTCTCCGTTCCAACCACAGAACAAGATTTCTCCTTATTAGTCTTTCCTGACTAGTCTCTTGCCTCTGTCAAGTAAGCTGATGCCAGAGTAATTTTTTTGTAACACAAACCTTTGTCACCCCCTGTCATCCCTCAAGATCCACTAATGTGCTCATGGAAAATAAGCCTAAACACTTTTTCCATGTTATTCAATAAGACTTTTATAATCTGGACTCTGCTAACCTCTCCAGCTACAACTCCTACCGAGTGGGATTATTGGCAAGTATTTAAACAAACTACGCTCTTTTATCCTTCTTATCACTGCATATTTTTCTTCTTTCTACAGCGCCCTTCATCTGTGAGCTACCTGGAAAACTCGTGTCACCCTTCAAGATTCAGTTAAAGTATAATTTCCTCTTGACTTCCAATCCCATCTCCACTCTAGGAAGAGATGATAATGTTATTGGTGCTACTGCTGTACCTTGCACATTCTTCATTCACACGTACCAAAATTATTCTAGAAACCTGCCTTTTTGTCCAGGTCTTCAATTATATTGTGAGATATATTATTAAGGCAACTAATAAGAATCGATTCCATTTATAAGTAAACTAGTGTGTCAAGCAAAGTACTAGGATCTCTTCCATGGAGTGCTGATAAACAGAGAAACAGGCCCAGGAATAAAATGATACACTTATCCAAAGCTATGAAGACTATGAGAAGGAAAACAAAGGAACAAAGCAAAGAAAGCCTTGATTATCAGGTGAGTGAAGGCACTGCTGCTGCTGCTGCTGCTAAGTCACTTCAGTCGTGTCCGACTCTGTGTGACCCCATAGATGGCAGCCCACCAGGCTCCCCCATCCCTGGGATTCTCTAGGCAAGAACACTGGAGTGGGTTGCCATTTCCTTCTCCAATGTGTTAAAGTGGAAAGTGAAAAGTGAAAGTGAAGTCGCTCAGTCGTGTTCGACCCTAAGCGACCCCACAGACTGCAGCCTACCAGGCTCCTCCATCCATGGGATTTTCTAGGCAAGAGTACTGGAGTGGCTTGCCATTGCCTTCTCCCGAATGAAGGCACAAGCAAGGTTAAATGGTTCAGAAGATTATAAAGAGGTCAGGAAATGAAGTTAGTGAGCAGTTCGTTGCAGAAGCCAGTCCCAGCTCAAAGGTTCTGAATGCTAATTTTTTAGGAGGTGCTGATCACAGAGGGCAGATGTGACTGGGGACATCAAGACTTCTCAGAGGTCCTGATTCTCTTTCCCCTTGAACACTCTATCCAAGTAAAGTTGAACAGGAATGGCCTCAAGGCATATTTTAGTGTTTTGTTTGTTTTTTTTTTTGAGGACCATGTTTATATAAGACCCCTCTAAACCACTCACTAGGCCAGAGATCAGCAAAGGATAAGAACTTTCCTCCCAACCTTACACTGACTGCGAGCTGATGTCTTCTTCCCTTTCACATCTCTTCGTAGGTAGGTGCACCTTCTCACTGACTCCTGTGGGCTCAGTCCCACCTACCAAAATTTAAGGCCTGTTCATATGCTGGTAGGAATTAGAAAAGATTATGCAATCTAGACCTTTTTCACCCAGAATCTTGGAGCCAGGTACTAATCCTGAGTTGTTCTTACACTTTGACTGAGTTTCTGACACTTTTTCCAGTTTGACCTTTTGGGTCCTGGTCCCACTGGTTGACACCCAGGTACTAAACTTTATACTCACAGGCTTTTTGAGTTTGTATGCTTTTGCCAGCCTCCCTGCATCTGACCTCAATTCCACCTCCTCAAATATCTGGATTCCATCCACCTCTCTCTAGGAGAGTGACATTGCCACAACCTCAGATCAAAGCACAGGTCCTCAGACTCCTCTCCACCACCTCCCACTTCCTCTACCCAAGAGGAGGGCTGTAGATTGGAGGGTCAAAGTAGGACACTCTGAAGGAGATGCATTTCATGATGGGAAAGGCCATGTCCATCCATGTGTGTATTTTTGCTCTTCTACTATTTTGCTCCTTGGAGGAAAAGCTGAGACCAACCTAGACAGCATATTAAAAAGCAGAGACGTTACTTTGTCAACAAAGGTCCATCTAGTCAAGGCTATGGTTTTTCCAGTAGTCATGTATGGATGTGAGAGTTGGACCATAAAGAAAGATGACCACTGAAGAACTGATGCTTTTGAACTGTGGTCTTGGAAAAGACTCTTGAGAGTCCCTTGGACTGCAAGGAGATACAACCAGTCCATCCTAAAGGAAATCAGTCCTGAATATTCTTGGAAGAACTGATGCTGAAGCTAAATCTCCAATATGTTGCCCACCTGATGTGAAGAACTGACTCATTGGAAAAGATCCTGATGCTGGGAAAGATTGAAGGTGGGAGGAGAAGGGGATGACAGAGGATGAGATGGTTGGATGGCATCACCAATTTAATGGACATGAGTTTGGGTAAACTCTGGGAGCTGTTAGTGGACAGGGAAGCCTGGCGTACTGCAGTCCATGGGGTCAGAAAGAGTCGGACACAAATGAGCGGCTGAACTGAACTGAACCATTCTGCTACTGATATGATAATAAAAGACCAGGACCTGCCTCAAGACTAATTGTGATATGTCTCTTTCTTTCCACAAGCACATTCAAATCTCAGCTTTATGAGAAAAAAAGAAATATTAATAGCTCTTCAGTCTCAGGCCTAAATTGTTGCACTCCACTCCAACTTTACTAGATCTATGTTTTAAACAATAATTAAGCTAATAAAGTGGGATGTATTCCCTAAACATAACCTGTGTATAGAGTTCCCCTGAGATCCTCTCCAGAGAAACAGTGATTAGTAGGACTTGACTTCTTAAACTTCTATTTCATATAATATCATGTTGTTATTCAGTCACTCACATGTCTGACTCCTTGCGATGCCATGGAGGAAAGCAAGGTTTCCCTGTCCTTCACTGTCTCCCAGAGTTTGCTCAAACTCATGTCCATTGAGTCAATGATGCCATCCAACCATCTCATCCTCAGTTGCTTCTTTCTCCTACCGCCCTCAATCTTTCCCCAAATCAGGGTTTTTTCCAATGAGTTGGCTCTCCACATCAGGTGGCCAAAGTATTAGAGCTTCAGCTTCAGCATCAGTCCTTCCAATGAATATTCAGGATTGACTTCCTTTAGGATTGACTCATTTGATCTCCCTGCAGTCCACAGGACTCTCAAGAGTCTTCTCCGGCACCACAGTTCAAAACAATCGATTCTTCAGTGCTCAGCCTTCTTTACAGTCCAACTCTCACATCTGTACATACTACAAACCATAGTTTTGATTAAACCAACTTTTGTCGGCAAAGTGATGTCTCTGCTTTTTAATATGCTAAATTTATCATAGCTTTACTTCCAAGGAGCAAGCCTCTTTTTAATTTCATGACTACAGTCACCATCTGCAATGATTTTGAAGGCCAAGAAAATAGTCTATCACTGTTTCCATTGTTTCCCCATCTATTTGCCATGAGGTGATGGGACTGGATACCGAGATCTTAGTTTTCTAAATGTTGAGTTTTAAGCTAACTTTTTCACTCTCCTCTTTCACTTTCCTCAAGAGGCTCTTTAGTTTCTCTTCACTTTCTTCCATAGGGGTGGTGTCATCTGCATTTCTGAGGTTGTTTATATTTCTCCTTGCAAGCTTGATTCCACCTTGTGCTTCATCCAGCCCAGCATTTCTCATGATGTACTTTGCATACAAGTTTAATAAGCAGGGTGACATATAAGTTAAATAACCCTTGACCTACTCCTTTCACAATTTTGAATCAGTTCATTGTTCCATGTCCGGTTCTAACTGTTGCTTTTTGACCTGCATACAGGTTTCTCAGGAGGCAGGTCAGGTGGTCTGGTATTCCCATCTCTTTACGAATTTTTCATTGTTTGTTGTGATCCACACAGTCAAAGACTTTAGTGTAGTCAATGAAGCAGGAAAAAATATTTTTGTGGAATTCCCTTGCTTTTTCTATGATCCAACAGAGGTTGGCAATTTGATCTCTCATTCCTCTGCCTTTTTAAAATCCAGCTTGTACATCTGGAATTTCTCGGTTCATTTAGTGCTGAAGCCTAGCTTGAAGGATTTTGAGCATTACTTTGCTGACATCTGAACTGAGTACAGTTGTACAGTAGTTTGAACATTTTTTAGCATTGCCTTTCTTCGGGATTGGAATGAAAACTGACCTTTTCCAGTACCGTAGCCACTACTGAGTTTTCCAAATTTGCTGGTATATTGAGTACAGCACTTTAATAGCATCATCTTTTAGGATTTCAAATAGCTCAGCTGCAATTCTAACACCTCATTTAGCTATATTTGTGGTAATGCTTCCTAAGGCCCACTTGACTTCACACTCCAGGATGTCTGGCTCTAGGTGAGTGACCACACCATTGTGGCTATCCAGATCTTTAAGACCTTTTTTTGTTCAGTTATTCTGTGCATTCTTGCTACCTCTTATTAATATCCTCTGTCTCTGTTAAGTCCGTACTGCTGCTTTCCTTTACTGAGCCCATCTTTGCATGAAATGTTTCCTTGGTATCTCTAATTTTCTTGAGGAGATCTCTAGTCTTTCCCATTCTATTGTTTTCCTCCATTTCTTTGCATCAATCACTGAGGAAGGCTTTCTTATGTCTCCTGGCTGTTCTCTGGAACTGTGCATTCAGTTGGGTATATCTTTCCTTTTCCCTTTTGCCTTTCACTTT
This sequence comes from Moschus berezovskii, assembly GCF_049115385.1. NCBI lineage: Eukaryota > Metazoa > Chordata > Mammalia > Artiodactyla > Moschidae > Moschus > Moschus berezovskii. The sequence goes on along the minus strand of NC_142475.1, from coordinate 8,735,486 downwards.
TCTTCTTTTCTCAGCTATTTGTCAGGCCTCCTGAGACAATCATTTTGCCTTTTTGCATTTCTTTTTCTTGGGGATGGTTTTGATCACTGCCTCCTGTACAAACCTCAATCCATAGTTCTTCAGGCTCTCTGTCAGATCTAATCCCTTGCATCAATTTGTTACTTCCTCTATATAATCATAAGGAATTTCGTTTAGGTCATACCTGAATGGCCTAGTGGTTTTCCCTACTTTCTTCAATTTAAGTCTGAGTTTTGCAATATAGAGTTCATGATCTGAGCTACAGTTAGCTTTCAATCTTGTATTTGCTGACTATATAGAGTGTCCATCTTTAGCTGCAAAGAATATAATTAATCTGTTTTCAGTATTGACTATCTGGTGATGTCCTTGTGTATAGTCATCTCTTGGGTTGCTGGAAAAGGGAAATATTTGCTATGACCAATGCGTTCTCTTGGCAAAACTCTGTTAGCCTTTGCCCTGCTTCATTCTGTACTCCAAGGCCAAATCTGCCTGTTACTCCAGGTATTTCTTGACTTCCCACTTTTGTATTCCAGTTCCCTATGATGAAAATGACATCTTTTTTTGGTGTTAGTTCCTGAAGGTCTTGTATGTCATCATAAAACCACTCAATATTAGGTTCTTTGGCATTAGTGGTTGGGGTATAGACTTGGCTACTGTGATATTGGGGTTTGCCTTGGAAATGAACCAAAATCACCTGTTGTTTTAGAGATTGTACCGAAGTACTCAATTTCAGACTCTTTTGTGAACATGAGAGCTACTCCATTTCTTCTAAGAGATTCATGCCCATAGTAGTAGATATGATGATCATCTGATTTAAATTCATCCATTCCCATTCATTTTAGTTCACTGATTCCTAAAACGTTGATGTTCACTCTTTCCATCTCCTGTATGACCACTTCTAATCTACCTTGATTCATAAGTTGGACATAAGTTTCCTTGGACATAAGTTTCCAACTTCCTGTGCAGTATTGTTCTTTACAGCATCTGACTTTGCTTTCACCACCAGACACATCCACAACTGGGTGTCATTTCTGCTTTGGCTCAGCCTCTTCATTACTTCTGGAACTATTTTTCCACCCTTCTCCAGTAGTATACTGAATACCTACTGAGCTGATGGGGGTCAGAAGCGGGGTTGTTCATCTTTCAGTGTCATATCTTTTTGTCTTTTCATACAGTTCATGGTCTTCTCAAGGCAAGAATGCTGAAGTGGTATCTTATAATCTTATAATACCAGGTATCTTTAGCTATTCAAGTCTTGCTAGTTTTTTTTAAGACTGACACTTTTTTCTCTATGTTCACCCAATTTTTATCACCAAATATTAATTTCACATCATTCTTATTAGATAGGATTGTACATTCTTCATTTTTCCAAATAAAAACACAATATTATTTGGCAGCTCCCTGGATTTATACAAGCTACTCAGAAAGTGACTGAAACCAACATTTTGCAAATTTTCATTAAGAAAATGTTCCCAGCCTTGCATTCCCACACCAGAATATCTTCAAGGTTGAAATAACAAGATCATATTCTCATATATTTTTGTACAAATTTGAGACAGGGGAAAAACAAGGCTCTTGTGGGCTAGATTGTTGCCTTTCTGTTCTCTCTTTCCAAAAACATAACAAAAGACTGTATTTTTTCAAGTAATTTTTAAAAATAGAAATGAATAAAGAACCCTAGAAGACACATTAATATTCTTAAAAACAAAATAATTAGGTAGTAGTAGGCTCTCCCAAGAATTCCATATAAAAAAATCAAACACAAATTGTGTGGGCAATGATAAAAGTTATTTCCCTCTGGCCACTGTTTATGGCGGTCTTAGCACTGTAATTAATAAACCACAATGTGATCAGCAGTCTGGTTCACTGCGTCAATGGGCTCAGGGTGAAGTGATATTAAAAGTGGATCTCCCAGGGTAAATTTGCATCTACCCAAGAAATACAGCTGTATGCAAACAAAATTCCTATGGACATACATTCTCTTGGTTCACAAACAAGTACTGTTAAAGATCATTGGTTCTAACCACTAGACAGGTTAAGGCAATAGGTTCATCCTGTAACATATTGTACAGATGAGATTTCACAAGAGTGAAAATTAAGAATTATCATGGTCAAAAAGCTTCACGATCAACAGGTCTATGAGCTTGAATATTAGAAACAGTAAGAGATTAAAAGTGTCTATGGAGAAAAGTATCCACCAAAAGAGTGGGCACAGGTAAGCCCTATCCCATCATTTGAATTATGACACTCAAATATGTAGTTAAAGTGACTGGAAGAAACCCAACTTAAACCTAATTAACAACAACAAAAAGGTGTTTGCACGTGCAAGTGAAAAGTCGGAAGTGTACTAGCTGTCATCAGGACTCAGTTTCTCTCCACTGTTCCCTTTGCTGTGTTGGCTTCATTTCCAGGCTTTCGAAGCCGAGGGAAGATGTAGAGGAATGTCATCCTTACTGTCAGTAGTCCCAGCACAAAATAAGATCCCTTTTCCTTTTTTTCCTCACAGGGCTGCACATGTCCCAAGATCCAGACTGACTGGACCACTCTCTGGTGACGTGTATTGCCATCACCATTTTAAAATAAGCAATGACTGGTTTGTGGTGTAGTAAACCCTCTTTGAGCCTAGAGGAGAAAACGTCACCACTGAACCAGTAACTGACCTGGTGTACGGAACAGTGCTCATTATCAACACGAGCCACAAGTCTTCACCCGGACGAATAACTGTCTGAACGCAGCTGTCAACACTCTCGCACATTACAATCTGGGACAACCAAAAAAAGAAGAATCACAATGTCCTCCATGTCTGGGAACTACTCCTGGGAAATCTGATTTAATTGTTCGAGATGAGACTCAGGTACCAATGTTCTTTTAGTCACCAAGATGCTCCGATGGGTCCCCAAAGTTGAGAATCCCGGCCAAGGGATACTTATTTTACTGATCAGCCTGGAGCCAAAATTAGAACCTCACTTAAACCACATATACCAAAAATGGAAGGGGCGGGGAGGGGTTGTTCCTTAAAACAAACTCAAATATTACCAAAAGCAATTCTTGTATTATTACTAAAAGTAATTAATTACAAAAATTACTAAAAGCAGGGATGGATCCTAGCTGGCAAAAACAGAAGTGTACTATTATATAGGCCACATACCTTATCTTCACAACCACTGCCACTCTATTTTGTTGCAAACCTTCCCAAGTTTTCAACACTCTAAAATGGAAAGTCTTGGTTCTTCCATGTGAACTGGTCTAAATATTACAGGGAGTACTATTCTAACTGCAGAAATATAAAAGTAAACTTTTAACACACAAATCACCATTAATTTACATTTAAGAAAGTAAGGAAATCAGAAATGCTGGATGAAGCCCAAAGCTTTGGGCAAGGGCATATATCATGGGATGAGAGAAAATGGAGAAGTGAAAAACCAGCAGAGTGTTCCTTGCTCCTGGGTACATTTTTATGGAAGTCAGGGCAAGTATGAGTGAGTGAGTGAAAGTCGCTCAGTTGTGTCCAACTCTTTGCAACCCCACAGACTACACAGTCCATGGAATTCTCTAGGCCAGAATACTGGAGTGGGTAGCCTTTCCCTTCTCCAGGGGGTCTTCCCAACCCAGGTCTCCTGCATTGCAGGTGGATTCTTTACCAGCCGAGCCACAAGGGAAGCCCCAGGGCAAGTATACTTTAGATTTATTTAGCAATATTTGGCTGCCATTGTTCTTAGAGAAGAGAACAGTTACCATTCAATAAATATAACAAATCATTATGATTTCTCTACATTATAATCTACATGTTTATAATGGTTAAGAGGGTTAGGTTAGAGATATGTAGCTAATGCTACGTCTCTTAATCCTCAAGACTGAAACCATGCAGGGAAAATTCTCAGACAAGCCTTTAATTTTCACAGTGAATGCTTCCAGGAATTCCACTTACTGTTCCAATGTCGCTAAGCTGCCCTCAGGAGTACAAAGAAGGTCAGCTTCCACATATTTTGGTACCAGTAAAGCCACAAGTTCTACATTATTATAAGGAACGTCCATGCTTTGTCTGTGGCCTGGAACACTGTGGTTTGAATATCAGGCAGCCCTATGGCAGCATAAAATTTTCATGATTTGGCAACAAAAATTCTAGGTGATCCCGTGGAATGCAAGTCAAAACATTCTCATATTCCCCCTCAGTGTATTAGGTACTTATATGGTAAGTCATGCATTTTAGGTCTCCACCCTGTCTCAATGCTTTGAGTTTTCAGATTGAAAAAAAAAAAAAAATTCCCTCAAGTGGTCACCCAGGGTAGAATGTGAACTAAAGTATTTATACTCTAGGAGTTTTATACTGCTTAACTTGCCAACCATGTCGGTGACATGTTTAAATTAATGGCATTCTCTAGAATGTTTGCTCATCCTCAAACTACATTCTGCAGTGAGATGTCAATTAAAGAACATTTTGGTACATGCCAGCTATAATGATTTTCACTTGATGTTAGTAATGAGTGATCCCAAATGTCAATATTTAAAAAAACACAAATCATTTCTGAGGAAAATTTGAACATGGTGAAAGAATGACCTAAAGTTCCTTTTCTTTTTTCATTAAAATGAGCACACCTACATCTGTTTTTACCTTGAGGAGGAAATATTTTGGGGACCCCTTTCATAATCTTGTAGTCTATAAACTCCTTCCCATAATACTTTCTTAAAATAAGGAAAAGAAAATAGAAGTATAGAGAATTATACAATTGAAAAGAAATGAAGTATATTAGAATACAATGCAGGTTCACAGACCTGAAGTTCCTGTGGATTTAAGGACCTAATCTTTTGTGTGTGTGTGTGTGTGTGTGAGTGTGCATGCCCTAAGTCGCTTCAGTCATGTCCGACTCTTTGCGACCCTATGGACTGTAGCCTGCCAGACTCCTCTGTACATGGGATTTTCCAGGCGTGAATACTGGAGTGGGTTGACCCCCTCGAGGGGATCTTCCCAACCCAGGGACAGAACCTGCGTCTCTTACATCTCCTGCATTTGCAGGCATGTTCTTTACTGCTAGCGCCACCTTGGAGTCAGTTCAGTCGCTCAGTCGTGTCCGACTTTTTGCGATCCCATGGACTGCAGCACACCAGGCCTCCCTGTCCATCACTAACATTGTCACTTAGAAGTCCCCTCTTAAAGATTTTATTCAAGAGAGAGTTCAAGGCATTTCAACAAAACATGTTAGATAGTGCCTTGTCAGGGGAGACAAATTCACACTTATAGGGAAACTAGGAGAAAGGTGTGTGAATGATGGGAACTGTGGCAAAATATAAAGCACATGCCCTATCAACAAAGGGAGCCAAAAGATTTTTCCCACATGGAAACAAAAGACCCTTATGGCCATCTATTTCCCTTTTGCAAGAGAAGACAGACATCTAGATTTTCATGTGAACTATACACATGGGTTAATGTTGGCTCGAGAAGAAATTAAACACGGGGACACAGGGAACGCAGACAAACCTTTTATCATATTTGTCTGGAGGGCTACAAGTTTATAAATTCAGGAAAGTAAGGAGAATTGGAAGAAATTAATTATTCATATTTTAATGTATCTTTTACTATCAGTATCTTTATTACATTTATTTTTAAAATATAAAAACAAATTTAAATTTCCCTTCCGAGAGTGGCAGCAAGATACCATAAAATTATAAAAGTCTCTAGGAGGCAAATTGCTACACGATTCCAAGAAACATTTACTGAAAACCTGTGCCTATGCGTCAGGTAATATATAAACCGGTGAGAGTATAAAGATTCAAACATTCTTTCCAAAGCTTACCCACCAGTGCATAAAGAATTGTACCAAAAGAATACAATACAGTCTGTTCAGGCCAATCATAGAGATACGTTAAAAGTACAAAGGGAGTAGGAGATACATCTTTCCAGAAGACTGGCAGGGATTCTCAGAGGAAAGGTCTCTTTGAGTAAACCTTTGTATTAACGGGCCCAGATTATTAATGATCTAACAGATTATTCTAAAGAATTGGGCTTTATCCCAGTGGAAACAGAGGGTCATGGAAGAATTCTGAACATAGAACCAATATGGTTAGATACAGCATGGAATGGCCTACATGAGGAGACAGACAATGAAGACCCACAAGATGATGGCTTCAACAGTTTAGGGGTCCAGGGCGGTAGCAGGGGACATGAAGTGAGACTGCTTGGTTGGAAAGATCTTTAGGAAACAGAAACACCAGGACCTGGCGGGTACAGTCGCGAAAGAGAGGGCTGAGCTGAGAATGACGCGAGACTATGTAAGAGGCAGTCTAGTACAAAGCCTGGTGCAAAGGAGAGCACAGAGCCCCTGGAGCCAGGCTACTTGGGTTAAAATCCTGTCACTTCTAACTCACTTACTGTGTAATTTTAATCAAGTTATTTATCCTCTGTGAGCCTGTTTTGTATATATGTCAAGTGTTCTTTTGTGTCTAAAAATTAGCTATTATCATTTATTATTATAATTCTGGTTAGGATGGTGGTTTCATTCAGTTTGTTTTTTCCAGAAGACTAGTGCTGCATTTGTAACGCTTTCAGGCAATTCTAGGTTTGTCTAGTTGAATACATGGATCTCTGGGTGAGAAGAAACTACAGTGATGATGGCTAGTGCCTCTTCCACAGAGGAAATAGCCTGAGGCATTTTCAGAGAAGGCCCAGGGTTTGAACGTCCAGGACGCTAGTGTTTAATGGGTAGATAGAGTAGGAGCCACGCTGGCAAAGACTGAGGGCAAGAGGAGGCGCGGCGACAGATGAGATGGTTGGATGGCATCACTGACAATGACACGGGTTTGAGCAAACTCCAGGAGACGGTGAAGGACAAGGAAGCCCGGCGTGCTGCAGTTCCTGGGGTTGCAACAGTCAGACACGACTGAGTGACAGAACAACAGAGGAGGCAAAATCTGCAAAAGTTAATAATAAGAGAAGGCCAGAGAGGTAGGAGAAGGTAAACAGAAAAGCAATGTCTAAAGCTCAAGAGAAGAAATGATTTTAGAGACATTATAGTCAACACAGAAAAGACTACATAGGAATCAATTATTATGATGACTAACAAGCATCTATATTTAACAATTGGGAAATCTTTAATAAAGTAATTTAAAATGGCTCCTTGATAGTTGACATATAGAAAAGACTCAAATTTTAGTTTCCATTAACCTTAATTTTAATTGCATATCTTGAGAAAGAAGAATTAAAAAGAATTAAAAAACAAGTAGGCTCCTCTATCCATGGGATTCTCTTGGCCAGAATAATGGAATGGGTTGCTGGGGATCTTCCCAACCCAGGGATCAAAACTGCGTCTCTTAGGTCTTTACCACTAGTGCCACCTAGGAAGCCCAAACACAAAAGTAATTTACAGGGAAGGATATTTGCACCTTTCCCAAGAAATGCCTTCTGTTACTAAGACTGGAATTATGAAAAAGTCTACTTATTTTGGCAGTGTAGAGTATAAAGCATAAAATGTTGAGTGTTACCATTGGAATCAAGTCCTGACTCTACCACTTATCAAATATAAGGTCCATAGAAAATTATTTACTTGTCTGTCTCCACTTTCTCAAGTGGGAAATGGAGGACCACTGTCACTTAGGATTTTGTTGGGACAAGGGAAGATATTGTACATAAGGGATTTAGCACAAGGCCCCTTACAACAAATGGCAGCTTATGATATTTACCCATCGTGGGCAATTATGAGAAAGTTTGAGAATTGTTTTCAAAGAATAAGTACTTTTGGAATAATTCAGTTCAGTTCAGTCGCTCAGTCATGTCCGACTCAGCAACCCCACGGACTGCAGCACGCCAAGCCTCCCTGTCCATCACCAACTCCCTGTCCAAGAATTAGTCTTTCCGTACACCAGCAAAAACCTTTAAGTTCTTTTAGCAGTGTAGCCTTCCTTGCCCAATCACTGGGAGTCTTCTAGGAGAATCAAAAGCCAGATCCATAATTTCCAAGACACAAGAGTTGAGTAATCTTTGTGCTTCTCATCAATTGAGGGCTGGACAACATATTTCTTCATAACCAATAAAATGCATGACTCATTAAACAAAACACCTCAATTTCCATACCCAAAGAAAAGTCATACAGTCAACTACCAAAGGCAGATCAATGATAATACTAATGATATATCACAGGTATCTTTATCATATCCCCAAATTTCCTAACTAACCTGATAACTTCAGAAAGATGAAAAAACAAATTATTTTTTTAAATATATTTCTCTTTTACTTTATAATAAATGAAAGAAAATTAATAAAATATACTGAAACTACCTGGTGAAAAAGCTCTTGTAAATTCATCATCTTAGTGTCAAAATCCATGGCAGTGTCTCATTTTGAATTTAAAATTGAATAAAAAAAATCCTAAAAAGTGGCCTAATCTGTTATTTACTTGGCATTTTATGAAAGACTACTATGCTTTGCTTTTAGCAAACTGGTCATTAAAAATATGAGACTATTCAGGGAAATGGAATCTCAGGAAGTATGATAGTATTATAGATCTTAAAGCCACCAGAGTAGATGTCGCTAATCATACTAAAAACACAAACACACAAACCAGTTTGTTCCAGCTAGAGAATTAGAAAAGTGAATATAATTTAACCATATGAAAAATAGTTCAAGCCAGGAGGCAGTAAAACTGCAAAAAAATATAAATCTACAGAATCTGTGCCAAGTAACATTTTACAAATTCTCAAGGTTGAAAAATCAGTTTCTTTTCTTGCTACAAGTAGGAAGCTATTACCTGAACTAGTTTTTAAAAATACAATGAATATATCTTTAAGGAAAACACAACACACACACACACAACCCACACATGCTCATACACCGTATACACACCAGTTACCTAATAGTTTTTACCCAGAGAAACAACTATCTAAATCTAGAATATCATTTATAAACAGCTTTGGGAAAGTTAAAATCAGACTTCTAATCAGTTTAAAATATATAATTGAGAAATAAACAGTACATAATGTGACATAGAATTAAATTGGCATGCACAGTAAAATGTAAGCTCTAAGGACAGAGGATTCTCTTTGCAAATAATGATCTTGGCCAAGAGCCTCCTTTATGTACAGAAAGTTCTATTCCTTGCGTATAGCAACCCTCAAGGTTACAACAGGTCATTTTATGCTGCTAATTAGGTTTACAAATGATATGTTCAAGCCAGGTGATATTTTATAGCTTCAGCCTAAGTAGAAAACTGTATCAATAAGATCAAACTATAAAAACTCATTGTCCCACAATTACTGATCTTTTACTCATATAGCATGAATTTTAACATTGCAAATATATAATGCCATTAAAAACTGGTTTGATGCTTAGTATCTCGCAAAACAGCAAAAAGAAAGAAAGCAAAAGACAAGTAGGAAAACTTTTGTGTACAGATATTCAGTGTGCTTATTCTCCGAAAGTTATAGTCAATTTTGTTAGTAGACCCTAGGTCACAATACTCTTCCAAGAAAGCAAAGTGATATCTATTCTGTATAAAACAGGAAAATCAAATGCAGCACATTACCTTGTGCTACCTGTTGAACTGCCAGCATTATCCCAGAAACAGCATCCGGAAGCAAGTTTTCTTTCAGACTGTAATGTGTCGCCCACTCCAAAAAGGGCAGTCGCCGTCTACACCACTGTTTCAAGTCTTCACAACGGGGGATACGCATCTTGCTCCAGAGTATGCTTTTCTTTTTTCTCTTTGCCCCTGTCATTTTCAGATTACCTCTTGTAGATTAAACTTCTTTAAACAAGAAAAAAAATGTTGTAGAACACCTCCCTTCAAAGCCAGGCTCCAAATCGTCTGTGGTTTACAATGTCAAAGCTATCCAGGAAATAATATAAGAGAGAGATTAACAAAAGCATATATATATATATATGCAGCCAGGCTGCATGTTTTATTATGGTACAGCTAATTATTCTAGATAAACGATGCAGATTAAAACCATGGATTTTGATCTGAATGAGACAAGAAGTGGTACCTGTTGGTGTAATATTTTCTGATCTTGAAAAGTAGTGGATTCAGCATTAAGTTGGTGCGGAGCTCTCCAGCCTGTGATTCCCCCTATACTCACTGCAGTCTTATGTTTTGGCTTATATCCCAGTGGCTAATGAGGTAGTTCTGGGCATGTGTTGCAAGTGGGCTGGGTTATGCTAAAGAAACCAGGAAGCATTCAGCTATTCCTGCCTTCTCCCGACAAACTATGCAAAATCATAAAACCAGAGAGGTTTTGTTATGCAAGATGTAGTCAGAGAATCTAGATTTACGTCTTTGGGAAGTGGGTATTTTCAGTATATCAAATGACTGCCATTTCTGAAATATTCAGAAACCTAAGAGGCTTTGCTAAATGCTCTTATCGAGGAGATTTTCATTCATACAGAAACAGTCAGACAGCCACTGCCCAGTCTGGCAACAGAATAGCCAGTTCTCATAAACAAACAGAAATTTCATTTCATGGGCTAAGAAAATAAGCTTACATTGAACAATTACTTGTGGCAACATTTCTTGCTTGTCTCTGAATCGTTCACTCAGTTTTCTCTATTTTTCTAAGTCATAATTCTCACACTTGGCACTATCCTAACTGAAATTTCTAAGGAATAACATATGGATCATAATATTATTTGAAGAGTTCCCAACATTTTTATGATTCTGCCCTCTTTTCACATAACTTTTGGGGGATTTCTCTGTTTCAGAAAGGATGTTACATTTTATAATGGAATATAGTCAGGCTGTCAAAGACCTTTATTTTATAAGTGTAAGGCCGAGCCCCGAGAAGAAAGGGCCTGCATTTATGAAGACTTTGCCATTTGAATTATGCTAATTCATAAAAAGCTAATACATTAACAAAAAATGTGAACCCAAGAAGAACAGCATGTACATAGTTTGCCCCAGCCCTCTTAATGCCTATTTGTCCAGAGTAGAGATCTGTCTTCTGGAAGTCTTTAAAATGACAAAATATTGCTACGTGGATATCTTGGATACTTCTAGTGTCTCTGGCTGTAATTTTTCCCATTGTTTTTAAGTTAAGGTGAAGAACTACTCTTTCAGTTCAGTTCAGTTCAGTCGCTCAGTCGTGTCTGACTCTTTGCGATCCCGTGAATCACAGCACGCCAGGCCTCCCTGTCCAACACCAACTCCCGGAGTTTACCCAAACTCATGTGCACTGAGTCGGTGACGCCATCTAACCATATCTTCCTCTGTCGTCCCCTTCTCCTCGTACCCTCAATCTTCCACAGCATCAGGGTCTTTTCAAATGAGTCAGCTCTTTGCATGAGGTGGCCAAAGTACTGGAGTTTCACCTTCAACATCAGTCCTACCAATGAACACCCAGGATTGATTCCTTTAGGATGGACTGATTGGATCTCCTTGCAGTCCAAGGGACTCTCAAGAGTCTTCTCCAGCACCACAGTTCAAAAGCATCAATTCTTCGGCACTCAGCTTTCTTCATATCCAACTCTCACATCCATACATGACCACTGGAAAAACCATAGCCTTGACTAAATGGACCTTTGATGTCAAAGTAATGTCTCTGCTTTTCAATATGCTGTCTAGGTTGGTCATATCTTTCCTTCCAAGGAGTAAGCGTCTTTTAATTTCATGACTGCAATCAGCAACTGCAGTGAATTTGGAGCCCAAAAAAAAGAAAAGTCTCTTACTGTTTCCCCATCTATTTCCCATGAAGTGATGGGACCAGATGCCATGATCTTAATTTTCTGAATGTTGAGCTTTAAGCTCACTTTCATCAAGAGGCTCTTTAGTTCTTCTTCACTTTCTGCCATAAGGGTGGTGTCATCTGCATATCTGCATATCTGAAGTTATTAATATTTCTCCCAGCAATCTTGATTCCAGCTTGTGCTTCAGCTAGCCCATCATTTCTCATGATGTACTCTGCATATAAGTTAAATAAGCAGGGTGACAATATACAGCCTTGACGTACTCCTTTTCCTATTTGGAACCAGTCTGGTGTTCCATGTCCAGTTCTAACTGTTGCTTCCTGACCTGCATACAGGTTTCTCAAGAGGCAGGTCAGGTGGTCTAGTATTCCCATCTCTTTCAGAATTTTCCATAGTTTATTGTGATCCACACAGTCAAAGGCTTTGGCATGGTCAATAAAGCAGAAACAGATGTTTTTCTGGAACTCTCTTGCTTTTCTGATGATCCAGCAGATGTTGGCAATTTGATCTCTGGTTCCTCTGTCCTTTTTAAAACCAGCTTGAACATCTGGAAGTTCACGGTTCACGTACTGCTGAAGCTTGGCTTGGAGAATTTTGAGCATTACTTTACTCTCTCAGTCTTCCATAAATGACATCACTGGCTTTCTATCTGAGCAAAAAATACTTTTCTTTTTAAATGCAATGAATCCTAAATATATAGCAATATATGTACAGTTTATTCATATGTACATAGAATTTATTTTGTATTTTTCCAATTGTTTACATATGTTACGTTTATGAACATTTCATTAGCTTTAGAGTCTCACCAGAGACTCATAATATTTTAGCCCTATTCTTTTAGCATGAGAGGTAGATTCATCAGATAAGTAAATTCACCTTTAATAGAGATGTTATGTTGCTTTTTCTTCACAAACAGTAATCTAACTTTGTTTTATATACTTCATCCATTACATAAAGGAAGAAATTCAGAAACTATATATAAACTGAGTATTACTACTTTTATAATCAAAATTAATACTAATGATTCTTTTCTCAAAATATATTTAGGTCAAAAATTCAAATCCAAGTTAAGAAAATGAAAAAAGTAATTGAAAGCTTAAATACTGAAATAATCAGTCAACTCCTATGATTTGTGTAATTTCAATTATGCTAAAGAAAAAAAACTTTGTGCTAAATGCTAGTAACAAAGAATTCACATGAACAGAATTTTTGGAATTGAAGATGAATCTGTATAGAAACATGGCATCTGGTCCCATCACTTCATGGGAAATAGATGGAAAAACAGTGGAAACAGTGTCAGACTTTATTTTTGGGGGCTCCAAAATCACTGCAGATGCTGACTGCAGCCATGAAATTAAAAGACACTTACTCCTTGAAAGGAAAGTTATGACCAACCTAGATAGCATATTAAAAAGCAGAGACATTACTTTGCCAACAAAGGTCCGTCTAGTCAAGGCTATGGTTTTTCCAGTGGTCATGTATGGATGTGAGAGTTGGACTGTGAAGAAAGCTGATCGCCTAAGAATTGATGCTTTTGAACTGTGGTGCTGGAGAAAACTCTTGAGAGTCCCTTGGACTGCAAGGAGATCCAACCAGTCCATTCTAAAGGAGATCGATTCTGGGTATTCATTGGAAGGACTGATGCTAAAGCTGAGACTCCAATACTTTGGCCACCTCATGCGACGAGTTGACTCACTGGAAAAGACTCTGATGCTGGGAGGGATTGGGGGCAGGAGGAGAAGGGGACGACACAGAATGAGATGGCTGGATCGCATCACCGATTCGACGGACATGAGTTTGAGCGAACTCCGGGAGTTGGTGATGGACAGGGAGGACTGGCGGGCTGTGATTCATGGGTCGCAAAGAGTCGGACACGACTGAGCGACTGAACTGAACTAAACTGAACTTAAGCGTATTAGTGCCAACAATTGCTCTAAAACATCCAAAGACCAGGAAGTCTTCCCTGGCGGCTCAGACAGTCAAGAACCTGCTTCCAATGCAGGAGACCTGGGTTCGACCCCTAGGTCGGGAAGATCCTCTGGAGAAGGAAATGGCAACCCACTCCAGTATTCTTGCCTGAAGAACTCCATCGACAGAGGAGACAATCCATGGGACTGCATAAAGTCGGACATGACTAAATGACTAACACTTTCACTTTCATTCTAAGACCAGGAGGGAAAATAATTAGTTTGATAAAATAGCTCTGAAGTCTCTCAATTAAAAAAAAAACACAAAAACCTCCTAAAAGTTAGAGTAGATCTTTCCTAAAAATATTTTTTAAACTCCAGGTTTTCTTCCCACTCCATATGCTTAGACATTATTTAAAACATGCCAAAATCTCACTCTAAAACATGCTATCAAGTGTAGGATTGATTATAATCAGCAACTCAAAAACACTTTTGTGAAGAAATTTATGCACACCCATGAGATACTCAGAGCACTTTACCTAGCCCATAAAATTCAAAGCTAAACATATTTATTCAAAATTTTCAATGCCTAAAATTAGCTTAAAATTCAGTACTACATATCATCTATATGAGACATCTCTTTCCCAAATGTTCAGGCAACAGCTGTACAAATAAAAAGATGAACTTATTATGTCCACGTAACACAACAAAAGACTCTTCCTTCCTAGAATATTTTGATCGTATCTCTGACATGTTTGAACTTCCAGTGATTTCTAATATTATGCTCAAACTCATTAGCATAAACATGCCATCCTTTCTCCACTCTCCACCCCTCCTCTACCAGCTACTTATCGACTCTATTTAAATTAGCAAGTATTTACTGATCAGTCACACTTTGCTAGACTGTGTGAAATGCAATAGAAGGATGGGGAAGGGAAGACGTTGTCTATTTTCTAAGGATTATTTAATGGAGGTTATAGAAAAAAGGCAGAATAGAATAAATTAACAATCAAGTCAGACGGTAAGTGTTACAGGAGCTCAGGATGGAGAGTTGCATTCCCACTGAGAAAAAAAACTTCCCATCCTGCCTGTATTCTAGCAGGTTAGTATACTATCTGCTGCACACCGACTCTTTGGTTTTATACAGATTTCCCTAGTTCCATATTCCTAGTTTTTTCCCTGTCTGAACACTTGCTCAGTATGTAACTGTTTAATAAAAATTTCCCTGGCTTCCCTACAGTTCCATTCTTCTTATATACCAAAGATCTAGGTAACTTTTAGGTTATTCATAGGTATACAGCTGTAGTCATTTTCACTGTCTGTTGATTTTCTTGCTTGAAATTTACTGTGTGTGATTTTATCCAGTTTGGTTCATGAGACTGTAAATTACTTGAGTGTAGATATTATTCACATAACTTGCTTTGCCTGTTTCCTCAGGATCTAATGGAAGGTTCTGCAGATATAGAATCCACTCAGCAATTATTAACACATGCATATCCCTACTCCCGAAATTACCGAAGAATCATTGACTCTATCTTAGTCTAGTTTCCAGGCTGTGCTGTTAAAGAATCAAGAAAATAGGTAGAGACAGAAAGAGAGAGATAGTAGTGGGAAAAATAAGGAGAGATTTTTGTCCTTACTTGCTCAAATTTTCCCTGTTCTTTCACAATTATAAGGAAATTCTATCTTTCTAGAGTAATTATGAAAAGAGAATTGAACCAGGTACAAAGGAAGAAAAATGTTGAAGAAAAACATTTCAATAAACATTGTACACTATAAGCTGGATCATATTTAATAGTTTTTGAGAGACACTTATTAAACTGAAATTCTTCTCATATTACTTTTGACTGTAACATTACGCTTCTTTGAATGTGGTCTGTGTGGAGAACAGGACACCTAAAGCAGTGATTTATATTCGGGTTACACTCAGAAATGTAGACTCATAAATCTCAGAAGGCATTAACTCCAAAGTCGAGTCTACTTTAGAAAGTTGATCTACAGCATTTCTAATAAGAGGACATTGCAAAAGGTTCCCACCTGAGTCAGTAAGTAGCAGCTGAAACTAATCCATGTTCTGCTATCATGTAACTGGCATGCTGTTGCTGCTGCTGCTAAGTCACTTCAGTCGTGTCCGACTCTGTGCAACCCCATAGACGGCAGCCTGCCAGGCTCCCCGGTCCCTGGGATTCTCCAGGCAAGAACACTGGAGTGGGTTGCCATTTCCTTCTCAAAGCATGAAAGTGAAAAGTGAAAGTGAAGTCGCTCAGTCATGTCCGACTCTTCACGACCCCATGAACTGCAGCCTACCAGGCTCCTCCGCCCATGGGATTCTCCAGGCAGGAGTACTGGAGTGGGTTGTCATTGCCTTCTCCAGTAACTGGCATGGGGATACATCAATTCAGAGGGAGCAAACTTTATTAAGTCATGCACTAGATAGGGTACCTTTCTCCCAATTTACCTAAAATGTCTTATAGGTTGACACAGCGCTGAATCCAACCTATGTTTTAATTCTTCCAATGACTGTAATCGACAAGTTTAGAAAAATAACTCATTCCGATTTTCAGACAACCTAATTGTTAGAACATTATTCCTAATTACTGAGCCAATATCTGCCATTTAAAATGTCCACTCTTCAGTCTTTATCCTAATTCCTGTGACATGCACAACTGTTCAGGACTAATTCATTTAATGCTATCCCTAAAAAGCTCTGATTTTTTGTGGTGCTATTTTAGAAATACTGAGACATTTAAATGGGCTGCACATATATGTCAATTACAGTCCTAAACAGTGGATTTCACGTTTTACTCATGACAGGCCAACCAGTATAGCAGAGTGAGCAAAATTCTATTCTTTCAGTGCTGATTGCTTATGTAACTTAGCTTTCTTTGAATTAAATAATACCTTCCAGTCTGTTTCTTTAACATGTTTTTCCTTCTGCCATTATTCCATGACTTATTTTGACTCATAATGGGGTGACACCACCCTTATGGCAGAAAGTGAAGAAGAACTAAAGAGCCTGTTGGTGAAAGTGAAAGAGGAGAGTGAAAAGTTGGCTTAAATCTCAACATTCAGAAAACTAAGATCATGGCATCCAGTCCCATCACTTCATGGCAAATAGATGGGGAAACAGTGGAAACAGTGGCTGACTTTATTTTTCTGGGCTCCAAAATCACTGCAGATGGTGACTGCAGCCATGAAATTAAAATACGCTTTTTCCTTGGAAGGAAAGTTATGACCAACCTATAGAGCATATTAAAAGGCAGAGACATTACTTTGCCAACAAAGGTCCGTCTAGTCAAGGCTATGGTTTTTCCAGTGGTCATGTATGGATGTGAGAGTTGGACTATAAAAAAAGCTGAGCACCGAAGAATTGATGCTTTTGAACTATGGTGTTAGAGAAGACTCTTGAGAGTCCCTTGGACTGCAAGGAGATCCAGCCAGTCCATCCTAAAGGAGATCAGTCCTGGGTGTTCATTGGAAGGACTGATGTTGAAGCTGAAACTCCAATACTTTGGCCACCTGATGCGAAGAGCTGACTCATTTGAAAAGACCCTGATGCTGGGAAAGATTGAGGGCAGGATGAGAAGGGGACGACAGAGGATGAGATGGTTGGATGGCATCACCGACTTGATGAACATGGGTTTGGGTGGACTCCGGGAGTCAGTGATGGACAGGGAAGCCTGGCGTGCTGCAGTTCATGGGGTCGCAAAGAGTCGGACACAACTGAGCAACTGAACTGAACTGAGGGGCCAAAAGAAGATAGTTCTAGTGAAGTGAAAAAATCACTTGTACTTTCAAGTGTATATTTACAAGGATCCAAGGCATTTTCAAAGAAAAAGGAGGGCATGGGCAGGGCGCAAAGAGGGAGGCAGGACAGAAGATGTTTGGACTGCATGTTTGCATCCCCCTAATATTCTATGAGGAAACCCTAACAGCCAATGAGATGGTATTACAAGGTGGGGCTTTTGTGAAATAATCAGTTTTATACAAGGTCATGAGGGTGGAGACCACAGTTGGATTAATATCTTTATAAGAAGAGAAAGAGTTTAGAGCTTACTATCTCAGCCATGTGAGGATACAGCAAGAAAATGGAAATCTCCAAGTCCAGGAAGAAGGCCCTCACTATACACAAAATCTCTTGGTGCCTTGATCTTGGGCTTCTGCATCTCCAGAAATGTGAGAAATAAATGTTTATTGTTTAAACCACCCAGTCTGTGATGTTTTTGCTTACAGGACACTGAACTGAAAAAAAAGGAAGGGAGAAAGGGAAGAAAGAACAGAGTAAAAAGGAAAGGAAAAAAAAAAAAACAATAACAGTTCACTGAGTATTAGTAAGAAACCCCTTCTCATTTCTGACCAACAATTGATAAATGGTAAGTAAATTAAACTATAGCTGGGGAAACAGCAGGACTTGAGAAGATCTGATGATACCAAAAGAGGGGATTATCCAATAGAAATTCACTTCCTAAGAAGTGCATGATTGTGAATCTATAACTGCTGCTTCAGATGTCCTATTTCTAGGAATAATATTTTTTTGTACTAAGGGAAATAAGTGTAAATATTTTATGTCCTTTAATTTAATGTGGATTTCTTGTAGGCAGCATAGAGTTCAGTCTTGCTTTTGTAATCCAGTGTGACAATCTCTGCCTTATTTGGAGTATATAGACCATTTATATGTAACACGGTTATTGATATGATTGGGTTTAAAACTATCATTGTAATTTATTTTATAATCATCTCATCAGTTTATTTTTTTCCTTTTATTACCACCTTTTGGATCATTTTTATTATTTTATTTTACTCCTTTGTTGGTTTATTAACTATACTCTTATATTGATGATTGCTTTAGAGTGTATAAGTGTGTTAGTCACTCATTCATGTCCAACTCTTTGCGACCCTATGAACTGTAGCCTGCCAGGCTCTTCTGTCCATGGGATTCTCCAGGCAAGGACAGGAGTGGGTTATCATTCCCTTCTCCAGGGTATCTTCCCAACCCAGGGATCAATCCCAGGTCTCCTGCATTGCAGGCAGATTCTTTACTGCTGAGCCATCAGGGAAGCCCTTAGAGTATATAGTATACATCTTTAACTATTAAAGTCTATCTTCAAATGATAGCATACCACTTCACATTTAGTATAAGGCCCTTACAACTGCATACTTTCATTTTCCTTTGTATTAAAGTTGTGTTAATTTTTTTCTTCCTATAGCCATCCACAGGTGACAGGGTGCTGAACAAAGGCACTTGGATTTAACATTCAGGCAGAGGGGCAAGGTTCCTAGAGGCAGGCCATTATGTATAAACGGTCTCCTTTCAGTGAATAAGAGCAATGGTTAAAGAAACAGATCCAACATGAGTCAGTTCTTTCCTGAAACACACCACAAATTGTCACCTGTATTATTAGTCAGTTTATGCTACTATAATAAAATACCATAGACTGGTTAGGTTAAACCACAGGAATTTATTTCTCACAGTTCTGGAGGACTGGAAAGTCTAAGATCAAGGAGCCAACCAACCTGGTTCCTGATAAGGGCTCTCTTCCTGGCTTGCAAAGAGCCGCCATCTCATTTCTTCTTCATGTAAAAGAAAGAAAGAATCAGTACTTCACGATACGACCTAAACCTAATTATCTCCTGAAGGCTCCATCCCAAATGCCATCATACTGGGGGATAGTACTTTAACATATGAATTCAACGGGGCGGGGGGGCATAACATGGTCCATAGTATTACCCAAAATCTGATTACGCATGTCATATAAGTCTTTATTTAAATCAGCAAATAAGAAAACCCAGATACATCGGCTAGACTCTGTCCTTCAGATTGAAGTTTATTCTTTAGTAGAAATTGAGAACAGTCAAACAGGACTTTATTTTTTTATTTTGTCCACACAAGTCTCTTAAGGATTTATATCAAACTTATTACTGAAACCAAATATACTGTCTTCAGTAGGCATGTAAGTTCTCAATCTGGTACCTCTATTAAAAGAGATAATAGAGCTTATCTACTAACTTCATTACTCTGGGTACAGAGTACTCATCTAGAAGGTATCATTCATAATAACAGAGAAAAAAACAGACTCTGGAATTGTTGTGTTACTCATAAGAAAAATGTCTCAAATACTCCACATAGTCTATATTGCAGCAAAGGGATCATCCAAAAAAGCAAGTTTCCCCAACACTGTCAAACAGTGTTTGATTTATGCAATCATTTTTAGTGGAAATTCAATGCTAGTGAGGATATTTTAGTGTTACCTCATTAAGTCTTAAGTCTTAAAGTTGAAATAGTACCTAGGAGTGACTCCTAATGAAGAGGATTCAAACTGTGTGGAAATCATATTTATAACATTCCTGAGAAACGGTCACAGGTTTTTATGCATGAAATAGGGGGCTAGTCTAAGATTTAGGACTGATAATTAAATTACCTTTAGGCTCTCACTTACTTGCAACAAGAAGTGTTTTTTATGCAAGATAATTACTGTGTACATGAAATATGAGTAAACTTACACAACTGAAATTTTTTTTTAATGCTCTCATATACACATGTATATTAAAATACCAAAAACTAAAACTCAGGTCTCTACTTAGTCCCTTGCTTTTATTTCCCATGGTCAAATTCCATTGTTTTGTATATTTCTGTGTCAAGGATCAATAGGGTAAAAGCAGAACACTTGTACTTTGATAAGAATTCAGAAGCCATTAATTTTCTTCAATAGATTTCATTTTTCTGATTAGTACATAACCAAATTCCTATTATAAAATAGAAAGTTTTGTAAAGTATAGAATGGTGGTGTTAAAAAAAAGATGTCTTACGATCACACTGTTGATTAAAGTTCTGCTTGTAGTTTGTTCCCTTTTTTCCTATGAAACATTTTTTTTTACACAGCTAAGACAATGCTGTACACATACACTTTTTTAAATTTCACTGAGCATTATAACCCTTTGCTACATCGTGAAAAACTCTTAGAGAACACAGTTTTTAATGACTGTACAATATTCCCTCACAAAGGTGTACCAAGGTTTACATAGTCATTTTCCTAGGAGTAGATACTTTGGTTCTTCCAGTTTTGTGGACTTTTTTTATGATAACACTGGGATACACATCTTACTAATAATGCTTCAATGAGGCTTTTTTGGGCTAACATCTCATTCTAGCCCAGATGTACAAGAAACTGATCTTTTTAGTGGTTTTACTGGGACATTCTTCAACACGTTACATGTTGACTTCCACAGTACTTAAATGATGCCCATTGTCTGGACCAATTGACTTACCAATGGAAATTAAGAGCACTTACACTTAGAATATCCTGGGACACTGAAGCCATGAAACATATTTTTGAGTCAGCTTTTTTTTTCTTGTTTACATTCAATATTTGACAACATAATTCAAACATGGGCTGCTTCAACTAATGTCTTATTACCATAATGCACATAGTAATATTCAGAAATTCTCAATGCTCAAGTTTATTTGTCCTTAAGAATTCAAATCGGGTAGTTAACTATAACTCAGATATCAGAGTCAAACAAATAAAATAAAATTTATCATTTAATGGAAGATGTAGACAAATGTTGAAGCTGAAACTCCAATACGTTGGCCACCTGATGTGAAGAGCTGTCATTAGAAAAGACCCTGATGCTGGGAAAGATTGAAGGCAGGAGAAGGGGATGACAGAGGATGAGATGGTTGGATGGCATCACTGACTCAATGGACATGAGTTTGGGTGAACTCCAGGAGTTGGTTATGGACAGGGGAGGCCTGGTGTGCTACAGTCCATGGGGTCACAAAGAGTTGGGCATGACTGAGTGACTGAGCTGAACTGTAGACAAATATTCAAATATTATTATTGAAAACTCAAAACTTTGAGGTACATTTTAGGCCTTCCACAATGCATTTCTTTCACTTCAAGAAGTAGCACATAGGGAATAGTACCGGAATTCTCATTCTCCCAATTAACTAGTGGTGTAACTAAAATTTATGTGAGAAGTTGCAAGATCTATATTGCACATAGATTACAAAGATATTCTGTAACATAATCACTACATATTTGGCAGTTTAATATATATATATATATATACACACACACATACTAGAGCAGACAAATTAAGCCCCAGGGAACACTGCTTTTTATTCACGTCAAAAGGAGAACATGAAAAAAAGAAACATTTGCAGCACTGTATTGTGAAGCCAGATAATCAACCAGCATGTTGGCAAGCAAAGCTGAAATTTCATGCCAACTTTTCAAGGTCTTTCAAAGGAGGATTTTGATAAATAGAGTACCAAGGGCAATGTCTGGCATATAGGAGAGGCACTGATAAATGTTAGTTTTTAGTTCCTACACATTTCTTTCATTAGTTGCTAGGATGACTTGAATATTTCAATAGTGCCTTACTTCCTTCCAATCACTACTCAATTAGAACGGAATGCTTTCTTCTCCTGGGATGGACAATCTTACCCAGTTTATATTTTTTGCAAATCAGTCTACTTAGATCCCAAATTGAATAACAAGCCAAATCTATTGGGTTGGCCAAAAAGTCCTTCATTTTTTTTTAAGTAAAAATAAATGACACATTTCTTTTTTTCACCAAAAACTTTATTGACACCGTATTCACTGATTTGTTCCACTAGCTTCTGCCATTTCTTCAGGCAACTTCATAATTCCATCATTCCAAAACTACTTCTTTTTGAGCAAAGAACTGTATCAGGTTCTTTCTCCAGTCTTTCAGGGAACTGAAATTTTTTTCCACTGAGAATTTTGTAAAGACAAAAATAAATGGATCTTTGAAGGTGCAATGGTTGGTGAATACAGCAGGTGAATCAGAACCTTCCAGCCAAGCTGTAACAGTTTTTGCCTGGTCATCAAAGAAACATGCGGTCTTGCATTATCCTGATGGAAGATTATGCATTTTCTGTTGACTGATTCCAGACACTTTCCATCAAGCACTGCTTTCAGTTGGTCTATTGCGACCAGCACTTGTTGGAGTTAATCATTCAGCTTTCCAGGAGTTTATAATAGGGGACTCCTTTCCAACCCCACCATATACACAATACCGTCTTTGGATGAAGACTGGCCTTTGGTGAGGCTGGTGTTGACTTATTTCACTTGCACCACGATCTCACATTATTGTACAGTATCCACTTTTTATCACCTGTCACAATTTGTTTTAAAAAACAGAATGTTTTCATGATGTTTAAGTAGAGAGTCTCATGTAGAAATATGGTCAAGAAGGTTTTTTTTTTTGTTTGCTTAATTTATGCTGAACCCAAACATCACAGTGATGAACAAAACCAAGCTGGTGCAAATGATTTTCAACACTTGATTTGAATATTTTGAGTTTGCTGACCATATCTTGCAAGGTATAACGTTGATTGTTCCAATTAATGTCTCCATTTGATCACTGTCAACCTGACCTACCTAACTGGTCTACCTGACCGTGGCGCATTGTCCAGCAAGGTACCTTCCGCACGAAATTTCACAAACCTCTTTTGACATGCTTGCTCAGTCACACCTTCTCCATACACTGCCCAGAGTTTTTGCGTGTGTGTTTCAGTTGCACTTTTACCTTTCGTGAAATAATAAGCACAATATGCCAAAAATGTTGCTTTTTTCTTCCATCTTCAATATTAAAATGGCTACAGAAAAATTCACTAATTTTGGTAAGTTTTTTAAAATATACATGCTGATATGACAGCTGTCACAATACAATCCAACAAAATCGTTTCAAATGAAGTTACAGACAACTAAATGCTACTAGAGCCATCTTACAGGAAAAAAATGAAAGACTCTTTTGGCCAACCCAATACTTCTGCCTTGATTGAACTCAAAATTCTAAATTGGACTACAACATTATTTATCCTCAAAAAAAAATGGTCACATATCTCTGCTTAGTTTGAAGATCTGCATGCCAACTCTCTGGCAAATAGAAGAGGGAAAAGTGGAAGCAGTGACAGATTTCACTTCCTTGGGCTCCAAAATCACTGTAGATGGTGACTGCAACCATGAAATTTAGAGATTCTTGCTCTTTGGAAGAAAGCTATGACAAACCTAAACAAAGTATTAAAGAACAGAGACATCACTTTGTCAACAAGGGTCCATATAGTCAAAGTTATGGTTTTTCCAGTAGTCATGTACAGATGTGAGAAAGAAAGAAAAGAAAGCGGAACACTGAATAACTGATGCTTTCGAACTGTGGTGCTGGAGAAGATTCTTGAGAGTCCTTTGACTTCAAGGAGATCAAATCAGTCAATCCTAAAAGAAATCAACCCTGAATACTCATTAGAAGGACTGATGCTGAAGCTGAAGCTTCGGCCACCTGATACAAAGAGCTGACTCATGGGAAAAGACCCTGATGCTGTGAAAGGCTGAAGGCAAAAGGAGAAGAGAGCAGCAGAGGATGAGATGGTTAGATGGCGTCGCTGACACAATGGACATGAATTTAAGCAAACTCCAGGAGATAGTGGAGGACAGAGGAGCCTGGTGTGCTACATGTCCATGGGGTCACATGACTAAGAGTTGGAGACAACTTAGCGACTGAACAACAGCAACAAAAATGCCAACTTCATTTTTCCTTTTCAGACTCTAAACATTGCCATGTCCTCAAGTTGGTTCTAAATGCTTAAACTCTTGCCTTTTTTTTTTAATCTTCTGGTATTTATATCCTGTACATTCTGAAGATGATTAACCAAAAGGTCATCCATACTCTGGGTCAATAAAGATGAATTAACTCAATTGAACTGTTGAAATGAGGAGTTAAGAAGAATTCTGAAGCAGTGCATCCATGCTCCGAAAGAAAGTTTGCATAGATCTCTTAGTAATATCACTATGGTTTAGTGGGAATGGAAATTTGCCATTATTGCTCTGGTTGTCTTTAATCTAAGGCAATTCTTTATGTCAGCCAGGAGAAACATTTTCATCTATAAATTTCTTTGAATAAATTGACTGGGGTCTCATTCTAATCTATAAAAAATACATAGAATCTTAAAACTAGTGTGAAGTACGAAGTGATGAATATGCTTATTAGTAGTACATAGTGTTTATACCTCTCAACTCTTTTACCTGTCTGTACAGAAAGGATTACTTTCAGGAGCAGCCTATTAACCTGTACTTAAAAGAAAAACTCCATGGAATTAAATTAAATTTATACTCCCAAAGTCTCCAGTCCAGTGAACAGTCTTTATTATTTTTAATTGGCTGCTTTAAAAAACTACAATGGATGATCAGAATGTTTTCTGATACATCCCCATGGATTACTCTTTCACAGGGAGGTCCCATGAATGAGGGAGCATGACACTTTAGCAGACTTAACATAATTAGGATTGTAAAACTAAGAACAATAGATTTAAAAATTCAAGGTCTAAACTTCCTTCTGGAATTGATTTCTGAGATTAGGAATAAGGCAAATTGTATGTATGATCTTTTCCACACTCTAATCAGGAACTAAAGCAGATAATGCGAAAAATAGTACAGTGAAAGCAACAAAGCAGTTTCTGAATCTGATTAAGCAATTTATGTATAGGCACTTTCACATGTAACCTCCATTCTCTTGGAGCACGTCTGGCGAGAGGCAGAAGCATTTAAGAGTCAGATCACAGGATATTCCTTTAAAAGGACAAATATATTCCTCAGGAACAGAGGGGTAGATAGAGAAGACAGAGAGTCCAAAATAGAGGGGGGAGAAAATTGACTCAGTTAAACTGTCCCAAATTAACAAGAAAAGTAAGGTAATGTTGACAGATTTACCAAATTAAAATACAGGAGACCTAGGTAAATTAGCATTTCATATAAATAAGAAATAATTTTTATTTAATATAGATATTCCCCATTCAATATTTGGAACATACTTATACAAAAAATAAATATATTTATTGTTTACCAGAGATACAGATTTTTGCATGGGTCATACTTATGCTAAGAAGTTATTAATATTTATCTGAAATAAATTTATATAGGAATCACGTTTTATCTAGCAATCCTATGTTAAAGTTATCTGCTGTGAATGAAAACATTAGTAGGTATATCAAATAGAATTTTTCCACAAATATCAGTTTCCAAGAACATCTTTTAAAAAGTAATGGGAAGGAAACCATGCTTATGTTAGCCCCCTTCACTGTTGTTCCACAGGCCCTCTTATTTTGATACAGGCAACTTGATTGGAAACACACACCATCAGAGATGTCACATCCTACCACCAGCTCACCGTGTGACCAGCGGCCATATCTGTCAATAAAGGGGCCAGGGTACCCGGTTCTGCCACTACTTAGATTTGTAATCTCCCACAAGTATGATTAACAGAAGGATTAAGTTACAGTGCAAAGCACAAAGGTCATTACAGGATTGACACACACTAGACACTGGTCTCGGAGAAGGCAATGGCAATCCACTCCAGTATTCTTGCCTGGAAAATCCCATGGACAGAGGAGCCTGACCCCATAGGCTGTCCATGGGGTCGCGAAGAGTCGGACACAACTGAGCAGCTTCACTTTCACTTTTCATTTTCATGCATTGGAGAAGGAAATGGCAACCCACTCCTGTATTCTTTCCTGGAGAATCCCAGGGATGGGGGAGCCTGGTGGGTTGCTGTTTATGCAGTGGCAGAGTTGGACACGACTGAAGCAACTTCAGCAGCAGCAGCAGCAGACTGGTCTGGTGGCGACTAGCAGTAGCAGCAGTAGCACTTAGTAGTCTATTATAAGCATGCGTACATTACACATAATAGACAGTACTGTCAGAACTACTCATAATTATGCTGATGATCATGAGTTCTATAGCACTTCCTTCTGAGTAGTTAACGGAGCCTCCTGCACTAACTTGGTGAAGCAACAGTGTCACCTAGTGGTTGTCAAGTCACTTGTTCAGTCGCTAAATCGTCCGAATCTTTGCAGCCCCATGACTTGCAGCACGCCAGGCTTTCCTGTCCTTCACGATCTCTCTGAGTTGACTCGAACTCATGTCCATCGAGTCAGTGATGCCATCCAACCAGCTCATCCTCTGTCCTCTGTCAAGTCAGTAACAAACAATTAAGAACACCTGGACAAAGGCTGCCAAGGCTTGTATGTACAGACTCTATTATGTCAGTGATGACTGTGGATGGTATTTAATATTTTCCACAATATAGCATATCGAATCAGTCTCACTTTGCATTAAAATGATGCACACACTATTCCCAAAAGGGTCTCAGCTATCTGCTGCTTTTACCTACCTTCACCTGAAGGTCTAACATATGCTGTCAAAGAAACAAATTCCAACTGTTTTAATTATAAAATTACTCATAGTTTTCAACCTTCTCACAGCTTCTCCTAACTCTACTATTCCCTGAAAATCCCAGCAGAAGGGGAGGAGGGAGTGAGGAGAACTGGAAATATGAATCTTGAGGTTTACTCAATTACCAGCTTCAAATTATTTTCCTTCTATTCAGGTTAGACGTTTCTGTTTTCATTCTCAAGCGGTCAAGAGGATCTATGATTTTCTTTTGGAAAAGAAAAGATCTTATTTTCCTGAAATTCAAATTGAGATATAAATAGTCAATTACAAGTTTTGTTTCTGAAGCTGGACCAGTGTCTACTCCAGTTATATTTTACAGCTTCTGTCCTGAAAGCCTCTTGAGATAAGAGATTTATAGCTCTTAAGGTTATTTACGTGAGTAAAATTTTTAAGAAGTAGTGAATAATGCAGCTTTTGCTCACTTCCAAAGCTGTCAAGAGAAATTAAGAATCCCAAATAGCCTTTGGGGGAGATTTTACTCTGATTTTACTTAATCTGTTTCTTACATGAGACTATTATAGACGTCCCAAGCTAGAATTCCATGGCCTAGTGGCCAACAGTTAAATTAAGTAAAAATGGCATTAAAACTGGTAATATATTGACTCAGATATGACTCAAGAGTTATTAATCAATGACTGCTAGAAATACGTCCCGAGTTTCTGAGAAATACATACACACACATTTCAAACATCCATTAGGAATTATTCCTTTTAAAGAACCAAACATTTTTATATACGTATTTTAAATCCCCAATGATTCTCCATTATCAAAATATTTCTGTGGCTCCCAGACCTTTCACAGCTCTTTCTTCCCCAGACTCTCATCCATTCTAAAGTTTTCATAAATATCTCGTGACTGACATTATTTCACAATGTTCCTAGACTGGTAAGAATTATGATGCTCTTTTTTTCCCCTGATAAGAATGAGTGAAAATAGCCACATGGATAATTTATTAGAAAGCACATGCCAGAGCCCCTATACTCAGTCCCAAACAAGAGCAAAAATATATCCTGTAAGATTTCTTTCTTTCTCCTCCAGTTGCTCCTTCTCCACCTGATACCAGAAAGAGCAAGCTTAGGTACAATTCTACCATGCAAAATTCGCAGGCAGGTTTCCCTGTCCTTCACTGTCTCCCAGAGTTTGCTCAAACTCAAGGCCATTGAGTCCATGATGCAGATGGAAGGAATTGCGTGTAAAGGCCAAAGGGAGAAGCAGCATGAAAGCTTCAGGACACTGAAGGGAGTGTGATCGGAGAGTGGTGAGCTTAAGAAAAGAGTGGTGCATGGTGAGGTCAGGGGAGACGAAAGGAAATCACAGAATGAGCCATGTTAAAGAGTTGGGACTTTGTCAAGGACTTAACTGGCAGCCATTGTTGGCTCAGCAGCTTATTCGTGATAGAAGGAAACTGGAAAAAAATCCAAGGTGAAGAACAAATGAATAAATAGTAGTATATTTATATTATGGAACAATAGTCAATAATAAAAAGGAACAAATTCATGATACACATAAACACTATGGATGAATCTCAAAAACCGTTATGCTGAATGAAAAAATGCCTTACAGAAAAGAATATATATAGTGCAATTCCTTTTATATGAAGTTCTGAAATGGGCAAAATCTATGGTGGAAAAACATCAGAATAGTAACTTCCTCTGGGAGATGAGGCAAGAATTTACTAGAAAGTAGAGCTGCCAGATAGAATACAGGATTTCTAGTTAAATTTGAATTTCAAATAAACTGCAAAGAATTTTTTTTCATAAGTATATCCTATGGAACATTTGAGACATTATTATATTAAATATTTATCCATTGCTTCACTGAAATTCAAATCTAACTGGGTGTTCTGTAAAATCTAGCAAAACTACAGGGAAGGGACATGAAAAGATTTTCTGGAATGATGGTAATGCTCCATATCTTGATGAGGACTTATAAATGCATTTTTGCTGAAGTCATATAAATTTGTGCATGTAAACCCAGCAAACTCCGAAGAAACCAGAATTGAAAGAGACACATGTACTCCAATGTTCACTGCAGCACATTTACAATAGCTAGGACATGGAGGCAACTGAGATGTCCAGCAGCACACGAATGAATGAGGAAGTTTCGGTACATATACACAATGGAATATTACTAAGCTATAAGAAGGAACACATCTGAGTCAGTTCTAATGAGATGGATGAACCTGGATCCTATTGTACAGAGTGAAGGAAGTCAGAAAGAGAAAGACAAATACTGTGTATTAATGCATATATATGGAATTAAGAAAGACATACCAATGATCCTACAAGCACAGCAGCAAAGGAGACACAGATGTAAAGAACAGACTTTTGGACTCAGTGGGAGAAGGTGATGGTGGGATAATTTGAGAGAATAGCATTGAAACATATATATTACCATACGTAAAACAGATGGCCAGTGCAAGTTCAATGCAGGAAGCAGGGCACCCAAAGGGTGGTGGACAACCCAGAGGGATGGGGTGGGGAGGGCCTGGGAGGGGGGTTCAGGATGGAGGGGACACATGTACACCTGCAGCTGATTCGTGCTGATTTATGACAAAAACCATCACAGTATTATAAAGTAAAGTGAAAGTTCCTCAGTTGTGTCTGACTCATTGCGACACCGTGGACTATCCAGTCCATGGAATTCTCTAGGCCAGAATACTGGAGTGGGTAGCCGATCCCTTCTCCAGGGGATCTTCCCAACAAGGGATCGAATCCAGGTCTCCCACATTGCAGGAGGATTCTTTACCAGTCTACTCACCAGGGAAGCCCATTGTAAAGTAATTATCCTCCAATTAAAATTAATAAATTAATTTGTTTTAAAAAATGTAAATATCAAAGTTACCTCAGAAGAAAGAGAGAAACAAATATTGAACTCTAATTAGTGACAGATCATGGCGTCTAGTCCCATCACTTCATGGGAAATAGATGGAAAAACAGTGGAAACAGTGTCAGACTTCATTTTTTGGGGCTCCAAAATCACTGCAGATGCTGACTGTACCCATGAAATTAAAAGACGCTTACTCCTTGAAAGGAAAGTTATGATCAACCTTGATAGTATATTAAAAAGCAGAGACATTACTTTGCCAACAAAGGTCCGTCTAGTCAAGGCTATGGTTTTTCCCGTGGTCATGTATGGATGTGAGAGTTGGACTGTGAAGAAAGCTGATCCCCAAAGAATTGATGCTTTTGAACTGTGGTGCTGGAGAACACTCTTGAGAGTCCCTTGTACCGCAAGGAGATACAACCAGTCCTTTCTAAAGGAGATCAATCCTGGGTGTTCATTGGAAGGACTGATGCTAAAGCTGAAACTCCAATACTTTGGCCACCTCATGCGACGAGTTGACTCACTGGAAAAGACTCTTATGCTAGGAAAGGTTGGGGGCGGGAGCAGAAGGGGACGACAGAGAATGAGATAGCTGGATGGCATCACCGACTCTGTGGACATGAGTTCAAGTGAACTCCGGGAGTTGGTGATGGACAGGGAGGCCTGGTGTGCTGTGATTCATGGGGTCGCGGAGAGTCGGACACGACTGAGCAACTGAACTGAACTGAACACCGAAATATTAGAAGGGAAACCACTGATGTCTGCAACTTCTAAAATAAATAAGTTGTATCAATGGCTGACTAGAGGGATGTAATAAAGCAGATAGAGTAAAATGTTAACTGTGAATCTAGATGATGGGCTTATGGGTATTCACTGTAAAATTCTTCCAAATTATCTATATGCTTAAGAACTTTTATAATAAAATGTTATGGGGAAAAAAAGCCTTGTTTCCTCTCATGGAGCTTACATTATAGTAGAGGGAGACGGGCAATAAATAAAATTAGTAGGTAAATTACAGAATGAAATAGAAGGAATGGGAGAAGCACTCAGAAGGGAAGGAGTGAAGTAGGTGCTGGGGGTGAAACTCACAATCTGAACTATGGTGGGCAGGGAGGCACTTCCCACAGGCTGGGGGGACTGAGCAGGCACATCTGAGAGAAGAGCCATCAGATGGGGGACGAGAGAAAGGGGAGACTGAGGTGGGGAGACTGATCCAGTTTATTTTAAAGGAATTCCTCTCTGCTCATTGTATCATGGAATGAGTAATTGGCGACAAACAGAATTTATTAATAATCCTAAAATATATATCTTTCTATTTGAATCCACCTTCCCACAACACAGACAGTAACAAATTTATAACAGTAAAAGAGACATGAGTTTCTCTTTTTTACTTGGCTATGTCTTGCTGAGGCAAGTGTGAGCGAACCAAAAAATTCCAGAGAGGACCCACAAAAGAGACAGAGAAATACTAAATGCAAATAACTCACAAAAAGTTAATGCTTCAGTTGCTTCAACTTCATTTGAGTAAATACAAGTTTGTTGTAACTGTTAGAAAATGAAAATATTTTGCAGTGTTTCAGATTCTAACATGTTAGAATTTCAGAAGGATTATAGATTGGCAAGAAGAGACCACAATCTCATATGCCAATGAAAGTGAAAGTCGCTCAGCCGTGTCCGACTCTCTGTGACCCCGAGGGACTAAATAGTTCATGGAATTCTCCAGGCCAGAATACTGGAGTGGGTAGCCTTTCCCTTCTCCAGGGGATCTTCCCAACCCAGGGATCGAACCCAGGTATCCCGCATTGCATGCATATGCCAATGGACACCCATATATATGTGGAGTAACATTAAATTTCTCGTTTAATTAAATAATGGTTCTGAACACAGGGCAGAAGCAGATGCATCCTTCCCCAGATGCATCCTTCCTGTGATCATGCATGATCATACAGTTCCAGTTCAAAACTAAGTTCAGTCGCTCAGCTCGTGTCATGACTTTCTCCGCGACCCCATTTAGTTATTTGCCAGTGCCTCCCTATCTAGCGTTCTTTCTCGGAGTTCACTGACAAGCCACTCCATGTCCACAGAGTCGGTCCTAGCAAAATCCCATGGATGGAGTCTCCTGGTAGGCTGCAGAGTCATGCTTTCTCTTTAAGGGTCGGACACATTTAGCGACTTCACTTTGGTGGTTTCTAGCGTTCTTTCATTGGAGAAGGAAATGGCAACCCACTCCAGTGTTCTTGCCTGGAGAATCCCAGGGACGGGGGAGCCTGGTGGGCTTCCGTCTATGGGGTCACACAGAGTCGGACACGACTGAAAGTGACTTAGCAGCAGCAGCAGCATTCTTTCTGCACTTTTTGGAGAAGGACTCAACTGGCAAGCACAGAATTCATTCCCTTACTTGTTTCAGATTTTTTATCAAATATTACCTTATCAGGCCCAGAATTACTCTCTATAAAATGTATCCTTGGGGACTTTCCGGGTGAGTCCAGTGGTTAAGAATGCCACCCTCCAATGCAGAGGTCACACAGAGTTTGGACACGTGGTTGGGGACTGAAGATCCAACATGTGGCAGGGCAGCTAAGCCCACGTGCAGCCCCCAGAGAAAGGCAAAGGGATGCAAGGAAGAGTTCACACCCCACGGTGAACACCCAGCACAGCCACAATGTTGCCTTTCAAAAAGTATTCTCATCATTTCTCTATCTCTTGAATCCTATTTTATTTCTCTTCAGAAGTACATATCACCATACTTATTTGTCTGGATTTTATTGTTTGCTCCCCATTACCCCATCAGGCCCAGATATAAGCTTTCTATAAAATGCAGAGACCTTGCCAGAGTTTTGTTCACTGCTATATTCCTAGAACAGAAAACAGTGGTCCAGTGGTTAAGACAGTCCAGCCCTCACAATGCAGGGGAGGCTTAAGTACATGACCCCTGGTTGAAGAAGAGAATCTATTTTAGATCCAAGCATGTGGCAGGGCAGCTAGAGCCCATGTAGCAGCTACTCCCCTAGAGATAAGTGCCAAGCTAAATGCAAACTGGTGGGAATAGGTGAGTTCCCTCACGGTAAAGAAAACCCAGTGCTAAAAGCCACAATGTTTTTAAAATGGGATTCTAGGAGAATCATTTCTCTATCTCATAGAATCCGTATGGTCTTGCATGAAGATATCTGAAGACAATTCAGTTAAAGCTATGAGCAAGAGGCCATCAGGAAAATAATGATCCTAACTGCAGATTGCTGATTGCAGCCATCAGAAATTAAAAGACGCTTGCTCCTTGGAAGGAAAGTTATGACCAACCTTGATAGTATATTAAAAAGTTCAGAGACATGCTACTATTGCCTAGAACAGAAGGTGCCGTCTAGTCAAGGCAATGGTTTTTCCCCGTGGTCATGTAAATGGATGTGAGAGTTGTACTCTGAAGATAAGCTGATCGCCGAAGAGAATCGATGCTATTTTAGAACTAGTGGTGTTGGAGAAGACTCTTGAGAGTCCCTTATACTGCAAGGAGATCCAACCAGTCCATTCTAAAGGAGCTACTCAATCCTGGGTGTTCATTGGAGGGACTCAGTGCTAAAGCTGAAACTGCAAAACTTTGGCCACCTCATGCGACGAGTTGACTCACTGGTAAAAGACTCTGATGCTGGGAAAGGTTGGGGGCGGGAGGAGAAGGGGACGACGGAGAATGAGATGGTTGGATGGCATCACCGACTCGATGGACATGAGTCTTGCAGTGTACTCCGGGAGTATGGTGATGGACAGGGAGGCCTGGCGGGCTGTGATTCATGGGGTCGCGGAGAGTCGGACATCGACTGAGCAACTGAACTGAACTGAACCTGAAGGCATAAAGTTCCAAGAGGCAGAAGATGGTCAATCAAGACCAAACCTACAGAACAGCCAGATGAGGAGCAGCTGGATTGGTAGCAAGTCACTGATGACCTCTGAAAGGCCATTTCCGGAATAATGTGGCAGAAACCAAGTCTCGGTAACTTGAGATATGGGGGGGGAGGGGTGTGGTAAAAAATGTGGAGGTAGACAGTCAACAGTCTCCATGTCCCCTGAGCTTCAAGAATACCTGAAATGCTTGTTGAATAAGCAAACACATAGATAAACGAGTGAATACAATTTTCCCCCCAAAACCAAGGTTGGCACATAAATTGTAGCTGAGGTCATGAGATTAAAATGGTAAACAAACACACTTTTCAACAACATAGGTTGCATAAAGTATTGCCCCAATCAAAATCAATTTTCTCAGTAGTTTTCCCTCGGCAAACATACACAGTTTATTCCTGCAACTCATTTTTAAGTGAGCTCCTATGACTTTCATTTGTACCTTTTTTTTGTTTTGTTTTGTTTAAAATGCATTCTTGGTTAATGGAGCCTTTAGAAATTTTCCCCGACACAACTCTGTCTCAGTGGGGCTTGACTCTTGCATTCTTCAAAACTGAGAGCCTCTCAGTTAAGCTCCATTTATTTAGCTTCTCAGGTGTGCCAGAGGCAACCCTGCCGCATGAAGGACCATGTCCTGAAGTGAACTAAAAAAAGGCCTAGTTAGGAAGGTAACGTGGTAATAAAACAAACATAAGATGAAAAATCACCCAGCTTTCCATAAGAACCACCACCAATCAGTCACATGAATAGTGGGGTTTAAAAATAAGCTATTATTAAATTTCTTGCTTTTCTGAACCCACAGCAAATTTATCTTGGTCTGTCCCTGGGGTCTCATTTAGGCGAGTGCATCAGAATCGCCTGGAGGAGTCTTCAATCACCGAGTGTCGTACTATACTCTCCCAGTTTCTGACGCAGTGGTTCAGGGTGGGGACAGATAATCTGCACTTCCAACAAGTTTTCAAGTGATGTGGATGCTGCTGGACAGAACCACACTTGCAAAAGCTACTCATCTATGCAAACTGTACTACACATTTTCATAACTTCCCCCCTACTTTTCTGTTGTCCCACAGAGAAAAGGAGTCAAGTTCTCATCCCAGCACTACTTCCCATGGTTTTCTTGTAGAAAAAAAATTGAAAAGCTTTAAAAGCAAGAACAAAGTGATGTTAGGAGTAACCAAGCATGGGGTTTCAGCTTCTACTCATTTTTAAGTAGAATGAATGAAGGTTTTATCTTAGTCAAGAGGACATTAGTATCCTTAAGAAAAAGAAGATGGTGGTATCACAGTCCTGATTTCATATTGTACTTCAAAGCTAAATTAATCAAAATATCATGGTATTGACAGAAAAATATACACAGATCAATGAAGCAGAATTAAGAGCTCAGAAATAAATCCACACATATATGGACAGTTAATTTACAACAAAGGAGCAAAGAACATACAATGGAGAAAGGATAGTCTCTTTCAATAAATGGTACTGGGAAAACTGAACAGCCACATACAAAAGAATGAAAATAGACCATTATCTTACATCATACACAAAACTCAGCTTTAAAGAACTGAATGTAAAACCTGAAATCATGAAACTCCTCAGAAAAACACAGACATTACACTCTTTGACACTGGTCTTAGCAATATCTTTCTAGATACATCTCTTCAGGGAAAGGAAACAAAAATAAATTTCCAGTATTCTTGCCTTCAGAATCCCATGGACAGAGGAATCTGGCAGGCTATAGTCCATGAAGTCGCAAGAGTTGGACATGACTTAGCAACTAAATCACCACCGCCACATCAAACTAAAATGTTTTTGCATGGCAAAGGAAACCATCAGCATCAAGAAAAGACAACCTCCAACAGAAGATATTTGCAAATCAAGTATCAAATAAGGCATTTACATCCAAAATAGGTAAAGAACTCATAAAAGTCAACAACAAAAAGCCTGATTCAAAAATGGGCAGAGAATCTGAATAGACATTTTTCCAAGGAAGGCATCCAGAAGACCAAAAGGCATATGAAAAGATGTGCGACATCACTAACTTTTAGGGAAATAAAAACCATGAGCTATCACCTCCTACCCATTAGAATGGACACTACCCAAAAGGCAAAAAACAACAACCACTGGAGAAAAGGGACCCCTCACACACTGTTGGTGGGAAAGTAAATCGGTGCAGCCTCTGCGGAAAACAGTATGAAGTGAAGTGAAGTCAGTCAGTCTGTCCGACTCTTTGCAACCCCATGGACTGTAGCCCACCAGGCTCCTCTGTCCATGGGATTTTCCAGGCAAGAATACTAGAGTGGGGTACCATTTCCTTCTCTGAAAAACAGTATGGCGGTTCCTCAAAAAATTGAAAATATGTATGTGTCGATCCAATCTTCCAACTTATCTGCTCCCCCCACCCTTTACACCCCATAACCGTGTTTATTTTCTACATTTGTAACTAGTCTTTAAGAATATATGTGTGTTTAAAAGCAGTCTTTTTCCAGTTTCAACGTGTAAGTGACATCATGTGATATTTGTCTTTCTCTGCCTGACTGACTTCACTCAGTATGAGACTCTCTAGGCCCACTCATGTTGCTGCGAATGGCATATATATAAAATAGATAACTAATAAGGGCCTACTGTATAGCACAAGAAACTCTACTTGGTACTCTGTAGTGGCTTATAGTGGGGAAGAATCTAAAAAAGAGTGGATATATGTATTTGTATAATAGATTCAGTTTACTGTTCACCTGAAATGAACAATGAAAAGGACACCTTTTTGGGGGTGTTAGTTCTAGAAGGTCTTGTAGGTCTTCATAGAACCATTCAGCTTCTTCAGCATTACTGGTCGAGGCATAGGCTTTGATACTGAATGGCTAGACTTGGAAACAAACAGAGATCATTCTGTCATTTTTGAGATTGCATCCAAGTACTGCATTTCAGACTCTGTTGACTATGACGGCTACTCCATTTCTTCTAAGGGATTCTTGCCCACAGTAGTAGATATAATGGTCATCTGAGTTAAATTCACCCATTCCAGTCCATTTTAGTTCGCTGATTCCTAAAATGTTGATGTTCACTCTTGCCATCTCCTGTTTGACCACTTCCAATTTACCATGATTCATGGACCTGACACTCCAGTTCCTATGCAGTCTTTACAGCGTCGGACTTTACTTCCATCACCAGTCACATCCCCAACTGGGTGTTGTTTTTGCTTTGGCTCCGTCTCTTCCTTCATTCTGGAGTTATTTCTCCACTGATCTCCTGTAGCATTTTGGGCACCTACCTGCCTGGGGAGTTCACCTTTCAGTGTCCGATCTTTTTAGCTTTTCATACTGTTCATGGGGTTCTCAAGGCAGGAATACTGAAGTGGTTTGCCATTGGCTTCTCCAGTGGACCGCATTTTGTCAGAACTCTCCACCATGACCCGTCCGTCTTGGGTGGCCCCACACGGCATGCCTCATAGTTTCACTGAGTCAGACAAGGCTGTGGTCCATGGGATCAGATTGGTTAGTTTTCCATGATTGTGTTTCTCAGTCTGTCTGCCCTCTGATGGAGAAGGACAAGAGGCTCATGGAAGCTTCCTGATGGGAGAGACTGGTGGAAACTGGGCCTTGTTCTGATGAGCGGGGTCATGCTAGGTAAATCTTTAATTTTCTGTTCATGGGTGGAGCCGTGTTCCCTCCCTGTTCTTTACCTGGGGCCAAACTATGATGGAGGTGATGAAGAGAATGGCGACCTCCTTCAAAGGGTCCCATGCGTGCAGTGCTGCACCCAGTGCTCCCAACCCTGCAGCAGGCCACTGCCAGCCCACACCTCCGCCGGAGACTCCTGGACACTCCCGGGCAGGTCTGGGGCAGTCTCTTGTGGGGTCACTGCGCCTTTCTCCTGGGTCCTCTGCACACAAGGTTCTGTTTGTGCCCTCCAAGAGTCTATTTCCCAGTCCTCTGTAAGTTCTGGTAGCTCTATGGTGGGGTTAATGGCGACCTCCTCCAAAAGGGCTTATGCCACACCCAAGTCTGCTGCACCCAGAGCCCCTGTCCCTGCAGCAGTCCAGTGCCGACCCATACCTCCACAGGAGACGCTCAAACACCCTTGAGTCCCTTGGACTGCAAGGAGATCCAATCAGTCCATCCTAAAGGAAATCTGTCCTGAATATTCATTGGAAGGACTGATGCTGAAGCTGAAACTACAATACTTCAGCCACCTGATGTGAAGAGCTGATTCATTGATAAAGACCCTGATGCTGGGAAAGACTGAAGGCGGGAGGAGAAGGGGACGACAGAGGATGAGATGGTGGATGGCCTCACCAACCCAATGGACATGAGTTTGAGTGAACTCCAGGAGTTGGTGATGGACAGAGAGGCCTGGCGTGCCGCAATCCATTGGGTCACAAAGAGTCAGACATGACTCAGCGACTGAACTGAACTGAAATTAACAATATTATAAATCAAGTATACCTCAATAAAAAAATTTTTAATTAAAAATAGAACTATTACATGATCCAGCTATTCTACTTCTGTATATTTATCTGAAGACAACAAAAACACTGATTTGAAAAGACATATGCCCCCTATGTTCATTGCAGCATTATTTACAAATAGCAAAGATATGGGAACAACGTAAGTGTGCATGAATGATGAATGGATGAAGATATGGGATATTATATACTACTACTCAGTCATAAGAAAATAAGATGCCATTTGCTACAACAGGGATGGACCTTGCGGGGATTATGCTAAATGAAATAAGAGAAAGACAAATATTATATGATTTCACTCATATGTGGAATATAAAACAAAATAAACAAGCGAAATAAACACACAGATACCAAGAACATATTAGTGATTACCAGAAGGGAAGTGGGTTGGGGGAAGGCAAAATGGATAAAGGGGATCAACCATATGGCAGTGAATGGAAACTAAACTTCTGGTAGTGTATACAGAAGCTGAAATATAATGTTGAATATATGAAACTTACATAATGTTATAAACCAATGTCACCTTAATAAAGAAAGAAAAAGAAAGATGTTAGTGCCTCTTACAAAATAAGAACTCAACTGAAATCAAAATTGAACTATCTAGCACTAAAAAGTGATTCTCTTTCACTTGCAAAATACCCATAAAATAAATATTTGAGCCCATCAAAATAAAATGACAGAAAAAAAATGACACTCAATTGCCACACACACTGATTTTTCTATTTTATTTTTCAGCACACTTAAGAGTCTAAACAATCTAAAGGTAGACTGTGGTGTTTAAATTGGTCCTTTACTTTTCTTTCCTTCCTTTACTTAAGGTATTGACAAGGAGCAGGGTATCATAAGCTGGGCATAATCTGACTATGTGTGCAGAGCTGATGGGTAAATCATGTGAGGCTCTAAATGAGCTTCTTACCTGCTCTACACCTGAGCAATTCCAAAGATGTTAGGGTTACGTTGGTAAAAACATTTATAAGAACAAATTAATATTTGAAGAGGTACCAGCTGTAGATTTCTGCTTATTTTCCAGTTCTAAAAAGTAAAGATTAAAAATAAAATTAAAGCACTACTCAAAAAATATTTTAAACATTTACAATATTTTAAATATTTTAAGTAAATTAAATATTAGCTTTCTCAGAGATTTCAGAACATTGACTTCTAAAGTACATACTAAACTATTTATGCTTGATTTGCTCTTTTCCCACACACAAATAAACAAACTTAACTAGTTAACAAGGGCATGCTGCTGTGTGCTGTGCTTAGTCCCTCAGTCGTGTCTGACTCTTTATGACCTCAAGGACTGTAGCCCACCAGGCTCCTCTCTCCATGGGATTCTCCAGGCAAGAATCCTGGAGAGGGTTGCCATTCCCTTCTCCAGGGGATCTTCCCAACCCAGGGATCAAACCCAGGTCTTCTTCACTGCTGGTGGATTCTTTACTGCCTGAACCACCAGTGAAGCCCTAAGAATGGCATACTCAACACTAAATAAAATTCAAATGATAAAAGATTATCTAGGCTTTTATCCAAAGATATTATTATATTGCCGAGTTGTAAAGTATCTGGGATGAAGGCAAAAAAATGATACAGAATCCACGCAAACCTGATTCTGATCTATAGGGATGTTAAACTGATCAATAAACAGAGACTAACTGAACACTTCAGTACTCATCTCAGTTTTACCTAGCATCCATTTCTCATGGAAATTAATCTCCTAATACTCTGTTTGTTGTCTGCAATGTTCATTAAGATTTTCACGGGCTGGGTTTCAGGCAAGTTGACCAATATATGACTTAAGTTTTTGTACTTACAATATCTCTCATGTTACTTCTAAATGTACAAATAAGGAGTTTTTGAACATATACACTAAGTTGGTGTACATGTTCTGACCACTTCAATTCAGTTCAGTTCAGTCATTCAGTCGTATCCGACTCTTTGCAGCCCCATGGACTGCAGCAGACAGGCCTCTCTGTCCATCACCAACTCCCGGAGTTTACTCAAACTCATGTCCATCGAGTCAGTGATGCCATCCAGCCATCTCATCCTCTGTTGTCCCCTTCTCCTCCCACCTTCAATCTTTCACAGCACCAGGGTCTTTTCAAATGAGTCAGTTCTTCCCATCAGTATTGACCACTTAGTGTACATGTTCTAACCACTATATTTGAAATAATGGCAGCCTCAAAGCTTACCATTTATATGCTTTATAAACAACTTCTGAGGTCAACACAGCTCTCAGGGAGAGAGTCCAAAACAGAGTCAATGTTTAATTGGTTGATAACGCTGCTTAGTTTTATCATTAACCAACCCACTGGGCTATCACTATCACAATCCACAGTAAGAGATTTCATTACTGTTCTGTTCACTCTTCCATAAAAGAACATCCTGGGCCTATTTAAAGGTTAAAGCACCTAAATACAGCTATTAATACACCCTCAAGAGAGTAATAACCTTTCAACCTTGGTGATAAATCAATGAAAAGCCAAAGGCTCAAAGAATACATGGCACTATTCTAATGATAAAATATTTTGGATGAGGGTGAAAATTGGAATCATTACAAATCTGACTTATTTCCTAGAAGTTTATGTGATCAACCAGGAAACATGACTGAAATTCCCTAACGGGAATCTTTTTTGTCTGTCAGCATCCATTTCCCACCTGCTGGCACAAAAGCCCACCTCTTCCTTTAAGGAACTACCCATTCTCCAATTTCAGTGCAAATGTTACGAAAGAGAGAGGGCAACTGATCCCACTACCACGACCATGTAAGCACATGACCCAAGAGCTTCCAAGAAAACCGATAATCATCAGCCCCAAAGCTTTCCCTGAATGTGCTGAGAGAGGGAAGAGCTCCCTCCACAGCCAGAAGGCACAATTGAGAGAAATCTAAGAGAGCAAGGGCGTCCCCAGTGGCTCAGTGGTAAAGATCTACCTACAGAGCAGGAGCCACAGGAGATGCAGGTTCGGTCCCTGGGTCGGGAAGATCCCCAGGAGAAGGGCATGGCAACCCACTCCAGTATTTTTGCCTGGCGAACCCCATGGACAGAAGAGCCTGGCAGGCTACAGTCCACAGGATCACAAAGAGTCAAGACACGACTAAAGCAACCTAGCATGCATGCAGGCAATCTGAGAGAAGAGCCAAAGCAAAGGAAACCAGGAGGACAAATTCTGGATGAATAAATTGGGATATCCAACCCAGCATGACTAAATATTCAGCCAGAATCATCCCTAGACCTTCTTCATTACTTGAGTTAGTGTGTGAGGTGGTTTTCTTTTACTTGCAGTTAAAAAAAAAATCTTCATGACCAAGATAATCACAATGGTGTGATCACTCACCTAGAGCCAGACATCCTGGAACGTGAAGTCAAATGGCCTTAAAAGCATCACTAAGAACAAAGCTGGTGGAGATGATGGAATTCCAGTTGAGCTATATCAAATCCTGAAAGATGATGCTGTGAAAGTGCTGCACTCAATATGCCAGCAAATTTGGAAAACTCAGCAGTGGCCACAGGACTGGAAAAGGTCAGTTTTCATTCCAATCCCAAAGAAAGGCAATGCCAAAGAATGCTCAAACTACCGCACAATTGCACTCATCTCACACGCCAGTAAAGTCATGCTCAAAATTCTCCAAGCCAGGCTTAAGCAATACGTGAACCGTGAACTTCCAGATGTTCAGGCT
The DNA here is from genome assembly GCF_049115385.1 of Moschus berezovskii. Taxonomy (NCBI): domain Eukaryota; kingdom Metazoa; phylum Chordata; class Mammalia; order Artiodactyla; family Moschidae; genus Moschus; species Moschus berezovskii. The sequence continues at coordinate 8,693,797 of NC_142475.1, read as the reverse complement.
GGTTTTAGAAAAGGCAGAGGAACCAGAGATCAAATTGCCAACATCCGCTGGATCATCGAAAAAGCAAGGGAGTTCCAGAAAAATATCTATTTCTACTTTATTGACTATGCCAAAGCCTTTGACTGTGTGGATCACAATAAACTGTGGAACATTCTGAAAGAGATGGGAATCCCAGAACACCTGACCTGCCTCTTGAGAAACCTGTATGCAGGTCAGGAAGCAACAGTTAGAACTGGACATGGAACACTTGACTGGCTCCAAATAGGAAAAGGAGTACGTCAAGGCTGTATATTGTCACCCTGCTTATTTAACTTATATGCAGAGTACATCATGAGGAACGCTGGGCTGGAAGAAGCACAAGCTGGAATCAAGATTGCTGGGAGAAATATCAATAACCTCAGATATGCAGATGACACTACCCTTATGGCAGAAAGTGAAGAGGCGCTAAGAAGCCTCTTGATGAAAGTGAAAGAGGAGAGTGCAAAAGTTGGCTTGAAGCTCAACATTTAGAAAACTAAGATCATGGCATCTGGATCCATCACTTCATGGGAAATAGATGGGGAACCAGTAGAAACAGTGTCAGACTTTATTTTGGGGGGCTCCAAAATCACTGCTGATGCTGATTGCAGCCAGGAAATTAAAAGACGCTTACTCCTTGGAAGGAAAGTTATGATCAACCTAGACGGCTTTTTAGCAGAGACGTTACTTTGCTAACAGTCCATGTAGTCAAGGCTATGGTTTTTCCAGTAGTCATGTATGGATGTGAGGGTTGGACTATAAAGAAAACTGATCACTGAAGAATTGATGCTTCTGAACTGTGGTGCTAAAGAAGACGCTTGAGAGTCCCTTGGACTGCAAGGAGATCCAACCAGTCCATCCTAAAGGAGATCAGTGCTGGGTGTGCATTGGAAGTACTGAGGTTGAAGCTGAAACTCCAAAACTTTGGCCACCTGATGTGAAGAGCTGACTCATTTGAAAGACCCTGATGCTGGGAAAGATTGAGGACAGGAAGAGAAGGGGACGACAGAGGATGAGATGGTTGGATGGCATCACCAACTCAATGGACATGAGTTTGAGCAAACTCTGGGAGTTGGTGATGGATAGGAAGGCCTGGCTTGCTGCAGTCCATGGGGCTGCAAAGAGTCGGACACGACTGAGTGACTGAAGTGAATGCACTGTTGGTGGAAATGCAAATTTGTACAGCCACTATGGAAATGTGGTCACTCAAAAAATTAAAAATAGAACCACCAAAGATCCAGCAATTCCACTTTATTACATATCCAGAGAAATTGAAATTGGGATCTCGTAGAGATATCTGCACTCTCGTGCTCACTGCAGCATTACTCACAATAGCCAGGATATAGAAACAACCTATGCATGTCGGTTAACAGATGAATGGATAAAGAAGTTGTGGTGTATATCTATACACCACTGAATGTTACTCAGCCAAGGAAAATAAGGAAATCCTGCCATTCATGATAACTTAGATGGACACTGAGGGAATTACACTAAGTGAAATAAATCAGAGATGGAAAAAATAAATACTGCACAATAATTTATATGAGAAACATAAAAAACACAAACTTAGATAAACAGTAAAGTGATAGTTACCTGAGGTTATGGGTTGGGAGAAATAGGGAGACAGTCGTCAAGTATACAAATTTTCAGTTATAAGATTAAGTTAGAGGGTCTAATGTACAGCATGGTGATTATAACTAATACAGTATATATGTATCATGCTTATTATATATTTGTATAAATATGCATCATACATATATATGATATATATTAGTCATATACACATATATTATATTAGAATACATATTATATATGTATCATATATAAAGTAGATCTTAAGTGTTCTCACCACAAAAATAAAAAATGATGATATGTGACAGGATGAGATGTAGGTGATAACTGTGCTGGTAGTCATTTTGCATTTATAAATGTATCAGACTAACATGTTGTACACCTTAAATTTATACTATGTTATGTCAGGAAGCAACAGTCAGAACTGTACATGGAACAACAGACTGGTTCCAAATAGGAAAAGGAGTGCATCAAGGCTGTATATTGTCACCTTGCTTATTTAACTTGTATGCAGAGTACATCATGAGGAACGCTGGGCTGGAAGAAGCACAAGCTGGAATCAAGATTGCTGGGAGAAATATCAATAATCTCAGATATGCAGATGACACTACCCTTATGGCAGAAAGTGAAGAGGAACTCAAAAGCCTCTTGATGAAAGTGAAAGAGGAAAGTAAAAAGGTTGGCTTGAAGCTCAACATTCAGAAAACAAAGATCATGGCATCTCGTCCCATCACTTCATGGGAAATAGATGGGAAAACAGTGGAAACAGTGTCAGACTTTATTTTTTGGGGCTTCAAAATCACTGCGGATGCTGATTGAAGCCATGAAATTAAAAGACGCTTACTCCTTGGAAGGAAAGTTATGACCAACCTTGATAATATATTAAAAAGCAGAGACATTACTTTGCCAACAAAGGTCCGTCTAGTCAAGGCTATGGTTTTTCCCGTGGTCATGTATGGATGTGAGAGTTGGACTGTGAAGAAAGCTGATCGCCGAAGAATTGATGCTTTTGAACTGTGGTGTTGGAGAAGACTCTTGAGAGTCCATTGTACCGCAAGGAGATCCAACCAGTCCATTCTAAGGGAGATCAATCCTGGGTGTTCATTGGAAGGACTGATGCTAAAGCTGAAACTGCAATACTTTGGCCACCTCATGCGACGAGTTGACTCACTGGAAAAGACTCTGATGCTGGGAAAGGTTGGGGGCAGGAGGAGAAGGGGACGACAGAGAATGAGAGGGCTGGATGGCATCACCAACTCTGTGGACATGAGTTTGAGTGAACTCCGGGAGTTGGTGATGGACAGGGAGGCCTGGCGTGCTGTGATTCATGGGGTCGCGGAGAGTCGGACACGACTGAGCAACTGAACTGAACTGACTGATCTATCAATTATAAATCAATAAAGCTGGTGAAAAACCCATTATATCATCATAGATGTCAATTCTTAGATACAAATGTAGTTTATATTGGTCAACTTAGACAAGGACAAAGAATAAGAGGCAGTCTTATGTTCATATTCATACAAAAAACACCATTTACCTTTGATGGAGGAAAAAACTCAACACATTCCAGCCATATGGTTAAAAAGAACTTCCCACATATTGCACACTTTCTTCCCTGAGAGATAATGCTCCTGACCTGTGGGTACCATTTTATGGCTTTCATTAGGAAAGGATTCTTTTCTGCTAGCTGATTCATTATAAATCTTGATGTTATTTCCTAGATTAAAAAAGAATATGGTTCTTCAGATTATTCTCAAAATAACTGTTTTATATTACATTGATTCCTATTTCATTAATTTATATTTTTGGCTTATTCCTCACAGTTTCTGTTAAATTAGTTTTCCATGTATATATAATGAATTATATTGTCAATAACTGGCATTGTAAGCTTAGTTTTCAGCATATACAAAAAGCAAGTTACGTCCATTGTAAATTTCTGTCTCTGACATATAGGAATTCAGATTATAATAAATTTACATTATTAAAGTGTAGGTTCAAATTTTGTACCTCTTATCACAATAGGCAAGGACTGTGCAAATATTCAGACTAGACTCAAAAATTGAGTCTGTCACATTTACTAAGGTCTAAATCCTTACCGCTTAAGCTGCAGAATCAATAGAATCTGTATCATCTAGAAGCTTATTAGAAATTCAGACTTAGTTGCACTTCAGATCTATTGAGCCAGAATCCGCAATTTAACAAGGTTCCCCAGGTATTCTGTATGTATGTTAAAGTTTGAGAGGTACCAGACTAAGTTATCTACTAAACTGAGTATCTGAATTGAGCCAAATTAGTAAAGAGTACTGATTTCTATTAATCAAATCTTTGAATTCAGTATGTATTAAAACTATCCACATAAATACATACAGAAACTACACTTTTGATAATAACATTATTAAACAATAAAATAGGTGGTGAGGCTGGTCACTATGACAATATCACCATCTTAAAATAAAAAATTATAAAATACATAATTATATCTTCACTACCCAAGCAAACAAAATAAACATTTGATTCACTCCACTAAATGCCCCTCTTGTGCCAAGAGCATGAAGTTCTGTGTAAATTTTACAAAAACACTGCATGAATTTTTAATAGTGTATAAGACCTTTTTGTGGCCAAAGTGAAAAATTTCTCAATGGTATTAAGATAGTCCGTGTGGAAATACAAACATACATACATAAATATACACATACAAGCATAACCTTTCACTCATCTATCCCAATTAAAATCTTTAAAAATAATAACAAATCCTATAAATCTGTCTCCCTGTTCCTTATTACTCTATCCCTTGCACTCAGCAAACATCTGGTAATGCTGCCTCTGCACAGAAACAGCCCTGAGCATGGGTTCCTTAACTGCCTGATCCTTCAGCAGCATAACCTCCTACACACTTCAGCTTATTCTCTGGGATGGTTACATGATTAAGTCATCCTTTGTGAAAGAACGGCCCTTTCACACTAATATTACAGGACTCCTAAATTCAATGTCTATTATCGCTTCCCTCTAATTAATTACACAGAACATAGCTTGTGATTCTGAATGAAATGGTGATTTTAGAGGCAGAGTTCAATGGTTAGTTTCACTATAAACCCACAAAAAACAGAGAATTCAGACCCAAAAGAGCAGACAGTAGAATTTGCTGAAATACACGGGACCAATGAATAGGTCCCATGAAAAAGACACTGATGATGGGGAAAGACTGAAGGCAAAAGGAGAAGGGGGCAGCAAAGGATGAGACGGTTAGATACCATCACCGGCACAATGGATGTGAATTTGAGCAAATTCTGGGAGATTGCAGAAGACAGAGGAGCCTGACGTGTTACAGTTCATGGGATCACAAAAAGTCGGACATGACTTTGCAACTGAACAATTCACACAGCAGACATTTTCCATTTATGATTTCTGGAACCAATCATGTTTGTTGCACTTGGAATTGTTGCAGAACTCTTCTATTACCCATTATTTATATCTTTCTCCTACTTGCTGCCAATGTGTTGCTTTGGAAGACTAACATATATCATTGAAATATAAAGTTATTACTTAAAGAAACATACACACACACACACACACACACACATATAATGAGATACTTCTGGCATGACCAATAGTAAATTTTAGGAAATTTGTACCATGAAAATACACGCAATGCAGTTTTTGAGAATATACTACTAAATGATGGCTTGATCTCAGTGTTATTTAAAAGTCAAAAAATCGTTTATGGAAAAATAAATTATTCCTTTTGAATAGCTTATATGCTATTCTGTTGGAATATTTGTTAGCTAACTATATGTAGGTCAGAGATTATTTCTATGTTTAAACAATCATAGATTAAAATTAGTTTAAGGTGTTTCTTTCAGTTTTCCTAATACATGTTGATTAGATTTGAATCATAAAACTATCCTTACATATATTTATATATAAATATTAAACATTATAAAACATAAAAACAAATGTGAGTCAGAAGGAATGAAGAACTTTGGAACTGTTGTGTGATCAACTGTTACTGTATGATAGACATTAAAACACAGCATCAAGAGCAAGATACTGAGTCAGAGTCAGATACATAAATAAGTGCAAATCATGTGGCTCTATGACTTACTAGTGTGACCCAATTTGACAAGTCCTTAAATTCTCTGATCTGGAATACCTCACCTATAAAATAGAGATTTTATTTTCAACCCTACCACACAGAGTTCAGAGAATTAAATTATATAATACAGGTAAAACTCTGTTTAGCATCTGCTGATTAATATTTTGTTATAGTTATCAATATTAAATTTTAATTCACAAATCTCTGAGATAAGGGAAAGTCTTTAAAAATCTTAACCAAGGAATATCCTAAAACAAGTCCCTATAGTTTTTGAAAGTCCAAGTGATTTAATCAGTAATGTTATAATGGTAGCCAAATATTCAGTAGAAATTACTTTTACATTAAGTTTAAATACAAAATTATAGTAAATTTGTCACCTTTCTAAGAAAAATTCTTAGAGATACTTTCGAAAACACCCAAATCATTTGTATAAGTAAAAATCATTGCTTCTACTAAATAAACAAAACAAAACCCCCAAATTGTTGTGCTCCTGGGTCCTTAAAGTTTTGAAAATGAGAGGGAAGAACTGTTCTCTCACCCTGCACCTGGGCCCCAGACTCAAGCTAACATTTTTGCTCTCATGGGCTCCAAGTAAGACCCCTGCCACCTTGGGTTAACTGCTTATCCAGTCCCCTCCACAAATCAGAATTTCTTCCAACAAGAGACTACCTTTGTTTTCCTTTTCCCTCACTTCTGGCAGCCCCTTTCTGAGGCAATATTGAAGCATGGAGTCTGGAGGCCAACTGCTTAGAATGGCATCCACATTTTAAAACTTACTAGACCTGTGAACTTGGACAAGTTATTTAACTTCTCCAAGGCTCAATTTATCTATAAAAGAGGAATAATAATGGTGTCTTCTTTTTGAGGGTTAAAGAAGGAATAAATTAGTTCATTTCTATTAAGTGCTTAGAACAATGCCTTGCCCATGGTAAGCATAATAAGTATTAGTTGCCTATTAATATTTTTATTATTATTATCAATATTATTTTATTACCATTGTTCTGAAATGTTTGATTCAAGGAGAACAATTAGGTTATGAGGAATTAAATTTAATACTTCAATTTTAAAATCATTTATAATTAAACTTCAAATAAGTTTTTATTCATATAAGAGAGGGAAATAATACTGTTTATGGAAATATAGATTGAGTCTCTGGAAGAGAATTGGAAAAGAGTTAATCAGCCTTGAAAAGATTAGTCCTTTGGATTAGTGATTTCATTGACAAGGATAATATGGACATGAGAAGAGGACAGCCTTGTTTATAAAGGCCAAAAAGTTATAAGATTATTAATATTTAAACAGCCAACAGTAGGAAAGTAGTTTAAAATATTCTGGTATAATCGTATACTAGTATATTATCATGTAATCATCAAAAAAGATGTCATGGACTTTTTACTGACTGGAAAAATATTCACAGTATTTTGAGTAAAAAATGAAGTATCTAAATAGTACACAGCTTGAACAAAGCTTTGATATCAAAAACTTCTGGATTTATTAAAAGTTCTAGCAAAATAAATGTCAGAAAAGTGATTGTATCTCTGCACACTGGATTTTTGAGTATTTTTATTGCCTTTTCTCTGATTTCTCTAAATAAGCTTGTATGCGACGAGTTGACTCACTGGAAAAGACTCTGATGCTGGGAAAGGTTGGGGGCGGGAGGAGAAGGGGACGACCGAGAATGAGATGGCTGGATGGCATCACCGACTCTGTGAACACGAGTTTGAGTGAACTCCGGGAGTTGGTGATGGACAGGGAGGCCTGGCGTGCTGTGATTCATGGGGTCGCGGAGAGTCGGACACGACTGAGCGACTGAACTGAACTGAACTGAACTTTTAAAATAATTTTTCAACTGGTGGCTCAGATGGTAAAGAATCTGCCTGCAATGCAGGAGACCCTGGTTCAATCCCTGGGTTGGAAAGATCCCCTGGAGAAGGAAATGTCAATACACTCCAGTACTCTTGCCTGGAGAATTTCATGGACAGAGGAGCTTGGCAGGTTATAGTCCACAGTATTGCAAAGAGTTGAACACAACTGAGTGACTAACACACATGGCATTATAACTAATATTTTCTTCCTCGCTTATCTGTATTTTCTAGTTTTCTGTATTAAACATATATTACTTGTTCAATAAGGGAAAAATGTTATTTAAAAAAAAAAACTAAACCATTAAACAATGTTGTTTCCTGTAGTCAGGAAACTTGAACCCTTCCCAATACTTGAAAGTTTTAAGACAATTCTGCAAGTTCAGCTAAAAGGACCTGAGAAATCCACATTCACAATACAGACTCATACTCTCAAATGTGGTAAAATCTGCAATCTTCGATGTGTCTATCACCAAAAGACATACACAGCCAGTCCTCTAATATACTTCCCTATTCCTTCTTTTAATATCATCAACTTCTTTGACTAAAGGGAACACAATTTCTGGATCATATTCTTTCATCCCCTAGGAATGGGGATAAATGACAAGGGGATGGAAGAGGCAAAAGACCCCAGTAAGAACAAATCAAATACATCTTTAGATAAGACTGAAAAAATACATGGACACTAAAGCGAACACAAATTCCTCTATTTTGATCCAACAAAATGTTTAAAATGTCTCTGAATGTGGTCACTCTGGAAATCAGGTAGGATTACATTGGATTCTGCAAGCAAGTCAAAAAGATTATGACTACGGTCTACAATGCCAATGGATTATAGTTGTATTAATCATTTGCTGACTTGGTAAAAATGCTTTAGAAGAAAACTCTTTAAAACTTAAATCATGGGTTTAGCTCGAATACTTGTATGAATGACATAAGGATTCACCTGTAAACTCCAGACATCCTCCTGTTTTATAGCACTAACTGGGTGCTTCAGGAACAGTGGGTTTCCCTCACAGTAGAACTCCCTCAGCTTCAAATCTTGAAACTTTCAAAAACAAAATAAAAACTTCATTACACAACAAAGTAAACTTCACTTCAGAGCCTTCACCATCAATAAAAACTAGACTTTTTTAAAAAGTCTACTTTAAAATTTAAAATAACTAAATATTTATCAACATTTTAAAAAATATTACTTTATTTAAGATCTGCACTCCACATTAGTATTTTAACAGCAAGGCATACTCAAGTTATTAGAAGCATAAGAATCTTCATGTTACCAAGGATGGCAATGACTTTAGAGATCATCAGTGGCATCCCCCAAACTAGACAGATAAGAAAACTTGCTCAGGATCATAGAGCTGGTTACTAATAGAATAAGGGTTAATTAATCAAATGCTGGGAACAGTTTGCAACTAATATGTTTGTTAGGAACCAAGTAAGATGAAAAATCCCTGGAGGAGGGCATAGCAACCCACTCCAGTATTCTTGCCTGGAGAATCCTCATGGACAGGGGAGTCTGGAGAGCTACAGTCCATAGGGTTGCACAGAGTCTGACAAAACTGACGTGACTTAGCACGCACTCATGCATGATGAAAAGTAACACTTAATACACACCAGCATCTAGGTATCACATACTGTCTTATGATTCATTCATTTATGATCAGGGGGAAGGTAAGGGAAATAGAGAAATATAAAAAAATTCTCATTTTTTTGAAGTACAGTTGATTTACCTGTTGTGCACAATGAAAATTTAAAAAAAAAGAAAATGTACAAGTCACAGGGTATTAAATTTTCTCATAAGAAAACCTAAATTCAGCTGGATTCTACCCTTTGCATAGAAAAATAGTTGAATTCTCTTATATTAATATTATGCTTTGACTCCCAAGAACTCATGTGGTTTTCAAAATTAAACTAATTTAGGGATTTACTTTTCTGAGCCTTAGATTCAACTGTGAAATAGGGAAAATAAGACCTGTCTTCAGTGGTGTGCAGATGAAATGGCTCTTTGGAAAGGAAAAAAAAGCCCTGATTTGTGGCATGCTTTGATTCAAAGGTGTCAATACTCCTACAATGGCTGATGCCAGTCACTGAACACAGAGTTGGGAAGAGACGGGGAAAACGGGCTCTGGGAGCCGGGATGAGCAGCGCCATTACGCCACTGCACGCCACACTCATGAGAGGGTTGCAGATAGTTCCTTGATTTCAGCCCAGGGCTTAAAAAAAATAATTGATTTTAATACATCTCTCCAGGGCAGCATGTCATCAGGTCTCAAAAGTCTCATGAAATTTCTACAACATAGACAAGATTTTAAAATAAAATACAGGGTTTAAGACCTCATTGGAATCACCTTTAGACATTCTGTCTTTCTGAATTCAGTTTCCTCTGGTATCTATCAACAAGGAGCAAACCAGAGAGTTGAATCCAATGGTAGCCCCAAGTGTGTGCTGGGTGTGCCGAAATGAAAAGAGCACTTCCTGTGCTTAATGGAATCACCCTTTCTTCCTTCTGGTCCTGGAGAATAACATTCTATTATTTATACTTAAACTCAGTATTTTTATAAAAAACTGATACAAACTTGAGTATCCTGGTATATGCAAAAGCATTAACAGATGTGAACCTCATTTCAAAGCTGACCATGGTCCAAAGAGCATATATTTTTCTTCAGGGGTCATTTCTTTCTTTCTTCAAATTCTGTCATTATTCTTCCATTAAACATTGCAATGAGTTATCCAGCTTGCTAACTTATTACACACAATATAGCAGAAAGAAATTAATTAAAGGAAAATGATAATGAAAGTCATTAGCATGTGTTTTGCAGCAGGTAAATTTCAGCAACCTGAAGTCACACAATGTCTCAGTGTCCACTCTGAATATTCCCCAGAGCAGCATTTTTTAATACCCTATTTCGGCATGCACTACTGGGTTTCCTGTCAGTGCATGCGTGCTAAGTCACTTCACAGTTCACAGGGTCACTATTCGACCCTATGGACTGCAGTCTGCCAGCTGCTCTGTCCATGGGATTCTCCAGACAAGAATAAGTTGCCTTGCCCTCCTCCAGGGTATCTTCCTGACTCAGGGATCAAACCTGAGTCTCTTATGTCTACCCGCATTGGAAGGCGGGTTTTTTACCACTAGCTTCAGCAAAAGTCTACCAGATGTCCACCCAGTTCCCTTTGTCAACCCTTCCGTTGTGTACTCCACACTTCATAAATATGCTGCTGCTGCTAAGTCACTTCAGTCGTGTCCGACTCTGTGTGACCCCATAGACGGAAGCCCACTGGGCTCCCCCTTCCCTGGGATTCTCCAGGCAAGAACACTGGAGTGGGTTGCCATTTCCTTCTCCAATGTGTGAAAGTGAAAAGTGAAAGTGAAGTCACTCAGTCGTGTCCGACCCTTAGTGACCCCATGGACTGCAGCCTACCAGGCTCCTCCATCCATGGGATTTTCTAGGCAAGAGTACTGGAGTAGCTTGCCATTGCCTTCTCCTTCATAAATATGATCTTTTCAAAATATAGGTCTGATTATGTCACCCCCTTCCTAAAACCCTTTAGACTTGCATTGCTCTTCAAATAATCAAAATCCTCAGCATAGTCTACTTTCCTTGGTCATGGCCCCCTTCTATTCCTTCCAGGTCCCTGAATATCCAAGGTCCCTCCCACGCCAGGGCCTTTCCACATGCTGTTCACTTTGCCTGGAAAGCATCTCTCCCCTTCATCGAATTGATTCCTACCATTCTTCAGACAAGTTTTGTCACTTCTTCTAAGAAGTTTTCCCCTACCTACTGTTTAATCAAGTTCTTTTTCTCCTTCTCAGGTCAGTGGTCCTTTCTTTTAGTGTACTGATATCAGTTTGCAATTATACATTCATGACGACAATTACTGATTAATATGTTCTCCTCCTAAAGTACAGCACTGGAGAGAGCAGAGACCCTGTCTTGTTTCCTCACCGTTATACGCCCAGTTCTCAGTACAGGGCGTAGTATGTAACATAAAACGTTACAGAAAGAGAAGAAAGAACCAGAAATCAAACTGCCTTGTTTGAATCTGAGGTCCTTTAAGCAAACCAGCAAACACCCTCTTCCAACAATACAAGAGGCGACTCTACACATGGACATCACCAGATGGTCAGATTGATTATATTCTTTGAAGTCGAAGATGGAGAAGCTCTATACAGTCGGAGAAAATAAGAACAGGAGCTGTTACATCATTTACATAAAACCATAGAGCCCACAAGTGGTTTTCATTAGGTAAGTGGTGGCTTGTGTCCCATTTTTTAAAAGCCACTGAATCTTGTGTTAAATGTATATCTCCTAATAAATACTGGAGAAGGAAATGGCAACCTGCTCCAGAATTCTTGCCTGGAAAATCACATGGACAGAGGAGCCTGGTGGGCTCCACACCCCATGAGGTCGCAAAGAGTCGGACACAACTAAGCAACTAAACACACACACACACACACACACACACACTCCTAATAAATTGAACCACTGACAACCAAAGAAAAATACACTATTTTCAAATTAAGGTCAAATTTTAGAGAGGCTATAATAAGCTGTAAAAATAGGGTACAGTGTTTCCTAATATTCAACCTATATAAAGACAAACTATAGATACTGAACAGGAAAAAAGTGGATCTCTAATGTTGCTATTCAATAGAGGCAGAAAAGCAAGGAAGATGGAGGTAGACAACTGGAATATCTCACGGTTATTTGAGCAAAGTGGAATACTCAAAATACTTCAAAACAAATCATTAGAATGTGGAGATATTTGGAGATGTCCTTGTCCACAGCTTTATGAACATTTCCCTGAGTATCATTTTTCACTTTTAGGTTATTTTTAATCATCTTGCAAAAGAGTTTCAAAAGTTTTGATAGAACTTTTGGTATTAGTCTGACATCATAATTTCATTTTTCCAAGTTCCTTTCACAAAACTGTACAAAAGTTACCACTCAAGGACATTTTTGGTCATGGGGCATGTTGAAACTATATAGAACAATTTTCTAAGTGTACAATCAATTTCACAAAAATACTTGTCTTAATCCAAAGCTGAATGACCTCCGTGTGTGTATGTGAACATATCTGTGAAGAACTGCTCATACATGGGGATAATTTTACTGAAGGCAAGGGAGTTCATTTGGAAATTATAAGAATCAATCAAATATAAAATGGCTATCATCACTTGACTTTGGATGAAGCACAAAAAAAGTAAAACAACAAAAGTCACTGGGAACATCTGTGAAATATTTAGGCTTTATAAATTAGACAAATAAGCCAAGAGTGACACTAAGCCAGGATCTACCTGCTAGATATCAGGCAAGGGTCTGGAATCAGGGGAATATAAGATATGCCTTCACCGGAATAGATTAAAATCAATCAGCACTGCATTTTTAGAGCAATGCAAAACAAAACTACAATAATGTACCACCTCACACTGGTCAGAATGGTCATCATTAGAATGTCTACAAAGAACAAATACTGGAGAGGGTGTGGAGAAAAGGGAATCCTCCTATACTATTGGTGGGAATGTCAACGGGTGCAACAGTGTGGAAGTTCCTCAGAAAACTAAAAATAGAATTACCATATGATCCAGCAATCCCATTTTTGGCATACACCCAGACAAAACTGTAATTCAAAACAAAAAAAAATACACGCACCCCTGTGTTCACAGCAGCACAACTCACAATAGCCAAACCATGGAAACAACCTAAACGTCCACTGACAGGTGAATGCATATAGTACATATACACAGCGGAATACTATGCAGTCATTAAAAATAATGAAATGCTCCCATTTGCAGCAACATGGATGCTAGAGATTATCACAATGAGAAAAGTAAGTCAGAAAGGGAAAAAAAAATCATGTGACATCACTTATAAGTGGAATCTAAAATATGGCACAAACAAACCTATCTACAAAACAGAAACGAACTCAAAGACATAGAGAACATACCTGTGGCTGCAAGCGGGGAGAGGGCTGGGCAAGGGAAGGACTAGGAATGTGGAATTAGCAGCTATAAACGATCATTACATTACTATTATTATATATTATTACATATAGGATGGACAAACAACAACGAATTACTACATAGCACAAGGAACTATATTTGACATCCTGTGATAAACCACAGTGGAAAAGAATATAAAAGAAGAATGTCTGTATGTCTATAACTAAGTCACTCTGCTGTACAGCAGAGATTGGCACAACACTGTAAACCAACTACACTTCAATAAAAAAAATAAATCAGCATCAGCTATAAACAGAGAAATAATTTTAAAGTAAAAGGATTCAAGGAAATAAAGGACATCAAGAGAAGTAGTAGGTGACCAGGTGTGTAAAGCAACTAAGAAAAGGGGAATTCAGCTAACAATGGGCCCTACATTCAGAGGGATCTCACGTGACAATCAGAAACCAAGTGAGTCTGGAGAAAGGGGGAAAGGGTGAGACAGAAGTAAACAGAGAACCAATGGTGAAGATCCAGGAGAGGAAGGAACTCTTTCAGGGAGACAGCTGATCAGTACTGCTTTGTTAATTAACCAAGGCAGGCCAGAGAATGTCAATGGATCTGTAGAGGAAAAATAACCCATAACATTGTGCTGCTAACACAGCATTTACCCTTGCACACAGAACAGTGGTTACCCTACAAATTGCACATTACAATCATTCAGGTGTTCTCGTAGCTTTGAAAGACATCCCTACATCTGGTATAGTTTCAGCAGCAGGTAGCTCAGACCAAACTTTAAAATGAAAAGAAAATAACATTTACTATCCGCCATGTGCCAAGCATTAGTAAAGGATTTATACACATTATCTAATTTAATTATTCATTCATTCTATATTTGCTGCTGCTGCTAAGTCACTTCAGTCATGTCTGACTGTGTGTGACCCCATAGACGGAAGCCCACCAGGCTCCCCCATCCCTGGGATTCTCCAGGCAAGAACACTGGAGTGGGTTGCCATCTCCTTCTCCAATGTGTGAAAGTGAAATGTGAAAGTGAAGTCGCTCAGTCATGTCCGACCCTTAGCGACCCCACGGACTGCAGCCTACCAGGCCCCTCCGCCCATGGGATTTTCCAGGCAAGAGCACTGGAGAGGCGTGCCATTGCCTTCTATGCACCAGCTATTGTGTCAAATACTTACCCAACAAAGTTATGATACAAGTGTTTATTAATATCCTTGTTTAAAATCACACACTAAAAACCTCTCCATTGCTTAGATTGGCTGATGAATACATGTTTAAGAGATTACATCACTTCTGGTTGAAGATGGGCAGGGTAGAAGGACAGGCACTCATCTCCTCCTGAAAGAGCACCAAAATTGCAACTAGCTATTGAACAACCATCAACAGGAGGATGCTGAAATCCACCAAAAAAAGGTACCCCATGTCCAAAGACAAAGAAGCAGCAGCAATGAGATGGTAAGAGGGGTGCAAACACTATAAAATCAAACCCCATACCTGCTGGGTAGGCAACCCTCTATCTGGAGAACAATAAATACCAAACAAGCTCTCCCACTGTTGCGAAGGTTCTGAGCCTCATGTCAGACTTCCCAGCCTGGGGATCCAGCCAAGAGACAGGGAATCCCCAGGGAATCTGACCTTCAAGGCCCATGGAATTTGATTACAGGACTTCCACAGGACAAGGGGAAACAGACTCCACTCTTGGAGAGGGCAAACAAAATCTTGTGTGTACTAAGACCCAGGGGAAAGGAGCAGTGACCCTACAGGAGACTGAACCAGACCTACCTTCTAGTGTTGGAGGGGCTCCTGTGGAGGTGTGGGTCGGCATGGGCTCGCTACGGGGACGAGGGCACTGGCAGCAGCGGGCATAAGTCCTCTGGGAGGTCGGCATTAACCCCACCCGAGAGCCAGCAGACCCCAGGGCTGCTTGTCTCTAACAGAGGCAGACAACTAACAGAGAGTGAGTGCAACCACACCCGTCAGTGGAGAATTGGATTAAAGTTTTACTCAGCAGGCTCTGCCCACCAGAGCAAGAATCAGTTTTTCCCACTACCAGTCCCTTCCATCAGGAAGCTTATACCAGTCTCTCAGCTTCATCCACCAGAGGGCAGCCAGAAGAAGCAAGAAGAACCACAATCCCTCAGCAGCGAGAACCAAAAACACATCACAGAAAGTTAGCCAGGATGAAAAAGTAGAGGGTTTTGTCTCAGATGAAAGGACAAGATAAAACCCCAGAAAACAAATGAATGAAATGGAGATAGGCAACGTTCCAGAAAAATAATTCAGAAAAATGACAGTGAAGATGATCCAGAATCTCAGAAAAAGAATAGAGGCAAAGATTGAGAACATACAAGAAATGTTCACCAAAGACCTAGAACTAAAGAACAAACAGACACAGATGAACAATACACGAGAAGGAATCAATAGCAGAATAACTGATCCAGAAGAACAGATACGTACCTGGAGGACAGAATGGTGGAAATCACTGCCAAGGAACAGGATATAGAAAGAAGAATGAAAAAAATGAAGACTGCCTCAGAGAACTCTGGGACAACATTATAAGTACCAACATTCACATTATAGGGGTCCCAAAAGAGAGAGAGAAAGGACTTGAGAAAATATTTGAAGAAATAATAGCTGAAAACTTTCCTAACATGGGAAAATAGTCAACCAAGTCCAGGAAGCACAGAAAGTCCCAGGCAGGATAAACCCAAGGAGAAACGCACCAAGATACATAGTAATCAAAATGATGAAAATTAAAGACAAAGATAAAATAAAAAAAAACAACAAGGACAAAAGGACAAATAACATACAAAGGAACTCCCATAAGATTATCAGTTGATTTTTCAACAGAAAGTCTAGAAGCCAAAAGGGAATGGCATGATATATTTAAAGTGATGAAAAGGAAGAATTTACTACCAAGACTACTCTACCCAGCAAGACTCTCATTCAGATTTGATGGAGAAATCAAAAGCTTTCCAAACAAGCAAAAGTTAACAGAATTCATCACCACCAAAAACAGCATTGCAACAAATACTAAAGGAACTTGTCGAGGCACAAAACACAAAAGAAGGAAAAACCTACACAAAATAAACCCCAAACAATTAAGAAAATGGTAATAGAACCATACTGTTGTCAGTCCCTAGGTCATGTCTGACGCTTTGTGACCCCACAGACTGCAGGACGCCAAACTTCCCTATCCCTCACCATCTCCCAGAGTCTGTTCAAAGTCATGTTCACTGAGTCAGTGACACCATCCTACTGTATTATCCTGTCACCCTCTTCTCAGTCTCTCCCAGCATCAGGGTCGTTTCCAACATGTCGGCTCTTCACATCAGGTGGCCAAAGTATTGGCGCTTCAGCTTCAGCATCAGTCCCTCCAATGAATATTCAGGGCTGATTTCCTTTAGGATTGACTGGTTTGATCTCCCTGCAGTCCAAGTGACTCTCAAGAGTCTTCTCCAGCACCACCGTTCAAAAGAATCAATTCTTCGGAACTCAGCCTTCTTTATGATCCAACTCTCAAATCCATACATGACTACTGGAAAAACCATAGCTTTGACTAGACGGACCTTTGTTGGCAAAGTGATGTCTCTGCTTTTGAATGTGCTGTCTAGGTTTATCATAGTTTTTCTTCCAAGGAACAAGTGTCTTTTAATTTCATGGCTGCAGTCATCGTCCACAGTGACACTGGAGCCCAAGAAAACAGCCTGTCTCTGTTTCTATTTTCCCATCTATTTGCCATGAAGTGATGGGAATGGACACCATGATCTTCGTTTTTTGAACGTTGAGTCTTTAGCCAGCTTTTTCACTCTCCTCTTTCACCCTCATCAAGAGGCTCTTTAGTTCCTCTTCACTTTCTGCCATAAGGGTCGTGTCATCCACATATCTGAGGTTAATGATATTTCTCCTGGCAATCGTGATTCCAGCCTGAGCTTCATCCAGCTCAGAATTTCGCACGATGTACTCTGCATATAGTTAAAATAAACAAGGTGACAATACACAGCCTGGATATACTCCTTTCTCAATTTTGAACTAGTCCTTTGTTCCATGTCCTGTTCTAACTGTTGCTTCTTGACCTGCACACAGGTTTCACAGGAGGCCTGTAAAGTGGTCTGGTATTCCCACCCCTTTAAAAATTTTCCACTGTTTATTGTGATCCACACAAAGGTTTTATTATAATCAATAAAGCAGAGGCAGATATTTTTCTGGAACTCCCTTGCTTTTTCTATGATCCAACAGATATTGGCAACTTGATCTCAGGTTCCTCTGCCTTTTCTAAATCCAGCTAGTACATCTGGAAGATTTTGGTTCACGTACTGTTGAAGCCTAGCTTGAAGGATTTTAAGCATTACTTTGCTAGCATGTGAAATGAGCTCAATTGTACGGTAGTTTAAACATTCTTTGGCATTATCCTTCTTTGGGATAGGAAAGAAAACCAAACTTTTTCCAGTCCTATGGCCACTGTTGAGTCTTTAAACTAGCTGGCATATTGAGTGTAGCACTTTAATAGCATCTTTTAAGATTTGAAATAGCTCCACTGGAATTTCACCACCTCCACTAGTTTTGTTCATAGTAATGCTTCCTAAGGTCCACTGGACTTCACACTCCAGGATGTCTGGCTCTAGGTGAATGACTACAGCATCGTGGTTATCTGGGTCATTAAGACCTTTTTTACAGTTGTTCTGTGTATTCTTGCCACCTCTTTTTAATCTCTTCTGCTTCTGTTAGGCCCATGCCATTTCTGTCTTTTATTGTGCCCATTTTTGTATGAAATCTTCCCTTGATATCTCTAATCTTCTGCAGAGACTTCTAGTCTTTCCCATTCTATTGTCTTCCTCTATTTCTTTGCATTAGTCACTTAAGGTTTTCTCATCTCGCCATGCTATTCTTTGGAACTCTTCATTCAGTTGAGTATATCTTTCCCTTTCTCCATTGCCTTTCACTTATTTTCTTAGCTCTTTGTAATGCCTCCTCAGACAAACATTTTGCCTTCATGCATTTCTTCTTCTTGGGGATGGTTTCAATCATCACATCCTGTACAATGTTATAAACCACCATCCATAGTTCTTCAAACACTCAATCAGGCTGAATCTATGTCACTTTCTCTGAATAACCATAAGGGACTTGATTTAGGTCATACCTGAATGGCCTAGGGTTGGTTCATCCTCTGTGTTCATCATTTACCACAATAGTGGCCTTATCTATCAAATGTGGAAAGTTCTATTCATTTGAACTAGTTGGACCAAACCTTAGATGAATTCACAGAATATCTTACTTCAGTGTTCCCAGAAAATTCTGAAATAGGTGCTCCAAATGCAACACTAAGTCATATTCTTTCAAAATTACCCTAAATTAATGGACTGGTGTTTTATTAAAACAGCACAATTGTAACTACAGTATCACTATAGAAGGAACTTTGAATTTATGGTACTACTAAGTCAAATACTGAATATAGTTAAAGAATATTATTTTTATTTATATGTTTAACAAATATTTATTCAATTGAAGGTCTTCCCAGGTAGTCTAGTGGTCCACCTGTCAATGCAGGAGATAATAAGAGACACGGATTCAATCCCTTGGTCAGAAAGATCCCACGGAGGAGGGCATGGCAACCCACTCCAGTAATCTTGCCTGGAGACTCGCCACAGAGCCTAGCAGGCTACAGTCCATGGGGTCACAAAGACTCATACATGATATAAGTGACTTAGCACACATGCATTTGATTGAAATTCAAGACTCTGCTGGTATAAAGATAAGAAAGAGTACTCTTTTCCTTTGGAAGATTATAGTCTATTGAGAAGACCGACTTGAAAAGTATTATTCTATTTTGTGGTACATGCAAACCACAGAGGTGCCAGAGAAGACAAGGGCAGCTTTAATCAAGGCTGGTATCATAGGGCAGAAGAGTCATACCGAGACATGAATAATATCGTGTAGCAGGATGAATAAAATCCTGTAGGATTTGCAGGGTCAGTATAACATCCAATGCTTATTAACATTCAAAACTGCATGTTTTTGGAAAACAGTTTGGCAATTCCTTAAAAAATATTAAAACATGGAATATGACTCTGCAATTCCACTGTGGGGTATATGCCCAAAAGAAGTGAAAGCAGGAACTTGAACAGACATTTGTACATCCATATTCACAGCAGCATTATTCTCAATATACAAAAAGAGCATGCAATCCAACTGTCCATGGGCAGATGAATGAAAATAAAAAATGTATATACATTTAATGCATATACATTACATATAATGTAATGTATTATTTGAATGGCTGAATGAGTATTATTCAGCCATAAAAAAGAAAACCTGACACAAGCTATAACACAGATGGACTGTGGAGACATTATACTAAGTTAAATATGCCAGTCATAAAAGGACAAATATGGTATGATCCTATTTATACGAGATTCCCAGAGTATTTGAATTCTTAGAGACAAGAAGTAGAATGCTGGTTGCCAAGGGTTAGAGGGAGCGAGGAATGGACAGAAAACTTCTGGAGATAGGTGGTGATAATGGTGCTGCAACAACATGAATGTATATATAGTGACTTAGAACTATACACGTAAAAACGGTTAAAATGATAAGCTTTGTTAAATATCACTCAGAGGGTAAAAGGGACTATAATCTCAATTTTGTATTGATTAATCAGAAAAAGTAATGGATCAACAACTATTTATTGAATACCTCCTGGATTGTTGGGCTTCTAATTATTACCTTGAAGTGGAAACACATTCACTCCAACATGAAAAACTATAGCTTCTTTCCAAAAAGTTACAAGCTACTAAGACCAGTTACTTAAAGCAAAGTCAAAATTCATCTCCAAGTTGAAAAAAGTGCATTCCTCATTTTCCATGGCTTAAAAGCAACTAATAAATATCTTTGGATGAACTCAGTTCAGTCACTCAGTCATGTCTGACTCTTTGCAACCCCATGGACTGCAGCACACCATGCTTCCCCATCACCAGCTCTCAGCATCAGGGTCTTTTCTAATGAATCAGTTCTTCACATCAGGTGGCCAAAGTATTGGAGCTTCAGCATCAGTCCTTCCAATGAGTATTCAGGACTGATTTCCTTTAGGATTGACTGGTTTGATCTCCTTGCATTCTAAGGGACTCTCAACTGCAAGGGATAAAAATCTATGCTCTGGAAAGTAATACTTTGAAAAAGTCTGAAGTGACCAAAAACAATACGTGATTTTTGAAAAAACACTTAATCATAAACAATATATTAAAATATTTATGGTAACAATCAGAGTTCACTCCGTTCAAACAAGTTCAGCAAGCACAGAACACAAAGGAAGGAATAAGAGAGAACAAGTTCTGAAGTTCTAGAACAAAGCAAATCTTTCAGTTATTTGTATTAATTCAAGGTTCCAATTACCGGAGGTTTTACTGGCTGCCTATTTTTTCACAGGGGATTTCCTCTGGCTCAGATGGTAAAGAATCTGCCTGCGATGTGGGAGACCCAGGTTCAGTTCCTGGGCTGGGAAGATGCCCTGGAGAAGGGAGACAAAGGAGCCTGGCAGGCTACTCCATGGCTGCAAAGGGTCAGACACGACTGAGCAACTGACGCTGTTTTTCTATTCCCAATAAACAAAATTATTTTTCAATTATAATACAAGTTGACTCTACTTACTCCTGATGGAAATATCTGAATAACATTTCCAGCTACGTCTAGAATTCTCAGGTTGAAAAGATCACAAAGTCCCTGTGTCAGGAAACAAAAGAGAGAAAGAGAGCTTTTACAAATCTAGTATGTAGCATCGTAAACATCTCTTGTAAGTTTAAACTGGATGAGGCTGATCTCCTTTCCTAATTACCTGATCAGTACTCTCCCCAAGGAAATCACAACGAACGAATTCAGATTTTCTGAATTCTCCATTTCCTCTGACCACTCCAGGGCAACATAACATGGTGGCCAAGAACTAGACTATTTGTAGTAAATATCTGTAGGTTCAAATTCACCTCTGAGACTTACTATATTATCTATGGGCAAATTTCTTAATCTTTGTACTTTAGCTTCTCCGTTTGTAAAATGGAAACTTTATTGGAAACCCCTACCTTCAATATACCAGCAAGGAGATCCAACCAGTCAATCCTAAAGGAAATCAGTCCTGAGTATTCATTGGAAGGACTAATGCGGAAGCTGAAACTCCAATCCTTTGGCCACCTGATGCGAAGAACTGACACATTTGAAAAGACCCTGATGCTGGGAAAGACTGAAGGCGGGAGGGGAAGGGGACAACAGAGAATGAGATGGCTGGATGGCATCACCGACTCAACGGACATGGGTTTGAGTGAACTCCGGGAGTTGGTGATGGACAGGGAGGCCTGGCGCGCTGTAGCCCATGGGGTTGCAGAGTCGGACACGACTGAGCGACTGGACTGACTGAGCTGACCTGCAATATGGACGCTGAATGCACTAAACAGATTACTAATCAGAAAGTGCTCACTAAAGGGTTAACAGATACTGAGCAGTTAGGAGACATTTCTACTATTAAAATAGAAAGAGCCTTTGGGAGACAGGAAACAGACATAATTCCACTGGCACTTACTTCTCAACTACCTCTTGTGTAGCACTGAGCTGACACAACCCTTTCCTTTAAAAGGAAATCCGTTAGTCTAGCCACACGCCCAATGGGACTGGATGGGCATATACATTCAGACACATGTGTGCAGACATACACGTGATTTACAAGAGACCAGGAAAAGATTCACAATACGCTCATTATCGAAACAAACGACTGTTTTCTGCAATGCCTTATCATTTATAATACAGACCAAAAAGAACAATGACAGACTGAATCATATTAAATGTACAAGGATATAAATGGCTACAGGCATTCTTTGCATGATAATTCAGGACAGGATTTACTAGCATTCAGGTTTTTTTAAAGTTTAAAAGCCTCAGGGTTTATAAATTTGTAGTAAGACTACTGATTTGAAATATGGACTTTTACGTTAGACAGGCAAGGATCTAAGATCCTTCCTTGACCTTTGCAAGGTATGCTTGAGTCACATACCCACCCTGATCTTTATTCTAAAGTGAGTTTAATAAGAGATATATGATAAAGTTGTTATAAACACAAAATAACACAATGCTTCATGATGATCCTGTTGCTGCTGCTGTTGCTTCCCTTCAAATAAGAGAGACATGCTTTTAACAGGTTTATTCTATACTTGTTTATACTAAGTAGGATTTTAAGGAATATATGAATACATTTTCAAAATATACTTATTTACAGCCTATACCTTGGTATATTTTTACATATCATATTACAGTGTGCACAGAATATTTAAAGGAAACATCTTCTTTAGAGAAAAGTGAAATAGTAGGAATTAATCTATTTTTATTCCTCAGTTTACTGCATGCCATGCCTTTCCTCCTGTCAAATT
Source organism: Moschus berezovskii (assembly GCF_049115385.1). Lineage (NCBI taxonomy): Eukaryota > Metazoa > Chordata > Mammalia > Artiodactyla > Moschidae > Moschus > Moschus berezovskii. Next base: position 8,670,889 of record NC_142475.1, on the reverse strand, counting down.
AATTTTAATTTGCATAAATAAGGAAGGTAAATCTGTTGACAGGTCCCTAACAAGAAACAGTACCCTCAAACTGGAAAAACTGAGGCGGGGGCGTTAATAAAGTCACTGTTTATAAAAGTTTGACAGGGTTTAGGGAAACCAACAAGGTTCCCTAAGCCAAGAAAGGTAGTTCCCTAAACCTACAAAGTTCCCCAAAGCTAGCAACAGCAGGGAGTTCTTTAACACCACAGGTCTAAAGAGCCTAGGGAATGTAAGAATGTTCACACGACGATGTTCTGATGATCACAGGACATTAGCCATGACCCTCCAGAGAGGCATGCGGGCAATTCACAGCAACCTTCTAGAGACAGCACCAAGGGAAAACCATCTGGCACTCAGTCTCCAGGGCTTCCCAGGGGGCTCAGTGGCAAAGAAGCCACCTGCCTACACAGGAGATGAGGGTTTGGTCCCTGGGTTAGGAAGATCCCCTTGTGGAGGAAATGGCAACCCACTCCAGTACCCTTGCCTGGAAAATCCCGTGGACGGAGGAGCCAGGAGTCAGACACGACTGAGCAAGTGTGCATGCACGCACTCAATCTTCTCCTGCCCTTTCACCTCCTGATACTGCCTCTCATTGGACATATCCTAGAGGAAATCAGAGGACAAAGGAGTTCACTGATGCTCATACAAGTCAGTCTCCCAGGCACAGGCGAGAAAAGCAGGTTGGAAAGGATGGACAGTGGATATAAAGGAAAAATAGAAGATATCTAGCATATATTCCAAAATCAAAAAGTACTTATACTTTGTGCTGTATACAAAGTTGCCAGATAAAAATACAGGAGGCTCATTTAAATTTAAATTTCAGACAAAAAAGATAAGATTTTTTAAATATATAAGTATGTCCCATGCAATATTTGGAGCATACTTATAGTAAAAGAATTCTTCTTTGGTAGTCTGAAATTCAAATTAAAGCATTTTGTATTTTTATTTACAAAGTCTAGCATTCCTAGCTTTGTAAAAAAAAATCCAAGTTATAACCTTCTTTTGTCATAGTGATTTGGGAACTTATATATGATAAGAGGGAAATCAGAGGGAAAGTAAATGATGGCTTGTACTCAGACACCCTAATCTAGTCTATAACTGCTCTCTATCACGGTGTAATGAGTTCTTCACCAACAAAAGAAAATTTGGTCCCATCTTTTGCTTACCTCTGGCAAAGATTTAATGTTGTTCCTGGCCAGAAGAAGCTTCTGGAGCTTTTTCAAGAACTTAATTTCTTTGGGTATGCACACAAGCTGATTGTAGTTAAGTTGAAGTTCAGAAAGATTCTCAAGGAAACAAAGTTCTCCAGGAATGCTGGCTAGCTGGTTATGATTTATACTCAAACATCTAAGATTTTTTAATCTAAAAAATAAACAAAATATATGAATGAAATTCACAAGAATAAGGAAGTCCATTGTACATGTATGTGCACATATCATTTATCAGAGCCATGTATCAATTCATATTTTTTGTAGCTCATCTGAGCTTTTCTCTAGTCAAGTGTTCACAACTACAATGAATCATTTCAGGATTAAAAAAAACCTTTGCTATAATTTAACTTTTAAAGATATTTTATGATCAGATGGTTCACATTTAAAGTATTTTATGTAATCACAACCTAGATTTAAGAGAAAGAAAATTCTGTCTTCAGTCTTTGTACATATACTTTATTAATAGTTATACTGAAGAAGCCAGAGGCCAAATGCCATATACACACATATGGATATAGATAGGGATAGATTTAGATATAGACCATAAATTCTGTACCACTTAGATGCTGTGAAACATGCAAAGACAGGTTTACCACAAATTCTACCCTTAAATATATCATTGTCTAGAAGGAGATCTTAGAGACACAAAATAAGGAGAGCAGATACCAACAAACAGTGAGAAAAGGATTACCGTTTGAGCCTGTAATTGCAGATACAGTCCCTGAGGTTCACAAGCACTCTGGAAGAACCAACATTTTGAACTTGGCCTGAAAAAATCAGGGTGTCAGGGAGGCATAGTAAATATGCCTTGAGTAATATTTTCCTTGAGAAAATATTAAGTGTATTTTGAATAAAGAAGCCAGAAGAAATAAGCACTGAAAGTGAAAAGTGAAGTCACTCAGTCATCTCTGACTCTTTGCAACCCCATGGATTGTAGCCTACACCAGGCTTCTCTGTCCATGGGATTTTCCAGGCAAGGGTATTGGAGTGGGTTGCCATTTCCTCTTCCAGGGGATCTTCCCGACCCAGCGATAGAACCTGGGTCTCCCGAATTGCAGAGAGACGCTTTATTCTCTGAGCCACCAGGGAAGCTAAAATAAGCATTATTGAGCACCAATTATGTACTTGTGCATTAAATTTAATCGACAGCACAACCTTAAGGTTGGAATTATTACATTTAATCCAGAAATAAGGAAAATAAAGGACCAGAGGCAGTGAATAACTTGTCTAACTTAACCATCAGAAAACAGTGTCAAGGTTCAAAGGTCTTCTTGCAAAGCGAAGAATGAGGATTTATAACACTATAACAGAATGAAGTGCCATTTCTAGGCAGTTATAAAAGGGGCCTGGAGCTCAGGGTAACAGTGCGAGGGAAACAGACTTATGGAAAGACTCTACGGTCTCGGTTGTGGAAGTCATATGATTAGACGAGACCGACAGAAAGGACAACAACAAAAGGGCAGAAAGAGAGAGGACGCTAATGGAGAGACTGTTGAGAAACATGAGCATCTGCTCCCCTCCCAAAGGCACCCAGAGAAGGCAAGAGCAGAAATGTAGATAAACCAGGTTAAGAAGTAATTTCTAAAGGTATGGGAGAAGAGTTATTTCAAAATTAAAAAGATGGGCAAAACTCTAAAAATTAAAATATTAAAGAGTAGTGCAAAAAAATCCAAACCTACAAGAACTAAAAATGGGTCACAGACTACAAAGTCTCTATTTTAAATTTATTTTATGTGTATATTGTAGCCACGAACAACTGAAAAATAAAATTTTCAAAATTCCATTTACAATAACATAAAAAAACACATAAAATAGTTAAGAATACATTTAATGAAAGACAATACTATACGCTGTTCTCCAAACAGAGCTAAGCTTACTGAATTGTGAACTCATAATATGTTATAGTTGCAAGAATTTTGAAGTTCATCTTCTCAAAATTCTTCCTTTAGAGATGAGAAAACCAAGATCCAAGACAGCTAAAATACTTGGCCAACGTCATAAGGCTAGTTGCACAAAGTTACAACCTGAACCTAATTCACCAGATCTTCCAAAGTGTCATCTTTTTCACTACATCACCAACATAAAAATCAACTGATAAACTCAGTAAGTGAAAAAGCAAGAAGACAACTATTGGCATTTTATTACTATAAATATTCCTTTTCTTCGGAAATGAGATAGCTTCAAATATTTTTCTAGGTGCTTTTATTTAAAACATTACTTTTTCTGTAAAAATCTATCTTGGAAAAATACATTGGGTAGAGGTATAAACAAGTAAATTGGAATAAACTTTAGGTAAGGCAGAAAGCCTTTTGTTGAGAACCATTCATAGTTTTGGATCCTTCCTTCAAAAATCTGGATGTTTTTATGTTGTAATACATCTGTTTCTGTTCAACAGGCAATAAGGAGTCTCCAAAGTAACCCTGATTAGGTTTCTCTCTCCAACAATCAGAAGAAAACCAAAAGGGTATTCTGCCAACAGAAGGACAAGGCCCTCAGTTGGCTCCAGAAAGCCCCTGTAACAGCAGCTCATCCGTGCAAATGTGAGTGATTTCATGATTTTTTTCATGAAAATGACATACTGATTTTAAAGTCTTGATTTTCACATTACCTATTCCATCAAGCCAAAAATGTTTTACTGTAAAGTTTAAAGTCCCCAGTTCAGCAGAGCAAGCTCCAAGAACCCCACAGTTAGGAAATCAGTAACAATCAACTTTAGAACTGTTTCAAACCCTCACTTTTATACTTAGACTACCAAATCATGCTGTTTCTCATTTCTCTGAAGTGTTTAAAGAATCATCTGCTTAAACTTAGTCGCTAGCCTCAGCCTTCAATTGCTCTTTGCTATGTATAAATCTCACAAGGACTTGAATCTAGGCATAGGGGGTTCTAAGGACCAGGGTGGGAGGACAGGGCAGCTGAGGGGGAAGAGGGGAAAAGTAACCATCTCTCATTATAACAAAATTACCTGCTAATTTCTTGAGGAATCCATGTAAGCTGATTGTTGTTCAGATTAAGCAGGATCAAACTTTGTAAACCATCTGTTAGAAAATAATTTCAGTCACTTTAGCTATCTGTTAGAAAATAATTTTTAGTCACTTTTCAATACACCTTTGTTCTTGTTTTCTTGCGTTGGCCAAGGTTCATCGGGTGCTGGTAATTGATACCCTCTTAAATTAGTTTAAGCAAAAAGGTACAACTTACCACAAAGTTACAAAGCTAAATCGTGGCCCCTGAGGACACAGGAGTACCCGCCAAACTCACCACAAACTTGAAGCAGAAACTCAAAGGCACCGGTACCCAGGGCTGTTTTAGTTGTTTTTGAGACTTGCAAGAGGAGCCCCATAAATGTTTGCAAAGCACCATGAATCAAGTCCAAAGGGTCTTCTTGACCCGCGGAACTCATCCACCCAACAGAAAACCTGCCAAAGGCCCCGCAGCCCACAGGCACCTCCCGCCGGTAGGGGGTCTGCAGACCTCCCGCCCGGGGTCTGCTGTCTCTCGCGGACCAGGCAGGCAGAACTCAAGAAAGCGAAGTTAGACGCAGAGTGTGCTCCACTGCGTGCGAGTTCAGAGCCAGGGCCTCCCCGGAGCGGAAGGAGCAGATGTGCACTGGCCCATGAAACAGTTTCTGACTTTCCCCGGAGACGGGAAGGATCCGGGAAGTTCTGTGCGGTCTTTCGTGGAGAACAGGTCCTCTTCGGCCACCAGCGTCTGCGCGGGGCGCAAGACCAAGTCCAGGACTAGGGGGCTCTCCCCGCTCCCCGTGTCGGGTACTGTGGTGGCTCCCCTCGAGCACCCCTCCTGCGTGCAGGGCGCCGGGCCTGCCCACGCTACTCGTGGGCACCGTCGCGCCGATGCTTCCCAGCCCCTGGAGGAGGTCGATCTCCCTGGCACCACTACCAGTGTCTTGAAGTCAGTGATTCCAGACTGGGTGTACCCCGTTCCTAGGTACCTCTTCGTCACAGTCTCCCTGGTTGGACTTGGTCTCAGACCTCCTCTGTTGCTGCCTAGGCCTGCCCCGCCCTATCCTGTTTCCAACATGCTGGGCCCTGCGGTGCGGCGAGAGTCCCGTTAACAGAAACATAGTGTATCAGTTCAGTTCAGTTCAGTCGCTCAGTCGTGTCTGACTCTCCGCGACCCCATGAATCACAGCATGCCAGGCCTCCCTGTCCATCACCAACTCCCGGAGTTCACTCAAACTCATGTCCATCGAGTCGGTGATGCCATCCAGCCATCTCATTCTCTGTCGTCCCCTTCTCCTCCCACCCCCAAGCTTTCCCAGCATCAGAGTCTTTTCCAGTGAGTCAACTCATCACATGAGGTGGCCAAAGTATTAGAGTTTCAGCTTTAGCATCAGTCCTTCCAATGAACACCCAGGATTGATCTTTAGAATGCACTGGCTGGATCTCCTTGCAGTCCAAGGGACTCTCAAGAGACTTCTCCAGCACCACAGTTCAAAAGCATCAATTCTTCTGCGATCAGCTTTCTTCACAGTCCAATTCTCACATCCATACATGACCACGGGAAAATCCATAGCCTTATAAACATACATAATATGTAATTTTACACGTGTGTGTGTATATATACATATATATCGCAGTCCCGTGAACAACTTGCAGGCATTAGAGGCACCCATCCTCCACCAGTGGAAAAGTCCATGTATAACTTCCAGTGACGCTCCCATCTGTTCTTCCTCTGCACCCCAGGATTTAACCAACCCGGGAACCTGCAGTAGAGCAGTACTTGCCATTGAAAAAACACCCTGGTATAAGTGGACCCACAATTCAAACCTGTGTTGCTCAAGGGCCAACTGTACGTATTGGGGACACGTATATCCACAGTCCTTTGACTTCTCTAGGTAGTCACAGAGGATCTTCTGGGCTTCTGATGCTCCCTCAGAATCGCTGAACTGGGTTGTGATGGTCAAGGAGACACCCACTCCAGCTCCAGGCTAACAATCTGTCTCTCTCCAGGAGATTCTCCAAGTCTGGGAGATTATACTCTCTGGGAATCTCTACAGAACATAGAGTTTAATTTTTCTTTATAGCGTCTCTAAGCTTCATATTCATATTCTCTCTCTCCCGCGTTCCTTCACTCCTTCTTCTTTCACTTTTAAACATACTATCTCTACTTTTCCATGTATCCATATAGCCATCCCACAACTCCTGCGTTTGAATGGTTATGGAGTAGACAGAGTTCTCAGACTGAAATGCCTACAGGAACCTAGAAGGTAACTCAAAGCACAAGCGTGGGCCTAGCAGGGGTTTGCCTGGCAGGGGTGCACTGAACTGGCGAGCACATGCTTTTTGCCACAGGGGACCTGCATTTTGGCCAGCTCCCAGCAATTGGTGTCAAGTGGGAATGTGAGTCCATTGTTGCCTGATCTTCTTTTTCAGAGAAACAAAAAAGAGCCAGAGATCCAGACTTTTATATGAACTCTCTTAATTTGCAAATTTGGGTTGTTGTTCAGTTGCCAAGCTGTGTCCGACCCTTCATGATCCCGTGGAGTGCAGCACACCAGGCTCCCCTGTCCCTCACCACCTCTCTGAGTTCGCCCAAGTTCACAGGCACTGAATCGGTGACGCTCTCCAACCATCTCATCCTCTGTTGCCGTCTTCTCCTTCTGCTTTCAGTCTTTCCTAGCATCAGGGTCTTTTCCAATCAGTTGGCTCTTCGCATCAGGTAGCTAAAGTACTGAAGCTTCAACTTCAGCATCAGTCCTTCCAATGAGTATTCAGTGTTGATTTCCTTGAAGACTGACGGATTTGATCTCCTTGCTAAACAAGAGTCTTCTCCAGCACCATAGTTCAAATTCAGTGCTCTGCCTTCCTTATGGTCCAGCTCTCACATCCGTACATGACTACAGGAAAGACCATAGTCTTAACTATATGGACCTTTCTTGGCAAAATGATGTCTTTGCTTTTTAACACACTGTCTAGGTTTGTCATAGCTTTCTTAGCAAGAAGCAACAGTCTTCTAATTTCCAGGCTGCAGTCACCATCCACAGTGATTTTGAAGCCCAAGAAGAGGAAATCTGTCACCCCTTCCACCTTTTTCCCATCTATTTGTCATGAAATGATGGGACCAAATGCCATGATCTTCGCTATTTTAATATTGAGTTTTAAGCTGGCTTTGACCCTAATTCAAAATTTTAGAGAGGCAGACAACACAGAACCAACCTATTTGTAAACCAGATTCATCCCACAGGTAACCAGTCTGCAACTTTTCTCTTAGTTCATGTGGTTAGCTCAGACCAGAAAAACTGTTTTAGATTCTGTCATAAACCCCAAGAAAGAGAATGTGACTGACTCAGCGTGGGACACGTCTTACCCTGGTCCAGTCTACTCTGATGGGGTAGGGAGAGGGGCAAGAACAGCACCACACAATACATGTTGGACACCAAACTGCTTCTGCCTTTGGATAATCAAGACCTGGCATAGAACATAACTTAAGACACTCACATGAGATTTTCAAAGTTCAATAGCCCTAGATCAAGAAATAGAGAAACTACAGACCTTCAGGGGTAGGGTCCTGTACAGAGATTACATATATTTTTTGAACCTTAAATTTAAGAGCAACATGAGAAAAAATTTCTTTAAAGAAACCTAAAGTAGCATGAACCAGGTTGCTTAATAGCATTTATATACATCAGATTTTACCTGTTTGCCCCTCAGTGTAGTTCATAAATATTATTATGTACTTTTTTGCATGCCCTTAATTTTTTCTTATTTATAAACTGTTTTCTTTGTAAGTAAATTATAACTGAACCCTGTATCTATAAGTTTGTATATATAATGTACATACCATTAATAAGTTTATTACAGTTATTATTTTGTGGAAAAATATTTCTCCAAGACACATGATCTAATATTTAAAAATACTTTAAAGAGGTAGTACTAGAATCTACTTGTGTTTTTGTTATATATCCACAACTGAGACCCCATGAAATTATACCGTTAATAAATGCTGCTCATTGATAATGAAGACAATATACAGTACCCATGCCTCAGAAGTTCACAGGACGTCATAAATTCTATAGTTCTGATTTTACTCTTGGGGACACAGAAAGTAGTGAAGTGCCTTACATGAGTTAATGAAGCTATAAAGATTATCTGGATCTCTGTCATGTGTTCTATCCTTGAGTATAGTCTACCTATATTAAATAGGAAAAATGTCATATTAAATGGAGAAATTATTAGTTTAAGGGAAACACAAAGAAGAAATGCTATTTATTTAACCTCATATCTTTTCTTTAAAGTTCTCCCCAAGTTGAGTTAAGGTTCACATCCTTTTTTTTTTTTTTTAATTGGAGGCTAATTACTTTACAGTACTGTAGTTGTTTTTGCCATACATTGACATGAATCAGCCATGGTTGTATATGTGTCCCCATCCTGAAGCACCCTCCCATCTCCCTCCCCATCCCATCCCTCAGGGTCATTCCAGCGCACCAGCCCTGAGCACCCTGTCTCATGCATCGAACCTGGACTGGCGATCTATTTCACATATGATAATATACATGTTTCAGTGCTATTCTGTCAAATCATCCCACCCTCGCCTTCTCCCACACAGTACAAAAGTCTGTTCTTTACATCTGTGTCTCTTTTGCTGTCTTGCATATAGGGTCATCATTACCATCTTCTAAATTCCATATATATGCGTTAATATACTGTATTGGTGCTTTTCTTTTTGACTTACTTCTCTCTGTATAATAAGCTCCAGTTTCATCCACCTCATTAGAACTGATTCAAATGCAGCTTCACATCTTAAACAAAGATAGTCACTTAGTAGTTAAGATGGTGTAAAAAGTATAAAGAACAAGGAGAACTGTGGAGATGTTTCTTGGTTTGAGTTTCAACTAGTTTTCTCTCTGGTCCAGAAAAAGGGTGCTCAGATTTGACAGTCTATGTATACCCTGATTCTGAAAAGGGCAAAATTTGCTAACATTAATTTAAAACTTACTTATTTTCTTAGATTTACATGTAAAGAAATATATAATACAGCAGTTTAAAAAAGTTGTTCCCCAAATTCCCTAATTTCAAGTATAAATATCTCAAAACAAAAAAGACTAAAATTCTTTTTTCACGTTAGTTCCAAATTTTTCAATATAAGGAAATTAACTTTGACACTATGATAAATATGCTCTTATTTAACTAACTTACCACATACTCCAGACGCAAATCTATGGATCTTATTTCTAAATAAATGGAGCGTTTTCAGGGATGTAAGGTATTTCATCTCTTCTGGAACTTCTTCTAAAAGGTTATTTCCCAGATTTAGTACTGTCAACTGCAAACATATAGAGATTAATAAACTCATACTCATAATAAACTCATTATCCACCTTCAAATGAGAAAAAAATAAATAACTAAGCCACTTTTCTGAGATCCATATAACCTAAAAAAAATCATCATAACCTTAATTATTTCACATATACCTAAAATTATCTTTTATAAATAAAGTTATCTGAGTTTCATGTTCACTTATTTAAGTACAAGTTCTCAATTAAAGTACATAATTTCATTAAAACTTTATTACAAACCATTTCAAGGGTATTTAAAAACACAATTAATGACCCATTCATAACTCACTTGAGCAACTCAAGAGTATCCTAACACTGTGACTCATAGACTGGGAATCACTTAAAACTCAGCAAAGGGGCTAATTTCCTGAAATCAGAAATTAGCCAAAGATCTGAGGTCCTTCTGTCATACTAACCCCAAATGAATTTTTTCACTTAGGCCAGTAAGACATGGGTGGAGGTGAAGTAGGAAGGTAGCCATTAACATCACTGATCACAAAGTTCATACCAGAAACTATAGGAGGGTAGGGAAGATCTGCTCTACATGTACCTACTAACATCAGATTGGTCAGACACAGGAAAGACCACACATCGGAGGAGTTAGAAAGACCCTCTAATCCAATAAATCCATGACACAGGATTATTCCCTAAAGATGGTATTCTTCACTGATTTGAAATCAAATTGTAGCAAATAATGGATATTATAAAATGCTAACTATAATCTTTTAGACTAAGGAGAAGACCATGGAACAAGATGGTAGACATACATGGTGCTAGGGATGCTTCTATGTTGACACTTCGACTCAGTTTTCAAATTTTGAGCCTGTTTGTTTTCTTAATGATTTCTAACTTATTATCCCAAAGATTTCTAAATTCACAGACACTTTTGAATGACATTTTCAGGAAAGAGAAAAATATCTGTTATTCTGTTGGCCACAGAATAATGACTTTCTATTAAAACAGTTAATTTTGCTGGAAACTGTTTGTTTCTACAGTGATAATGTGTGCAGAATTTCCATTAAACTATGACTATACCTTGGTTCCCTAATTATTATAATGGATATCTGTGTTTAATACTTCTTCTTGCTTCTCCTCCATGTATCACCTTCACCAGGAAGCTATCTTCCTTTTGAGGTTGCATAGCACTGTGTAACGGAGAAGGCAATGGCACCCCACTCCAGTACTCTTGCCTGGAAAATCCCATGGACGGAGGAGCCTGGTAGGCTACAGTTCACGGGGTCACGAAGAGTCGGACACGACTGAGCGACTTCACTTTCACTTTTCTCTTTCATGCATTGGAGAAGGAAATGGCAACCCACTCCAGTGTTCTTGCCTGGAGAATCCCAGGGACAGGGGAGCCTGGTGGGCTTCCGTCTATGGGGTCGCACAGAGTCAGACACGACTGAAGCAACTTAGCAGCAGCAGCAGCACTGTGTAATTCCTATGACCAATTATTATCTTCTGCTTTGTATTATAATGACTCATGTATATATCTTACCTTTACCATAAAGTTGGAAATATTGCAAAAATAGGGCCTCTTTGCAATGCTGTCATTCATCTAGCATTCGAAAACAGTGTCTGGCATATAATAGCTGTTCAACAAATATTAGTTGAATGCTACCTCCTTAGATCGTTTAAAAAGCCAGTAGTTAAAACTGTGATTATGGCTCCACATCATTTGTTTTTTTCTAAATCAAGACTCTATTGAGCTCAGTCAACACCAATCTACCCAGCTGGATTTACTCCTTTCTAATGGGCGGCATGCTTGTTTTATTCTAGCCATCTGCTCATTCTCACAAAACCCTATCTTCAGTTCAGGGTAGTGCCTTAAATATGTATCCTAGAACTTGGGCCAGGCAGCTTCTCCTAATATTTAATTATGCTATGCGTGTGTTGTTGTTTAGTTGCTAAGTCATGTCCGACTCTGTGCTTGTAGCTACTAATTACCACTAGGAAATTCTATGCTATTTATTTTATCTTTCGGTTACTTTTTTTATTTTTAAAACGATATCCAAGACGAACTGGGAAAAACAAACCAACTCAAATGTCCACTTTTATCTGGAAGTCTTCCTAAACTAAATCATGACTTGATACCATTTTGGAATAAACTTAAATCATTCACCTGAAACATGTACAAATATGTTTGAGCTGGTATTTGAAACACTAGTCCTTAAATTTCTTAAAGGACAGTGAATATTTCCATTCACTATACCTAAATAGTACACGTCAGGTTCTGTAAACAATTTAATAAAAATAATTGAATCAAACTAATTAAAGAAAAATAAGATTTTTAAATTTTTTAATTAATATGTCTATGGCCAAGGTATGTGGAAGAGGGCAGCATTAGGACTCAGTTTGATAATTTTTTTTTTAATGGACAATTTATTTTTTAAAAAATTTTATTGGAGTATAGTTGAGTTACAATGTTATGTTAATTTCAGGTATACAGCAAACTGAATCAGTTATACATATACATATATCCACTTGATTTTAAAATTCTTTTCCCATACAACCCTGATGGCTCAGATGGTAAAGAATCTGCTGGCAATGCAGGAGACCTGGGTTTGGTCCTGGCATCAGGAAGATCCCCTAAAGAAAGGAATGGCAACCCACTCCAGTATTCTTGACTAGAAAATTTCACGGAGAGAGGACTCTGACGGGCTACAGTCCATGGGGTTGCAAAGAGCCAGACACAACTGAGGGACTAATACTTTCACTTTCAACACTTTCCCATATAGGCCATTACAAAGTGTTGAGTAGAGCTCCCTGTGCTATACAATAGTTTCTTGTTAGTTATCTATTTTATATATAGTAATGTGTACATGTCAATCCCAATCTCCCAATTTCTCTCTCCCTCCCTTTTCCCCCAGGAACCATGTTTAGTAACTTAATATATCAAGTCAGATTTCTCAAAACAATTATAGTTTCACTGGAAATCGTTTCAAGGTCGAGCATGACACCTAATCTCTAGAGCATCCCTCTGACTTTTAAGAACTATTCCCTTAGAGTCCAAAGTTAATCCTATGGGAACTGGCATTTCTTATTCAACAACGTTGGAAAGAAGCTTCTAAAGAAGCAAGGAAAGAGTTCCAAATCCCAAAAAAGAGGAATTACAACACAAAACTCATTCCATTAAAATGCAAACCTTTAAATCTTTGGAAGAGCTAAGCACTTGGATGTGTGAGTGGGATGGGGCTAAGCTTGTGTGAACAGCCAACATTAGTAGGGCACTCTGCACGAGACGAGTCACAGAGCAAGGTGAGAAAGGAGGGCTGGCGCTCCCCTGGAGGTCTGACAGTGAGAGGGAGCAGCAGGAGTCCCAGTGGGGGCTCAGGAGGCTTAATGCAGCCTTGGGCACACAAGCAGAAGCAAGAGGAGGAATCAAAGTAGGGCAGAGAGAAGGAATTCACTAGGTGCCAGCACAGGGTACACAGAATAAGGAGGCCCTGTTCGGATAGCAGAGCCGGGCGTGGCAAACAGAAGGCACTGCCTATGCTTGACGGAGGAAGAGCGCACTTCCAGAGAGTGAGACAGGACAAAGGACAGGCTCGATGTGGACAAACAGCACAAACATCAGGCCCTCACCGTTCTGCCAGGCTCAGTGAGACCCAGCATGCCCGAAGAAGGGGAGATAAGGAAAGCTGTTGCAAAGGCTTTCCCCGGGTCCCTCTGCATAACTCCCATCTTCAGATCTCACCTCAGTTGCACTTCGCAGGTCTACCGTCCCTGATTTCTCTGACGACAGCTCCTCATAACACAATATAATTCTTCTTCATGACACTTTTCACAATTAATTACATCTATTTGCATATTTGATTACCTTTCCCCAGTGAACCTAAGAGTAGGGACCCATGGATGTTTCCATTCCTTTTCGTACTGTCAGTATCTAGCAGAGGGCTAGTCTCCTAGCAGGCATTTGTTAAACACAGGAAGGGAGGGAGGCTTTCAGGGAGGGAGGTGACTGGGCTAGGGGTCATCCAAAAGGACCATAAAAGTATGAAAAATAGAAACCATGGCTATATGACAATTTGCAAACTACCCAACTCTGCTGAGAATTGCCCTTATTTACTGTCAATTATTTGTGGTCAAATAAAAAGCTATCACAGACCATATCTTTGTCCTGGGCAGCCACACATGTGAGCCACTCAAGGAGATCACTGCTCTACCACCATTGGACTTTATGATGCATGTCAAAATATGCTGTACGGAATTAGAAATAAAGGCAATTTGTTTCTTTCGGGATTTTAAAACCCGGAGTGACTTACCTTAAAGGACCTTAGTTTCTCGATGGTGCCATAATCATGACAGCCCTGTGCCTGATTAGGTTGCACTTTGAGAATGGCTTACATCCCATCCCATTCAAGTCGACACTCAGTGGTTTACTTAGCGCCAGTCAATAGGGCCAAGACAAGGCCCCCACCCTCACGAGTTAAAATAAAGTGCTTCTTTTAATACTGTTGATATCCCAGCACTTCAACAGTCCCAGGCCAAATGCGTTCATCCTCTGTTACAGGACAGAGGCAGAGTCAAGATGGAAGAGTACGAGGATGCTGAGTTCACACCTCCTCACATCTAGGCTAACTGCCAGGCATGGGGAGGGGACCTCAGACCTCTAAGGCACGGAAGGAATCTCCACGTGACCAAGTAGAACGTGGCAGAGGAGGGCGGGAAGTGGAGGTGGGCCGTGACCGGCACACAGCATGGGCCAGCGTCACAAGCCTGCTGGGTTCCAGCCTGAACCTTTGGGCCCCTTTGACTGCAAGGGTCCTGAGGCTGTGCCCACGCCTGCGACCAGGACCCTTCCTTCCCTTTGCTGTTCTGATTCTCTTTCGCTTTGTTGTTTTCATTTGTGTTTCTACTTTTTCTAATAAATTTTTTAATTCTTCTAATTTTATTTTTTATTCTTTGTTATTGTTCTGCTCCCTTTTTCTTTGCTGCCTTTCATTTTTTTTTCCCATCATGCAGCTTGTGGGGTCTTGGTTCCCAGGCCAGCTGTGGGGCCTGAGTTCCTGTGGCAAAAGTGCTGAGTTCAAACCACTGGACTAACAGATAACCTCAGACCCAAGGGAATATTAATCGGTGTGAGCTATTTTGGAGGTTTTCATCTCCTTACCAAGACTCAACTTCACCCAAATGCCTGCAGACTTCAATGCCAGATGCCTCAAGCAAAACAACCAACCAGACAGGAATACAGTCCCACATCAAAAAAATTATATTACAAAAAATGTGGTGCAGACAAAGGAACAAGGGGAAAATCTACAAGACCAAATAAATGAAGAGGAAATAGAAAACCTACTGAAAAAGAATTCAGAGTAATGGTAGTAAAGATGATCCTAAATCTCAGAAATAAAATGGAGGCACATATCAAGAAAATACAAGAAATGTTTAACATTTGACTAAAATGTTTGACTAAAGCCTTTGACTGTGTGGATCACAACAAACTGGAATATTCCTAAAGAGATGGGAATACCAGACCAACTTACCTGCCTCCTGAGAAACCTGTATGCAAGACAAGAAGTAACAGTTAGAACTAGACCTGGAACAACAGACTAGCTCAAAATTGGGAAAGAAGTATGTCAGGGATGCATATTGTCACCCTGCTTATTTAACTTATATCCAGAGTACATCATGTGAAATGCCAGGCTGAATGAATCATAAGCTGGAATCAAGCTTGGTGGGAGAAATATCGATAACCTCAAATAAATGAATGAAACCACCCTAATGGCAGAAAGTGAAGAGGAGTTAAAGAGCCTCTTGATGAAAATGAAAGAGGAGAGTGAAAAAGCTGGCTTGAAATTCAACATTCAAAAAAGTAAGATCATGGCATCTGATCCCATCACTTCATGGCAAATAAATGGGGGAAAAATGGAAACAGTGACATACTTTATTTTCTTGGGTTCCAAAATCACTGCAGACTTGAAATTAACTTCAGCCATGAAATTAAAAGACACTTGCTCTTTGGAAGAAAAGCTATGACCAACCTAGACAGCATATTAAAAAGCAGAGACATCACTTTCCCAACAAAGGTGCATACAGTCAAAGCTACGGTTTTTCCAGTAGTCATGCATGGATGTGACAGTTGGACCATAAAGAAGTCTGACTGCCAAAGAATTAATGCTTTTGAACTGTGATGTTGGAGAAGACTCTTCAGAGTCCTTTGGACACTAAGGAGATCAAACTAGTCAATCCTAAAGGAAATCAATACTGAATATTCATTGGAAGGACTGATGCTGATGCTGAAGCTCCAATACTTTGGCCACCTGATATGAAGAACCAATTCACTGGCAATGACCCTGAAAAGGTCACTGGGAAAGACTGAGGGGCAGGAGAAGGGGGTGACAGGATGAGATGGTTGGATGGCATTACTGACTCAGTGGACATCAGTTTGAGCCAACTTAGGAAGATAGTGAAGGTCAGGGAAGCCTGCTGTGCTGCAGTCCATGGAATCACAAAGAGCTGGACACACCTTAGTGACTGAACTAAAAAGCAAAAACTAAAGAACAAATAGCAATGAACAACACAATAACTGAAATGAAAATACTCTAGAAAGAATCTATAGCAGATTAACTGAAGCAGAAAAATAAGTGAGCTGGAAGATATTAATAGAATGGTGGAAACAATTGTCAAGGAGCAGAATAAAGAAAAAAAAATCGGTCTGACAGTATCAGACAGCTCTGGACAACATTAAACACAGGCAGATCTGAATTATAGGAGTCCTAGAAGAAGAGAAAGGGTCTGAGAAAATATCTGAAGAGATTATAGTGAAAACATCCTTAACGTGAGAAAGAAAATAGTCAACCAAGTCCAGGAAGTGCAGAGTCCCATAAACTCAAGGAGAAACATACAGAATCACATATTAATCAAACCAACAAAACTAAATTAAAATTTAAAAATACTGAAAGGAGCAAAGGAAAATAATACAAGGAAATCCTCATAAGTTTATCAGCTGATTTTTCAGCAGAAACTGCAGGCTAGAAGATAATGGCAGGATATATTTAAAGCAATGAAAGGGGAAAACCTACAACCAACATTACTCTACCCAGCAAGGATCACATTCAGATTCAAAAGGTTTATAGACAAGCCAAGGCCAAGAAAACTAAGCACCATGAAACCAGCCTTCTGACAAATGCTAAGGAATTTATCTAGACAGAAAAAAGATAAAGAAAACATCCACAAAACAAATCCAAAACTATTAGGGAAATGGCAACAGGGACATACATACTGATAATTACTTTACATGTAAATGGATTAAAGCCTCCAACCAAAAGACAGAGGCTGGCTGCTCCAGTACTGAAATGAGACCTGTATATACGCTATCTACAAGAAACCAACTTCAGACCGAGGGACACACACAGACTCAAAGTAAGGGGATGGGAAAAAATATTACACGCAAGTGGAAATCAAAAGAAAGCTGGGGTAGCAATAATCACATCAGACAAAACAGACAATATTTTAATGAATTTCTCACTTGGAGGATAATTGCTTTATAGTATTGTGTCAGTTTCTGCCATGCATCAACATGAATCGGCCACAGGTATACATACGTTCCCTCCCTCTTGAATCTCTCACCTCCCACCCGATCTCACCCATCTAGATGGACACAGGGCACCAAGTTTGAGATCCCTGAATCATACAGCAAATTTCCACTGGCTAAACATTCTACATTCCATAATGTATATATTTCAACATTAGTCCTTCAATTTGTCCCTCCCTGTGTCCACAGGTCTGCTCTCTACGTCTGTGTGTCCACTGCTGTCCTAAAGATAGGTTCATCAGTACCATCTTTCTAGATCTCATATATATGCATTGATATGTCATATTTACTTTTCTCTTTCTGACTTACTTCACTCTGCATAATAGGCTGTAGGTTCATCCACCTCATTAGAACTGACTCAAATGTATTCCTTTTTATGGTTGAATAATATTCCATTGTATATAGGTACCACAACTTCTTTATCTATTCATCTGCTTATGGGCATCCACATTGCTTCCATGTCCTAGCAACTGTAAACAATGTTGCAATGAACATTGAGGTACATGTCGTTTTAATTATGGTTCCCCCAGAGTATATGCCCAGTAGTGGGATTGCTGGGTCATATGGTAACTTTATTCCTGGTTTTTTTTAAGGAATCCCCATACCATTCTCCATAGTGACTGTATCAATTTACATTCCTAGCAATAATGCAAGAGGGTTACCTTTTCTCCATACCCTCTTCAGCATTTCTTCTCTGTAAATTTTTTCATGTTGACCATTCTGAACAGTATGAGGTGATATTCTTTGTAGTTTTGATTTGTATTTCTCTAGTAACTAGTGATGTTGAGCATCTTTTCATGTATTTATTAGCCATCTGTCTTCTTTGGAGAAATGTCTGTTTAGATCTTCTGCCCAATTTTTTGATTGGGTTGTTTGTTTTTCTGATACTGAGTTGAATGAGCTGCTTGTATATTTTGGAGAGTACTCCTTTGTCAGTTGTTTCATTCGCTATGATTCTCTTCCATTCTAAGGGTTTTATTTTCAACTGCTCACACCTCTGATCGTTGTTTAGTCACTCAGTCATTTCCGACTCTTTGTGACCCATGGACTGCAGAACTCCAAGCTTCCCTGTCCTTCACTATCTCCTGGAGCTTGCTCAAACTCACGTCCTTGAGTCAGTGATGGCATCCAACTATCTCATCCTCTGTTGTCTCTTTCTCCTCCTGCCCTCAGTCTTTCCCAGCATCAGGATATTTTCTAATGAGTCAGCTCTGCACATCAGGCAGCCAAAGTACTAGAGCTTCAGCTTCAGCCTCAGATTTATTTCCTTTAGGATTGACTGTTTTAATCTCCTTGCTGTCCAAGGGACTCTCAAGTCTTCTCCAGCACCACATTTCAAAAGCATCAATTCTTCGGCCCTCAGCTTTCTTTATGGTCCAACTCTCACATCCGTACATGACTGGTGGAAAAGCCATAGCTTTGACTATATGGACCTTTGTCGGCAAACAATGAGAATTTTATTAATACTTCTTTTTTCAATCAAGATTCATTTCTTTTTCTTCTCTGATTGCTGTGGCTAGGAATTCCAAAACTATGCTGAATAATAGTGATGAAGAGTAGGTACCCTTGTCTTGTTCCTGAGGAAATGCTTTCAGTTTTTCGCTGCTGAGAATATTTGCTGTGAGTTTATCATATATGGCCTTTATTATGTTGAGGTATGATCCTTTTATACATACTTTCTGGAGAGGGTTTCTTTTTTTAAAAACCATAAATGGGTGTTGAATTTGGTCAAAAGCTTCCTCTGCATCTTTTGATCATACAGCTTCTAGCTTTCAATTTGTTTATATGGTGCATCACATTGTTTTATATGCATGTATTGAAGAATCCTTGCATCCCTGGGATAAAGTCCACTTGATCAGGATGTATGATCCTTTTGATGTGCTGTTGGACTCTGTTTGCTGGAATTTTGTTGAGGATTTTTGCATCTATGTTCATAAGTGATGTTGGCCTGTAGTTTTTTTTTTCCCTAGCATCTTTGACTGGTTATGGAGTCAGGGTGATGGTGGCCTCGTATGTTCAGTTTAGTTTTCCTTCCTCTACAATTTTCTGGAGAAGTTTGAGCAGTATAGGTGTTCAGTTCAGTTCAGTCGCTCAGTCGTGTCCGACTCTCCGCGACCCCATGAATCACAGCACGCCAGGCCTCCCTGTCCATCACCAACTCCCGGAGTACACTCAAACTCATGTCCACAGAGTCGGTGATGCCATCCAGCCATCTCATTCTCCGTCGTCCCCTTCTCCTCCCGCCCCCAACCTTTCCCAGCATCAGACTCTTTTCCAGTGAGTCAGCTCGTCTCATGAGGTGGCCAAAGTATTGGAGTTTCAGCTTTAGCATCAGTCCCTCCAATGAACATCCAGGATTGATCTCCTTTAGAATGGACTGGTTGGATCTCCTTGCAGTATAAGGGACTCTCAAGAGTCTTCTCCAACACCACAGTTCAAAAGCATCGATTCTTCGGCGATCAGCTTTCTTCACAGTCCAACTCTCACATCCATACATGACCACGGGAAAAACCATTGCCTTGACTAGACGGACCTTGGTCGGCAAAATAATGTCTCTGCTTTTTAATATACTATCAAGGTTGGTCATAACTTTCCTTCCAAGGAGCAAGCGTCTTTTAATTTCATGGCTGCAATCAGCATCTGCAGTGATTTTGGAGCCCAAAAAAACAAAGTCTGACACTGTTTCCACTGTTTTTCCATCTGCTCGACTCAAAGATTTTTGGTAGAAATTGCCTGTGAAGCCCTCTGGCTCTGGGCTTTTGTTCATTGGAAGATATTTTACTACTTTATTTCCATGCTTGTGATTGGTCTGTTCTTAATTTCTATTTCTTCCTGGTTCAATTATAAAAGGTTATACTTTTCTAAGAATTTGTCTATTTCTTCTAGGTTGTGAAATTTATTAGCATATACTTACTTGTAGTAGCCTCTTATGATCCTTTGTATTTCTGCATTGTCTGTTGTAACTTCTTTTTCATTTCTAAGTTTATTGATTTGAGTCTTCTCCCTTTCTTTCTTGATGAGTCTGGCTAATGGTTTGTCAATTTTATCTTCTCTAAGAACCAGCTGTTAGTTTTATTGATCTTTGCTATTGCCGCCTTTTCTTTTTATTTCTGCTCTGATCTTTGTGACTTCACTCCTTCTACTAACTTTGGAGCTTTGTTCTTCTTTTTCTCTTACTGTAAGTATAAGGTTAGGTTGCTTATTCTATGTTTTTCTTGTTTCTTGAGGTAGGTTTGTATTGCGATAAATTTCCCTCTTAACACTGCTTTAATTGCATTCGGTTAAGTCTTGAGATGAGTGCTTTTCATTTCCTCTTTTATCTCTTCACTGACCTCGTGTTCATTCAGAAGTATGATGTTTAGCCTTCGTGTGTTTGTGGTTTTATAGTTTTATTTTGTTGTTGTTTTCTTTTTCCTGTATTTGGTATCTAATCTTAAGAGGACTGTGGTCAGAAAACATGCTTGAAACAATTTCAATTTTTTTATAATTTACCTTGGCTTCATTCATGACACAAGAGGTGACCTATCCTGGAGAAAGCTCCACGTGCACTTGAGAAAAAGTGAAATCTGCTGTTTGTGTATGAAATGCCCTGTGGATACCAATTAGGTCCAACTGGTCCAATGTATCCATTAGAGCTTGTGTTTCCTTATTAATTTTCTGTCTGGGTGATCCATCCATTGTTGTGAGTGAAGTGTTAAAGTCTCCCAATATTATTGTGTTACTGTCATTTTCCCCATTAATTGTTATTAGCATTTGCCTTATGTATTGAGGTCCTCTAATGTTGAGTGCATATATATTTTTAATTGTCACGTATTGATTGATCCTGTAATCATTATGTAGTGTCCTTCCTTATTTCTTGTAACTATTTTAAAGTCCATTTTATCTGAGTATTGCTACTCTTTCTTTTGATTTCCATTTGCATGAGTATCTTTTTCACTTTCATTCTATAGGTGTCATAACCTCTGAATTGCATCTCTGGTAGACAGCATATATAGGGGTCTTGTTTTTGTCAGTCAGTCAGTCAGTTCAGTCGCTCAGTCGTGTCCGACTCTCCGCGACCCCATGAATCACAGCACGCCAGGCCTCCCTGTCCATCACCAACTCCCGGAGTTCACTCAAACTCATGTCCACAGAGTCGGTGATGCCATCCAGCCATCTCATTCTCCGTCGTCCCCTTCTCCTCCCGCCCCCAACCTTTCCCAGCATCAGACTCTTTTCCAGTGAGTCAACTCGTCTCATGAGGTGGCCAAAGTATTGCAGTTTCAGCTTTAGCATCAGTCCCTCCAATGAACATCCAGGATTGATCTCCTTTAGAATGGACTGGTTGGATCTCCTTGCAGTATAAGGGACTCTCAAGAGTCTTCTCCAACACCACAGTTCAAAAGCATCGATTCTTCGGCGATCAGCTTTCTTCACAGTCCAACTCTCACATCCATACATGACCACGGGAAAAACCATTGCCTTGACTAGACGGACCTTGGTCGGCAAAGTAATGTCTCTGCTTTTTAATATACTATCAAGGTTGGTCATAACTTTCCTTCCAAGGAGCAAGCGTCTTTTAATTTCATGGCTGCAATCAGCATCTGCAGTGATTTTGGAGCCCAAAAAAACAAAGTCTGACACTGTTTCCACTGTTTTTCCATCTATTTCCCATGAAGTGATGGGACCAGATGCCATGATCCATCCAGTAATTCCATGTGATTTGGTGGTAGCATTTATTCAACTTACATTTAAAGCAATTATTACTATGTATGATCCTATTACCACTTACTTTATTGTTTTAGGGTTTTTTGCAGGCCTTTTCTTTCTCTTGTATTTCTTCTCTAGACACATTTAGTATTTTTGTAAAGCTGGTTTGGTGTTGCTGAATTTTCTTAACTTTTGTTTGTCTGTAAGCTTTTGATTTCTCCTTCAAATAGGAATGAGATCCTTGCTCAATAGCGTAATGTTGGTTGTAGAGTTTCTCCTTTCATCACTTGAGTATATCAAGCTACTCCCTCCTGGAGAGTCAATAGAAATCTTTCAGTTTCTATTGAAAGATGAGCCATTAGCCTTAAAGGGATCCCCTTGTATGTTATTGTTGCTTTTCCCTTGGTTCATTTAATATTTGTTCTTTGTGTTTAAATTTCATTAGCTCGATTAATGTGTCTTGGCACATTTATCCTTGGGTTTATCCTGTATGGGACTCTCGGGGCTTCCTGGAATAGAATGGCTATTTCCTTTCAAATGTTAGGGACATTTCTAATAGAATCTCCTCAAATATTGTCTCAATACTGTTTCTTTTTGTCTTCTTCTTCAATTTGTATATGGGTGTGCTTACTATTGTCCCAGAGTCCCAGAGGTCTCTGAAACCATCCTTGTTCATCCTTAGTCTTTCTTTATTCTGCTCTGCTTCCTTTATCCACCATTCTATCCTCCACATTACTTACCCATTCTTCTCCCTCAATTTTTCTGCTATTGGTTTCACCTAGTGTATTTTTAATCTCAGTAACTCTGCTGCACATTGCAGATTGTCTCTTCTACTTCTAGGTATTGTTAATCATGTATCATATCTTCTTGATATGTGCATCCAGTCTATCTATGCCTCCATTTTATTTTCAAGATTTTGGATCAACTTTACTATCATTACTCTGAATTCTTTTTCAGGTAGAATGCTTATTTACTCTTCATTTCTTTGTCCTGTGGGTGTTTCCATGTTCCTTCATCTGCTACAGGTGTCTCTGCTTCTTCATTTTGCTTAATTTACTGTGTTTTGTGTCTTCTTTATGTCAGCTGGAAGATCATAGTTCTTAATAATTGTGGAGTCTGTCCCCCGTGGGTGGGGTTGGACTAGTGCCTTGTGAAGATTTCCTGGTTGGAAGGACTTTTACCTGTGTTCTGTGGATAGAGATAGATCCTGTATCTCTGAAGGGCAGTGCCATGTCCAGTAGTGTGTTTTGGAGTGTCTATGTATTTGGTATGGCTATGTGCAGATTTGTGTTCCTGTTTTCCTGAAAGACTGGTGTGGGGTGTCTGCACTGGAGCTTGCTGGCCTTTGGGTGGGCTTGGTCATAGTGTTGAGATGAAGGCCTCTAGGAGAGCTCATGCCAGTTAACATTCCATGGGGTCAGGAGTTCTCTGGCAGTCCAAAATCCTGGACGCAGGTCTCCCACCTTGGGGGTTTAGGTCTGACCCCTTACTGTAGTACCAAGGCTTCACAGGCCAAATAGCATAGAAGATAAGACCTCAAGATTAATGGTGAAACCACACTGAATAACCCAGAAAACTCAAAGAAACTCACACCCTTACAAAGAAAAACGAAGAGAGAAAAAGAGGAAAAAGAAAAAAAAGGGAAGGGGGATAAAAACAGGAGTCAAAAAAGAAGAGAGCGATCAAGGCAATAAACCCATAAACGAAAATGAATAACAACACCTAGACTAGCAAGAATACAAAATCAAAAGCATAGCAAAAAATGCAACATAACTAAAGGGTACTTTGTCGACTTTGCCAAGAAAGGTCCATTTATTTAAAGCTATGGTTTTTCCAGTAGTCATGTATGGATGTGAGATTTGGACCATAAAGAAGGCTGAGTGCCAAAGAATTGATGCTCTCGAACTGTGGTGCTGAAGACTCCTGAAAGTCCCTTGGACAGCAAGATCAAATGAGTCAACCCTAAAGTAAATCAACTCTGAATATTCATTGGAAAGACTGATGCTGAAGCTAAAGCTCCAATACCTTGGCCACCTGATGCGAAGAGCCAACTCATTGGAAAAGACCCTGATGCTGGGAAAGATTGAGGGTAGGAACAGAAGCGGGCATCAGAGAATGAGGTGGTTGGATGGCATCACGGACTCAACGGACATAACTTTGTGCTAACTAGTGAAGGGAAGGAAAGTCTGGTGTGCTGCAGTCCATGGGGTCACAAAGAGTTGAACATGACTTACAACTGAACAATAACAACAACTGTAAAAATAGGGAAATAAAATTAATTTAAAAATAAGATAGTTTTTAAAAAGTAATACAAAATAAAAATGGAATAATATAGAAAGAACAACATAGAATAATATGGAAAAGAAACAAAGAAAATTAGACTGAGTGGCAGTAAGAGGATTCCTCATGACTCCTCACAATTCCTGTGTTTTCCACCCCACACAGTGTGCTGCAGGCACTCTTACTCAGAAAGTTCTCGTACTTCTAGGAGGTCCATGGACCTGCGTGGACAGAGTCGGGTCGGCGCAGTCTCAGCCTGGCCTTACTCCGGCCTGAACTCGCTCCCAAAGGTGACAGCTGCCCCTAAACCCCAGTCTCCGGCTCATCGCGAGGGCTCCGTGTGCTGCACCTGACGCTGCAGGAGCTACTCCCTTTCTATGCTTCAGTCACAGCCCCTGGTGGTCAGCTTTGGTTTCGGGCTAACGTTTGCTTGTAGGCCACCCTCCAGTGTCTGTTCCCCACCCAGGCAAGAAGGGGCAAAGACCAAGGCTTATTAGGGCCACGTTTTCAACTGGGCTGGGGAGAAGGTAGCATACGGCATCATTCACTGTGATGTACCAGTGAGTGTCTGCAGCAGTAGGACCTGCGGCATGTTGTTACAGTCTGAGACGTCACGTGTGCTCTCCCAGAGGAGTTGGCCTTGGGTCATGAGTCCCTAGGAAGAGCCAAGCTGCTCAAGCTCTGAGCAAGGTATGGGCAGTAACCTGTGCCTGCTCATCGCCTGGTGGCAGATGTTACCTGGGGTTGGGACCCCAGCGGCAGTGTTTTGTCTGCTGTCAGGCACTTCCCCTAGCTTTGGCAGTAGCTAGTGGCTTATGGTTCCTGCTTTGGGATCATAAACAGCAGTTACGTCTAATGCCAGCAGCACTCTTACTGGTTTGGCCAAAACGGTGGCCACCGCTGGGCACACAGCCACTGTCTGTGACTGCACAGAATTAAGAATGGCCTCGGAACAAAGATCTCTTTCCTCTCTGGGCTGCCCAGTCTTTTCCCTCAACTCCCCCAGTTGTGTCATACTAGACCCCTGGAGAAGGCAATGGCAACCCACTCCAATACTCTTGCCTGGAAAATTCAATGGACAGAGGAGCCTGGTGGGCTGCAGTCCATGGGATCGCTAAGAGTCGGACGTGACTGAGCTACTTCACTTTCACTTTTCACTTTCATGCATTGGAGAAGGAAATGGCAACCCACTCCAGTGTTCTTGCCTGGAGAATCCCAGGGACAGGGGAGCCTGGTGGGCTGCCGTCTATGGGGTCGCACAGAGTCGGACACGACTGAAGCAACTTAGCAGCAGCAGACCCCTCAGAGTATCCTTATGGCAGCCAGTACCAGTCCTCTCTCTTGGGGCCAAAACCTGAGCCTAAGCCTCAGCACCCGACCCACTCCCTCTGCTGCAGGCACAGGCATGCAAGCCGCTCTTTGGCTATTATGTGCTGTTCAGCAATGATCTCTGTGATGAATTCTCTCCATTTTGCCTTCTAAGCACCTGTCCATGAGGGGGTTCCAAAGTGTGCAGAAACTTTTCCTCTTTCATGACTCTCTTCCCAGAATGCAGGTCCCCACCCTGAAATTTTCTTTTTATTTTAATCTTTATCTTTTGCCCTACCTCTTTCTAAGGAGACTGGCTTGCCTTTTTGGAAGTCTGGGTTCTCCTTCCAGCGTGCAGAAGGTGTTCAGAAGGAGCTGTTCCATATGCAGATGAATTTTTGATGCATTTGTGGGGAGGGAGGTGATGGCCCCATCTTATTATTCTTCCATCTTGGAAGTCCTCGCCAAAATAGACTTTAAAATAAAGACTGTTTCAAGAAACAAAGAAGGTCACTACATAATGATAAAGTGATCAAACCAAGAAAAGTATTTAACAATTATATTTATGCACCCACCACAGGAGCACCATAGGAGCAGCTCAATAAATAAGGCAAATGCTAACAACAGTAAAAGGTGAAATCAAAACAGTAAGGAATTTTAACACCTCAAAAAATACCTCAAATATACAAATAGATCTTCAAGGCAGAAAATAAATTAGGAAATACAAGCTTTAAGTGACACAATACACCAGGTAGATTTAATGGATATCTATAGGACATCCCAGCTAAAAGTGACAGAATATATTATCTTCTCAAGTGCACATGGAACATTCTCTAAGATAGATCACATCTTGGGTCACAAAGCAAGCCTCAGTAAATTTAACAAAATCAAAATTTTATCAAGCATCTTTTCTGACCACAATACTATGAGATTAGAAAACAAGATTAAATATTAAAATAAAAACATGCTAGCTACACAATACATTACTAAATAACCAAGAGATCACTTAAGAAATCAAAGAGGAAATTTTTAAAATAATGGAAACAAATGACAATGAAAACATGATGACCCAAAACCTATGGGATGCAGCAAAAGCACTTCTGAAAGGGAAGTTCATTGCAATTCAACCTCACCTCAAGAAACAAGAAAAATCTCAAGTAAATAATCTAACCTTACAACTAAAGCAACCACAGAAAGAACAATAAAACCTAAACTTAGTGGAAGAAAAGAAATCATAAAGATTAGAGGAGAAATCAATGAAACAAAAATGAAGAAAATGAAAGCAAGGATCAATAAAAGTTGGTTTTTTAAGAAGATAAAATTGATAAACTATTAGCCAGATGCCTCAAGAAAAAAAAAGGGGAGGGGAGAGGAATCAAATCAATAAAATTTGAATTGAAAAAGGAAAAATTACAACTGACACTGCAGAAATACAAAGGATCATAGGAAAATATTACAAGCAACTATATGCAAACAAGATAAATAAGCCAGAAGAAATGGACAAATTCATACTAAGGTACAACATTCCAAGACTGAACCAGGAAGAAACATAAATTTAAACAGACCAATCATATGTAATTAAACTGAAACTATAATTATAAATATTGTATATTAATGCATATATATGACATCTAAACAGATGGTACTGGTGAACCTACCTACAGGGCAGCAACAGAGACACAGACAGAGAACAGACTTGTGGACTCGGGGGAGGCAGCGGAGGGCACTAATTCAGAGGCAGCATGAAGACAAACATGGCTGTATGGAGAACCAGAGCCAGTGGGAATTTGCTGGATGAGTCAGGGAGCTCAGATCCAGGGCTCTGGGACAACTGAGAGGGGCGGGATGGGTGAGAGGAGAGAAGGAGCTTCAAGAGGAAGGGGACGTAGGTATACCTAGGCTGATTCACGCTGATGCTCGGCAGAAACCAACACAGTACTGCAAAGCAATTATCCTTCAGTTAAAAAGAAATAAATTAAAAAGCAAAAAATTAACTTTTAACGAAAGTGGTGCTGGGAAAACTGGAGAAGTACATGTAAAAGAACAAAACTAGAACACTCCCTAATACACAAAAAATAAACTCAAAAAGGATTAGAAACTATAAAAACTCTTAGATGAAAACACAGGTAAAATACATTTGATATAAATGTATTTTGATATAAATTTGATATAAATTACATCAAGATTTTTTTTTTACTCACCTCTTAGAGTAATTAAAATAAAAATAAACTGATGGGATCTAATTGAAAGCTTCTGCATAGCAAAGTATAAGCAAGATAAAAAGACAACTCACATAATGGAAGAAAATACTTGTAAATGAAGAAATTGACAAGGGCTTAATCTCCAAAATATACAAACAACTCATGTATGGCAAGCCACTCCAGTACTATTGCCTGGGAAATCCCATGGATGGAGGAGCCTGGTAGGCTGCAGTCCGTGGGGTCGCTAAGGGTTAGACACAACTGAGCAACTTTACTTTCACTTTTCACTTTCACACATTGGAGAAGGAAATGGCAACCCACTCCAGTGTTCTTGCCTGGAGAATCCCAGGGAAGGGGGAGCCTGGTGGGCTTCCGTCTATGGGGTCACACAGAGTCGGACACGACTGAAGTGACTTAGCAGCAGCAGCATGTAACTCAATATCAAAACAAAAAACCCAAGTAAAAAAATCGGCGGAAGATCTACATAGAAATTTCACTGAAGAAGACATACAGATGGCTAAGAGGCCCATGAAAAGATGCTCAACATGGCTAATTACTACAGAAATTCAAATCAAAACTACAATGAGATACCACCTCACACTGGTTAGAATGGCCATCATCAAAAATATCTACATACAAGAAAAAAAATCTACACACAGGAAATGCTGGAGAGGGTGTGGAAAAAATGGAATCCTCTTGTACTGTTGGTGGGAATGTAAACTGATACAGCCACTATGAAGAACAGAAAGGAGGATCCTTAAAAAACTAAACTAGAACTAGCATATTACCTAGCAATCCCAGTACTGGGCGTATACCCTGAGAAAACCACAACGCAAAAAGAAACAAGTACCCCGGTATTCACTGCAGCACTATTTACAATAGCCAGAACATGCAAGCAATATAAATGTCCACTGACAGATGAAAGGATAAAGAAGTTGTGGTCCATATATACAATGGAATATTACTCAACCATAAAATGGGATGAAATCAGACCCTTTGTAGAGATATTGATGGACCGGAGCCTGTCATACAAAGTAAAATAAGTCAGAAAGAGAAAAACAAACATCTTATATTAATGTGGAATCTGGAAAAACGATATAGATAAAACGATTTGCAGGGCAGGAACAGAGACAGACATAGGGAACGGACATGTGGATACAAAGGCAGGGTGGGGAGGACTGGATGAATTGGCAGGTTAGGGTTGACATATATACACTGCTGCTGCTGCTGCTAAGTCGCTTCAGTCGTGTCCGACTCTGTGCGACCCCGCAGACAGCAGCCTACCAGGCTCACCCATCCCTGGGCTTCTCCAGGCAAGAACACTGGAGAGGGTTGTCATTTCCTTCTCCAATGCATGAAAGTGAAAAGTGAAAGTGAAGTCGCTCAGTCATGTCCGACTCTTCGCGACCCCATGGACTGCAGCCTACCAGGCTCCTCTGTCCATGGAATTTTCCAGGCAAGAGTACTGGAGTGGGGTGCCATTATGTAAAAATAGCTAGTGGGAACCTGGAGCTAGCTCAGCTAAGGTCCATGATGATGCCGATGGGTGGGATGGGGGAGGGACGGAGGTCCAAGGGCAGGGGATGTATGAACACATATAGCTGATTCACTTTGTTGTAAAACAGAAACTAACAGAACACCGTAAACCAATTATACTCCAATAAAAATACAAAATAAATTCTAGGACATCAACTATTTTTTTCAAGTCATTAGAAGCAATTTGAAAATTTCCAGTTTCACTAGTCAATTAGCAAAGAAAAAAAGAGATAAAATCTGTATTCTCTAAAGACTCTGCTTCCATTTTATCCTTGTGCTGCTAGTCAGACCATAAAGGTAATAATAATTTTAATAGCAACACTAATCTATTTAATAGTTCCAATGTCAAGTACTGAATTTTTTATATATTAACATTTAATTCTCAAATGTGAAAACAAAGATCTTTTTTTCACATCTGTGTCCTTAGGACCAGCATAGACATAAGATGATGAACGATAAGCATTTGTCAAAAGAATGGACATGTAAAACGGAGAGCTGGAACAATATATGTATTAATAGTATTTAAAACTGCTATCTTCAGACAACTCAGGTTTTGTAAGTGTATAAAATAATAATAAAACAACAGAGCTGAGAGCACCTCAAAAAAGACTTCATTTTATACATGTATTCACTGGTTGACCTTGACAAGTGACTTAATCTCTTTCTGAATCATAAATTATCATATCAGTGATAGTAATAACTTCCTTGAAAATGGACAGAGTTCCTAGCTCTGTGCCAGCTCTCAGTATATGGGGGATGCTGGTTATTCTATCTGATACCATTTTATATCAAAATGGTACAAAAATTTTGAAGTATTACTTGTGAATTGGGAACTTAAACATCAAGACTATTTTAATCCCATGTAAGTGTATATATGTATATATATCAGAGTGAGTTTCAATCATTATTAATTAAACTACAACCTGTAGCGACACAAGAAAGAATTCAAATTAACTTCAGAAAAACACATTCCTGGATTTTACAGAAAACTGTTAAGAGTAAAAATTACCATCTTTGAACTATGACATGAGCATGACCAAGTTATGAAGACCACAGGGACTCTTGCAGCACTTCACCTGAAAGCCACAACGTGCCCTGCCTGCTTTTCCTGTTACTTTTTTCCTGAGCGCTAATCACTCTCTTGTACTCCTACTTGTTCTGCTGTTTGTTTCTCGCATCTCTTCTGACTACAGCACAAGCTCCATGAAGGCAGGTATGTTCATCTGCTTTTAACTGCTAAGTTACCTGAGACACAGACGGTACTCAACACTTGAGCGTGGCTTTGAATAAATGAAAGCAGAAGATGAGGCACAGTGAGATTAAATACCTATGTTTAGCTGGTGAATAGCTGAACAGGGTGAAATATCCAGGACTTCCAGATACTCATCTAGGGCTCTTTTCAGCTCTCCAAGCACTCTCTTTTCTGAAAGTTTTGTTTTCTCTGTTAGTAGCTGGCAGAATGAGCAGTATTTTTTAAATGTGTAAATAATCTCTATCCATCATTTGAGGGTTTTTAGCACATTTTATTTGAGGTGCTTCTAAAATGGGCTTCCCTGGTGGCTCAGAAGGTTCATTCACCTGCAACATGGAAGACCTGGGTTCGATCCCCGGGTTGGGAAGATCCCCTGGAGAAGAACTATGTAAATAATCCCTATCCCTCATTTGAGGGTTTCTAGCACATTTTATTGGAGAAGGAAATGGCAACCCACTCCAGTGTTCTTGCCTGGAGAATCCCAGGGACGGGGGAGCCTGGTGGGCTTCCGTCTATGCGGTCACACAGAGTCGGACACGACTGAAGTGACTTAGCAGCAGCAGCAGCAGCACATTTTATCTGAGATGCTTCTACAACTCCCAGTATAAAAGCAAAATAGATTTTTATTCCAAATTTCTACAACATTGAAGATTCTATATGAAAAATATTGGCAAGTTCATAACAGTCAAACAATAATGCCATGAGCCTGCATCTGTTTGTAAAACACTTTAAAGATGGACCACAAAAAGCCTAATTTCTAATCAGCTGAATTCTTCTTTAAAAGTAAGATTTCTTCTTTAAAACTTAACAGCTGAACTGAGCCAACTACCTGTTAAAGGAAACTAAGCTGGGAAGTCAAAATTTAGAGTCTCTCCTAATAGTCAAAGGATGAGGAAGTAAGTAACGAGGGAGCCCCAGGAAGACAAACTAATGATCAGACTCATCACCTTTTTTTACCTCCACAAGTATATTTTGCAATCTATATTTTTTTACTAAACAACTATTAATCAAACAGGAGAGAAGAATACATATGTTTTCAAATACGCAAGAGTTCAAAAAATCTAATTACCACATACCTAGTCTAGGGTGGGGCTTCCCAGGTAGTGCTAGTGGTAAAGATCCTGCCTGTCAGTTTAGGAGACAAGAGATTCAGGTTCCATCCCTGGGTTGGGAAGATGTCCTGGAGGAGAGCATGGCCACCCAATCCAATATTCTTGCCTGGAGAATCCCATGGACAGAGGAGCCTGGCGAGCTACAGTCCAAGGGGTCACAAAGAGTCGGACATGAGACTTAACATACACACAGACCAGGATGATGCCTGGAGAGTTATTTCTAGAAAGTAAGTGAGTAAACCAAAAAAAAGAAGAAAATATGGTTACAGGAAACACTAGTTCCAATTCAGGAGAACTGCACAAGGATATTCGAGCTGACAGTATCCATCTAACCTAGATGAGCTTAAACTGGGGCAGGAGGATGGAGGCTCCTGGAAGGAAGTCACTCAAGGAAAAAGCACATTTGATAGGATATGTAATATGACCAAGTTTAAAATAAAACAAGGCCATGACAAAGGAAAAAGGCACAAGAATAAGTGAAAGACAATCAGGAACTCCAAGGTAACAAAAACGGAACATAAGAAAATATAATCATAGTACTTTGACTGACTTCATGTAAATTTCCTAAAGGAAATCAACCCTGAATATTCATTGAAGGACTGATGCTGAAGCTGAGGCTCCAATACTCTGGCCACCTGATGCGAAGAGCTGACTCATTAGAAAAGACCCTGATGCTGGGAAAGATTGAAGGTGGGAGGAGAAGGGGACAACGGAGATGGTTGGAGGCATCACTGACTCAATGGACATGAGTTTGAGCAAACTCCAGGAGAGAGTGAAGGACAGGGAAGCCTGGCATGCAGCGGTCCATGGGGTCGCAGGGAATCGGACAAAACTGAGCCACTGAACAAAATGATATTTACTTATTAACAATACACATTTTAGAATTTTAGAATTCTCCAAGACAAAGATTTAATCATGGTTGTAACTGGGTAGATTGTAAATACTATACACCTCATAAAATTAAGAAGTTTATAATTTGTGAAGAGGAAGACAAAACGTGAACTTAAAGTAGATTACAGATACTAACACTGCCATCTTACCAAAAGGAGAGTAAAAAGATTGTAGTTGATGAAAAATAAACAAAGTTTGGGAGATTAGGACTGACACATACATACTACTATACATAAAACAGATAACTATTAAGTATCTACTGTATAGCCCAAGGAACTCTACTCAATACTCCATAATGACCCATATGGGAAAGAATCTAAAAAAGAGTGGATATACATATACGTATTACTGATTCACTTTGTGGTCCATCAGAAAATAACACAGTATTATAAATCAACTATACTTTAGTAAAAATTAATTTAAAAAGAAACAAAGGTACAACAATACTAAATTTCAAAGATAACTATGGAGAAACTAAACATATTAATAATTTATATTTGGAAGATGACGAAATTGATATTTAAAATGGACATATCAAGAAAAGAACTAAAAGCGGTTATATACGGAGGTCAAAATTGTGATTTCTTAAGAACAAATGGATTGTTACTCTAATAAAAAAAAAAATCACACAGAGGTGGAGAATTGGCTCACTCAAATTCCAAATTCTTTTGCATAAAACTCCTTTGTCACATTCAGTTCAGTTCGGTCGCTCAGTCATGTCGACTCTCTGCGACCCCATGAATCACAGCACGCCAGGCCTCCCTGTCCACCACCAACTCCCGGAGTTCACCCAAACACATGTCCATAGAGTCGGTGATGCCATCCAGCCATCTCATTCTCGGTCGACCCCTTCTCCTCCCGCCCCCAACCTTTCCCAGCATCAGACTCTCTTCCAGTGAATCAACTCATCGCATGAGGTGGCCAAAGTATTGCAGTTTCAGCTTTAGCATCAGTCCCTCCAATGAACACCCTGGATTGATCTTCTCCAGAATGGACTGGTTGGATCTCCTTGCAGTCCAAGGGACTCTCAAAACTCTTCTCCAACACCACAGTTCAAAAGCATCAATTCTTCGGCGATCAGCCTTCTTCACAGTACAACTCTCACATCCATACACGACCACGGGAAAAACAACAGCCTTGACTGGACGGACCTTGGTTGGCAAAGTAATGTCTCTGCTTCTTAATATACTATCTAGATTGGTCATAACTTTCCTTCCAAGGAGCAAGCGTCTTTTAATTTCATGGCTGCAATCAGCATCTGCAGTGATTTTGGAGCCCAAAAAAATAAAGTCTGACACTGTTTCCACTGTTTTTCCATCTATTTCCCATGAAGTGATGGGACCAGATGCCATGATCTTTGTTTTCTGAATGTTGAGCTTCAAGCCAACCTTTTCACTCTCCTCTTTCACTTTCATCAAGAGGCTTTTGTCACATTAGAAAAGTCCAAATCTTTACTGTCGTTCTGTAACTCAAAGGCACTTTTGGAAGTTATTAAAGGGGGAGTTTTGGAGTATTTCCCTATTTCTTGGAAAGACATGGGCACAGATTACAAACTCAAATAATTTTGTAAACCTAAGAAATTAAGTAGGTAAAGGTAAGAAAATAAGAGTTGTTTTTAGTAACTCTCAACTCAAAAGTAATGAACTATAATGAATTACTATTACTTAGCTGGTTAGAGATTCTTTCAGTGCTGATGACAGTTTAGAAATGAACAAAAAGAAAACTACAAAGTTAATATCCCTTGCCTTCTCCCAACTTTAAGATTTTTAGCAGCTGGAGTTTCACAGAAATGTCGTTCATCAGAAATACTTAACACAAGCATCTGGGATTCATTCTGTTGCTCTTTACAAAGGATATTCTTTATTTAAAATGCTAAGTTTCTTTTTCATAAGAAATCCATGTTCTGTCCTTCCCATTTCCTGCCAACACTCCATTTTGAGGTGTAGCCTGCTCTAGGAAATTGAAAAGAACTCCCTTCTTACATCAGAAATATCTCTTCATTCCACACGCAACAGCTTCAGGATAGTCCCCAGGGTGTACGGCCTCTAGGGGATCTTCAAACCCACTTTGAGATGGAGCCCCAAGGTAGACAAGTAGATCCAGGCTCCCAAGCCCTCTCCAAATGACACCCTCCAGAAATATAAGTGTTGCAGAGACCTAACCCTCTGATTCCAAGTGTGGGCCACAGAGCATGTGAATAAATTGAAACATCTCCCCCTCCCTATATGTAATTCACTAAAGGAGAAAAATATCTGATACCATTCCAGCAACCATCCACATTAATTCTCCAGAGAGCTAAGTCTCCAGTGATTGAAGCCTTCTTCTCTTAACTCTTTTTTCTCTTCCTACCCTCTCTTTCCATCCTTAGTTGAAAAAGATAATGCTGTTTCTCACCTGGGTCAAGTTGCTTATCTCTGGGCACACTTTGGAAATCTGGTTATTCTGAAGGTGCAGTGTCTTCAGGCCAGGCAGTTTTTCTAACACTGAAGGCATCTTTGTTATGTTCTTTCCATTTAAGATAACGATTTTAGTGTTTATACCACCCTTCAGTGCTCTTATTAACAACCTTTCAGCCATGGGTATGGAAGAGAAACAGTTTCCTTATCACCCATCTTTGGAATCTCTAAATGCAGAATTGGTGTGTCATGGAAACAAAAACATTCTGAGATCTATCATGCTGAAGGCAGGAGCATTGGATAATTTCCCGTGTAAAAGGCAGGGAAGGAAAATAACTGATTCCAGGTTTGGGGCAGGAAATGTACAAGCTAAGCCTAGAATATCTAATACCAGAAACATGACGTTACCAAGGACGAATGAGGTCACATCAGAAGAACACACAAGCCACTTAGGGCTTCCATCTAAAACGGGAAAATTTGAGAATCAGAAGGAATGATGAATGGATCAAAATAAGTTAAAATCAAGACCTCATGGTATCATAAAAATAAAATAAAGCCTCTGATTATATTGGAACTTGCTGGAGAACCAACACTCAAGCCTGAAAAATAATAAATGGAAAGAAATGAAGCATTTATCCTGCTTTTCCAGTACAAATCATATTTTTGTATAACCTAATAAAGTTCTTACTCACTGAAAAATTGAAGTCAATAAATGAGGAAGAAAAAAACAAATTTAGAAAAATCACCATTTTAGCAAACCTAATGAAATAATGGATATATATATAAAGATTATAATTGGATGCTAAATGCATTAGGTGAGAGGTTGATGGGGAACTTTCCAAGTATGAAATCAGGTTAATTACCTACTAATCAATTTTACCATCACTAAAATTGAGACAACCATATATTGTTTTTAGGTCTATCATGGTGTCATACAATAAAAATTAAACAGCAACAATAATAAATATTCTTGAATCTGAGTTTAATCATTCTTCTATATCTAAATACCTTTTACAGAAAATATGAGGAATAGAAAAAAGCTAAATTAATCTCAGGGAAGCAGTCAGCCAAATCTCGAAACTGGGAAATTCTATAAGGCAAATGGTATACAATATTTAACCAACAAATTATGTCATTAATAAAAAGATGGGGAAACTGTTATGAAAAAACAAGACTTAAGAAAAACAACAGTCAAATGCAATCTGTGAATCTTGTTTAGATACTGACTTGAATAAAAATATTTCAGAGTCAACTGAGGAAATTTGATCATGAACACTGTATCAGATGACAGGAATTAATAATTTTGTTATGTATAATAATGACACGGTGGTACTATTTTCTTAAAATGTACCTAACATTTAGAAACGCATCTGAATTTTCAGGTGAATTTTTTATAATAAGTGGGGCAGAAAAGTGAGCGGAAAAAATAGATCAAATAAGATTGACCAAACACTGGTAATTATTGATGCTCAGTAATGGGTAATAGGGGTTCATTGTATTCTTCTTACTATTTTTGTATAATCTTTGAAAATTTCCACATGAATGATTAAGACAAAGGCAAAAGAGTAAGGGAAAAGAGATAAGGGCAAAGATATTTGATTAGAACCCCACTTGGGCCAGTTACGAGGCTAGCAGGCATTTGGGCTACATATGTACCACATCTGGAGGGCTCATTTCCAAAAACTTGAACACTATAAAATGCAGTCTGCATTCAAAGTACTCCGAACACAACTCTATCTTCCTCTGTAATCCCTTCATTCATTCAGCAAACACTTAGGAGTACCTACTATGTGCAACATGGCTCCACTGGGGACAGAAGAGTGAATTAAAACGACAAAAATCTCTCAATGAGATTACATTCTGGAAGGAGGAGAGAAAACAAGCAAATAAGTAAACCGAGTGTGTCAGATGGCATTAGATGCTAAGGAAAAAAATATTAAGAGTTTGCAATTTCAGCGTAACCTGAGACGGCTTCACTGCAAGGGTGCTATCAGAGACAGGAGCTTTTCCAAGTTAAGATGACGAAGCAAGTGCCAAAGGCCCAAAGAAGAATCATTAAATTTATACAGGTTATTATAATGAATATCGGTATCATCATAACAGTTAAATAAAATAATAGAGTTCCAATTGCTAGAATGATCATTTTTTAGGTACTTAATCACTGCTTTTTATTGAAATATCTCTTCTAAACCTTCCAAACCTATTTTCCAGTGTCTTTGATACTGTTTTAGTTTCCTAAGAACAATCATGATGTTACTATCTGAACAAACTAATTGCAAAGCTTTGTTTAAAAAAAAAGAAGTCTCATAAATTCTCCAAGCCAGGCTTCAGCAATATGTGAACCGTGAACTCCCAGATGTTCAAGTAGGTTTTAGAAAAGGCAGAGGCACCAGAGATCAAATTGCCAACATCCACTGGATCATGGAGAAAGCGAGAGAGTTCCAGAAGAGCATCTATTTCTGCTTCATTGACTATACCAAAGCCTTTGACTGTGTGGATCACAATAAACTGTGGAACATTCTGAAAGAGATGGGAATCCCAGACCACCTGACCTGCCTCTTGAGAAACCTGTATGCAGGTCAGGAAGCAACAGTCAGAACTGTACATGGAACAACAGACTGGTTCCAAATAGGAAAAGGAGTGCGTCAAGGCTGTATATTGTCACCTTGCTTATTTAACTTATATGCAGAGTACATCATGAGGAACGCTGGGCTGCAAGAAGCACAAGCTGGAATCAAGGTTGCTGGGAGAAATATCAATAATCTCAGATATGCTGATGACACTACCCTTATGGCAGAAAGTGAAGAGGAACTCAAAAGCCTCTTGATGAAAGTGAAAGAGGAGAGTGAAAAGGTTGGCTTGAAGCTCAACATTCAGAAAACAAAGATCATGGCATCTGGTCCCATCACTTCACGGGAAATAGATGGGAAAACAGTGGAAACTGTCAGACTTTATTTTTGGGAGCTCCAAAATCACTGCAGATGCTGATTGCAGCCATGAAATTAAAAGACGCTTACTCCTTGGAAGGAAAGTTATGATCAACCTTGATAATATATTAAAAAGCAGAGACATTACTTTGCCAACAAAGGTCTGTCTAGTCAAGGCTATGGTTTTTCCCATGGTCACGTATGGATGTGAGAGTTGTACTGTGAAGAAAGCTGATCGCCAAAGAATTGATGCTTTTGAACTGTGGTGTTGGAGAAGACTCTTGAGAGTCCCTTGGATTGCAAGGAGATCCAACCAGTCCATTCTAAGGGAGATCGATCTTGAGTGTTCATTGGAAGGACTGATGCTAAAGCTGAAACTGCAATACTTTGGCCACCTCATGCGACGAGTTGACTCACTGGAAAAGAGTCTGATGCTAGGAAAGGTTGGGGGCGGGAGGAGAAGGGGACGACCGAGAATGAGATGGCTGGATGGCATCACCGACTCTGTGGACGTGAGTTTGAGTGAACTCCGGGAATTGGTGATGGACAGGGAGGCCTGGCATGCTGTGATTCATGGGGTCGCGGAGAGTCAGACAAGACTGAGCGACTGAACTGAACTGAATTGAATACTCATCTCCTCTAAAGTAATGCTGTATGGCTAGGACCCCAGCTGACACTGTCTAAATGGGTCATTTTTTTCCTTCTTTAAATGGATAAACAGGCCAATACAATCTAGTACTGCTTTTTTTTTTTTTAATTAATCTTCCTAACCTAGGAAATCTGGTAAACATTTTTAATTTCTCCTTCTCTGTCCAGGCTCCTCTGTCCATGGGATTCTCCAGGCAAGAATGCAGGAGTGGGTGCCATTCCCTTCTCCAGGAGATCTTCCGGACCCAGGGATTGAACCTAGGTCTCCTGCATTGCGGGCAGATTCTTTACCGCTGAGCCACCAGGACAACCCACCCCAGGCCTGAGGTAACCACTAACCTCCTTTCTATCTATATGTTTGCCTCGTCCAAACATTTTATACAGATGACAACATATCTTTCACTCAACATAATGCTTTCAAGGTTCATCCAGAGTTATAGCATGTACCAGTACCTCAGTCCTTTGTACTGAATAAAAAATACTCCATCCTATAGCTATATTTATTTATCCACTTATCAGTTGATGGACATTTAGACTGTTTCTGCTTTTTGGCTACTACATACAGTGCTATGTACAATTTTCTTGGGCATATACCTAGGAGAGGTCATATGGTACCCTTTCAGGAACTGCCAGATTGTTTCCCAAAGTGGCTTCATCAGTTTACAGTCCTACCAGCAATGTATAAAAGCTCTTTTCATTTTGTACTGTCGTTTTTGGCCCAAATTGATACAATCAATCCCTTTAAAAAGTTTTCTAAGTTTGCCTTGAAACAGTTCATAATTCACTCCATCAGACAAAATCCACACACCAAATCTCTTTACAATAGCCTTTCTCTATTATAGGTTCCCAAGTGAAACTACAGTGGGACAGTAGCCTTAAGAATTTTAGAAGCTCTCTAGTCTGCTGATTAGGAAATGCCTTTAATCTTCCTGTGGTCCTAACGAAGGGTTTTACAGTCATGCCCTTGGCTTCATCTTTGGGAGTTCATTTTTCTGAGTTCCCTGATTTGCTCTCTATCTGAAAATGAACGTCTTGGCTGCTCAGTCGTATCTGACTCTTGGCGACCCCAAGAACTGTAGCCCACCAGGCTCCTCTATCCATGGAATTCTCTAGGCAAGAATACTGGAGCGGGTAGCCATTCCCTTCTCCAGGAGATCTTCCCAACCCAGGAATCGAACCCAGGTCTCTTGCATTGCAGGCGACTCTATCTGAAACTCACTCCTTAATTTTACCATCATTTACTCTCTGGCTGGCTGAAGCACAAGCGGGAACAAGATTGCCGGGACAAATATCAATGACCTCAGATATGCAGATGACACCACCCTATGGCAGAAAGTGAAGAAGAACTAAAGAGCCTTTTGATGAAAGTCAAAGAGGAGAGTGAAAAAGTTGGCTTAAAACTCAACATTCAAAACACTAAAATCACGGCATCCAATCCTATCACTTCATGGCAAATAGATGGGGAAACAATGGAAACAGTGACAAACTTTATTTTTTTAGGCTCCAAAATCACTGCAGATGGTGACTACAGCCATGAAATTAAAAGACGCTTGCTCCTTGGAAGAAAAGCTATGACCAACCTAAACAGCATATTAAAAAGCAGAGGCATTATTTTGCCAACAAAGGTCCGTCTAGTCAAACCCATTTTTCCAGTAGTCATGTATGGATGTGAGAGTTGGACTGAAAACTGAGCGCCGAAGAATTGATGCTTCTGAACTATGGTATTGGAAAAGACTCTTGACAGTCCCTTGGACTGCAAGGAGATCAAAGCAGTCAATTCTAATGGAAATTGGTCCTGAATATTCACTGGAAGGGACAGATGCTCAAGCTGAAAACTCCAATCCTTTGGACACCTGATGTGAAGAATTGACTCATTTGAAAAGACTCTGATGCCTGGAAAGATTGAAGGCGGGAGAAGGGGACGACCAAGGATGAGATGGTTGGATGGCATCACCGGCTCAATGGATATGAGTTTGAGCAAGCTCCGGGAGTTGGTGATGGACAGGGAAGCCTGGTGTGCTGCATGCAGCCCATGGGGTTGCAAAGAGTCGGACGTGACTGAGCGACTGAACTGTCTGGAGTGGCTAAAAATGAGAAAGTTTTGCTTTGCTTTTCAAACCCCAAAGTTTGCAGCTTATTTATACTTAATAACTTTCCCTCTTGCTTGCCTTGCTCCTCCGTCATTTACTATAGACAGCTAGAAGAACCCAGATAGCACCTTCAATACTCTCTAGAAATCTCCTCAGGAAGATCACCCAGCTGATGAGATATACTTATTTTCCATGTTAATGCTTACGGGGATCATTGTTAAACTTTCTTCTACTATGTAACAGGAGTTACTTTTCTTCCAAATTCTAGTAACATTTTCCTCATATTCCTTACCAACATCAGGCTCCTGCTAACAATCTCTTCAAGGCCTTTTTAACTTAGACCTGAGGCCCAGTCCCAAAGCTCATTACATGGTTTAAGTATTTTGTTACAGTACCAAATTCTTTTCAGGGCTCAAACAGAAAAAAAGACCAACTAGGAACCATACAGTTTGACTTTAGGTAATTCCAGAAGCTGGGGAAGCCATTTGTGTAGGTCTGTTGCTTTTGTGTCTGGTGCTGTGCCTACCCCAGAATTCAGAGATGCTCAAGCAACAGATCCAGCTGAAGTGGGAGAAGCTACAGGCTTCATGGAGAAAGTGACCTGTCCTGTTCATTACCATGTCCTGAGTGCCTCAGTGCTACATGGTGTTAGCACCTAAGTCCCAAGAGTAGTGCTTGCACACTTGAGAGTTAACAAAAGCTGCAGATTTCTATGTAAACGTCTATATGAAACTGCACAAAAGAAAAAATAACTACTTTCACTAGCATTTATTACATATCAGGCAGTGTGCTAAATTCTTTATGTAAGCGGACTTAGTCCTTACAGAAGGCAGGGCTTGGTATTTTTTTAAAAAGTCAGGAGCAAGATTATAAGTCATTTCTGTTTAAAAAAATTAATAAATTCAGCAGCCTTGTGCAAAAGCAGTAATTTGTTTCAGTAAGCTATATTAGTCACCCAATTAAGAAGACAATCATAAACTTCTTCCTGGTCATTAACAAAGTTTTTTTTGTTTGTTTTGGGTCTGTATATTTATTTTCAGCAACCCCTGGGTCAGGAAGAACCCTTGCAGGAGGAAATGGCAACCCACTCCAGTATTCTTGCCTAGAAAATTCCATAAACAGAGGAGCCTGGAGGGCTACAGTCCATGGGGTCATAAAAAGTCGGATACAACTGAGCACACACACATACCCACACTTATTTCAGAAGTCATTATTTTTTAGGTCTGTTAAAATCAGATTGTCCTAATCGACA
The DNA here is from genome assembly GCF_049115385.1 of Moschus berezovskii. Lineage (NCBI taxonomy): Eukaryota > Metazoa > Chordata > Mammalia > Artiodactyla > Moschidae > Moschus > Moschus berezovskii. Next base: position 8,629,242 of record NC_142475.1, on the reverse strand, counting down.
CATGAAGGTAAATAACTGTTAACACACTATCAGAAGTTTTAAAAAAAGAAAACTCTATGGGAGGGGGGTTCAGGAGGGGGAACTTTTGTAAACCCGGGGCGAATTCATGTCAATACATGGCAAAACCAACCAATATAATATTGTAAAATTAAAAAAAGAAAAAATAAATAAATAAACATGTCTGACTTTTCTGCCTAATAAATAAATAAAAGAAAACTCTCTTGGGTTTCATTCTTCAACTAACCAGAAGACTTAAGAATTCACCAAGGGTAATATAAATTAAAAGACAGCCCTTCTGTGAGCAGGAAGAATTCTAAGTCACTAGCTCATTTATTCTTAAGAGTCTATTAGCCTAATGAAACTCCTAAGAGTCATATCCTATCCATTTAATTGATCTTATAACTATTAACAAACCTTAAGCACTTTATAATATATAGGCCTAGCAATGTGATAGACATTTTACTAGTGAGGTAATTGTTTCTAAGCACTTAAAGACTAAGGGGAAATAATAACAATAATAAACAACTAAATGTAAATAACTATTATTAAGTGTATAATTGCTAGAAAGGAACATGCATGTTACCTAATCTAGCCCAGGTGGGAGAAGTCTGAGGCGCTTACCTAGGTCAGAGCTGAGACCAGGAGGACAATAAACTAGGTGAAGCAGGCTGGACCTAGCTTCAAGTGTTAGTTCAAAGGCCTTGTAGGAGGGAATAAGGTGGGATAATATAAAGAACTGCTGCTTCTGAAACTTTATAAAAAGAATCAGAAACCCTGTGAGTTCTACTTTTCCACAAGATGGAGAAAGATATATTTCAGATAAGACTTAGAAAAATCAATGTCTGTAAATACACAAGACAGGAAGAAAAAGCTCATCTGCTCAGTAAAAGTAAAAACAGTATGAAATTACAAATTAAATTAAAAAGAAAACAAAACACCCTGACCTATTGCTTCAGCTAGTTCCTAACAACTTCTACCAAGACAATGTATTAACAAGTATCTGCCAGCAGTAACTTGCACAGATTTCCTTCTTACTTCTTCATTTCCTTACTCATGTGTATTCATTTTTCTTTAACATCCAAGTTTTGGATAGTCTTCTAATTTGCCCTTCATTATTTTAAAATAACAAAATAATATATAAATATTAGAATCTCTATTATTTTCAATTATACATGAGCACAAAATAAAATTCTAAAAGTTTTCCCTACTTCTATATTCTAAAAGTATTAAAGAATAACAATTTGAACAATGCTGATTTTATTCATCTTTTATTTTTTCTTTTAGCAAACATTAGATAATATGAACAAAACTGTACTGTTCACTATAGTTACACATCCTTATTTACTTTATATGTTATAAACATACTTAAGCAGATAAAATTCACTGAAGTAAATTAGACATATTCCAGAACTCTGACATATACTTTTCTAAGTCAGGACAAAAGAAAGCTTATCAGATTTCCCTAAGAGATAAGCATCATACAGCAAATTAAACTCGTATATTCTGCTTTTAACGTAACATGTGCCATTTTTCAGACTTTAATTTTAGGTGGCAGCTAAAATAATTTTTATCTCAAGTTTTATTAAAGAACAGAATCTGAAACATACAAATCCTGTCCAGAACCATATTGGCCATTTAAAAATAAAAAATATACCTATAATCAAGAAAATTCTATTCACCCTGCTAGAAAAAAATAGCCAATAAGTTACTTTATAATACTTTAAATATAGTGGGAATTTACAATAACTAGATTTCACTGTATCTTATTTTATTGCTTAATGCTTCTTTTTTAATTTTAAAGTAACAGATTACCACCCCCCTACCCCTGCAAAAAAATCCAGATCCAGCATTAAAAAAAAAGCAGCCTTCAGAATATATTTATTTTGTTTAGCAGGCAGAATGGTTCTTAATCTTTGCAAGTGTTAATACCTTCATGCAGTACATATCTGCTCAAGATGACCACAATAGTTCCCCACACTGTCGCCTGCTGAATACATAATACTGATACTCTGTTTTTTATGTTATAAAACCCAGTTGTGGTTATTTAGTTATTCAGTCATGTCCAACTCTGTGACACCATAGACTATACAGCCCACCAGGCTCCTCTGTCCATGGAATTTTCCAAGCAAGATTACTGGAGTGGGTTGCCATTTCCCATTACAGGGGATCTTCCCGACCCAGGGATCAAACACAGGTCTCCCTATCTCCTGCATTGCAGGTGGATTCTTTACCACTGAGCCACTGGGGAAGCTCATAAAACCCAGTATTTACTTAGAAAAATTAGTTGCATTTATGAAAAAAAATTTAAACTTTATAAACACTTGATGTTAAATGTTACTACTTATCTGAGAAAAATCAGTTCAGTTCAGTCAAATCAAAAAGGTCTCATTATCATAAAACCCCTTACATAACATAATCACACACATTTGTACATACGGGTGTACTGTCTTCTTAAAATATTTTTATAAATAACCTAAAATCTGATTTGACAAATCATTCAACTGAAAAGTACTGCACTGATTTTATTATACAGTCTTGACTCAACGGTGGCTTTCAGCTTTATCCATATATATAACATAAAAATTCCCAGATATTTGAAACAAATATTTTCAAATATTTGAGGAAAGATTAAATTAATAAGGCTAATGAAATAATAAGTAACAAAAGCTTAATCTCTAATCCTAGAAAATGAAGCAAAAATAGAGACCTTATAACAAAAATTGGAAAAGAAGAATTTAAAGTAAATTTGGCTTTGGGCCTTTTACATTGCTACTCCTTCAATTTGCACAAGTCAAAGAATAACAGAAGCTAATAACCTTTTCTCAGTGGAAAAGGGTGCAAGGAAAGCAAAGCAGCTGAGTAGTGATGGAAAAAATACAACAAAGAATATAAAAATTTATAGTTAAGATAATCAAGAAATGATGTCACAACCATTCTGAAGTTGAGAAATAACAAGGAATAATCAATGAATTAGAAAAGCAATAATGTGCTGCATCTTTTAAAGTTATATACAATAAAAGACTTATTTTTATTTCCATTAAAGCAACCTTCTTGGCTGCACTTTGATGGGGTTACAAAAATGTCACAGCATCAACCTAAAGGGGTGGGATGGGGAGGGATGGCAGGGAGGTTCCAGAAGGAAGGGATATATGTATACTGAGGGCTGATTCATGTTGTTATACAGCAGAAACCAACTCAACATTCTAAAGTGATTATCCTCCAATTAAAAATAAATTTTTTTAAAAAGTCACAGCATTAGTCCCATCAACAGCAATGTTACTGCAATCAAATTATTTATAAACATTAATTAAATTTGCTATCACCATCACCACATTATTGCAATGCCAAAGAGACTGAGTCATTTCACTTCTTCACGAAAAATTACATTGATATGGTTACTGAAAGCTTTCAGTAATAAGGAGAAAAGTTTTTAACAACTTCAACACAGAATAGAATGTTCAGAATCTTATATTTAATAAAAATATCAACAATCAGGGTACCATCTTGGTCTATAAATGATATTCTCCACAAAGAACTTATAAGTGTTTTTAAAACACCATTAAGGGGACACTGGTTAAAGTTTCTCTCAGACACATTTTTTTAAAACCTATTAGTAGCTTTGCCATAAAACTGATTTAAGGTAGTTGTGTTTTTTCAGAAACACTGAATAATCCAATACTTGGTATTAATACTCAGATCAGCACACTGACATAATAGCAACCTTTTATAGACTAGCTGCAATTTTCAGTAGCTGTGTTCACCAACCGTGTAACAGAATTGTAGTGTTCTCCTAAGCCATATGCATGTCTCATATAACTGAAATGAAAAGAGGAGAAAAAGTAATTTAGACAAAAGTATTTCATTGTATATAAATGTTTTACGTATCTAAAACCAAGTACTCTGAATTAATCACTCCACAGGGGTATCATTCAATAGACTTCATTACTTAAAACTTTAACACTATTTAAAAAGCATCACTAGTGAGTAAAATATGGTTCAATAACTCTGCTGAGTTTGTCCGGTAAAACACAATCATTAGAGTGGAAAAAAAGACTAAGATGGCAAATTCTCCACGCTGTGTTTCAGAGAATTCTCAAGTATGGAAAATACTTTTACAACATGAAGAAAAAAATCTTAAAGAATAAACAATAAGGCAGCATGAATGTTTTTCAGCTTTTACACTTGCTGAAACTTTTAGCACTATTGTCAAACCAGAAAAACATAAAATATAATCCTAAAATTTTTTAACCTTTAGGAATGACTTTATTCTTAACTCATACATAAGAATAAACCACGAAAGGTTTAAACAATTATCTAAACCACATATTTTGACAATGCTTTCTAATTCTGTAACTGCCCTTAACATGAAATAAGCATAATTAATGTTGCTGAAAATAGACTTGTTTTGATTAATCAACATACATAACCTAAAATTTTTCATAATCCCTTTTGTCTTAATTATGAAAAATATTAACAGTAGGAATTTCTAGGTACTTACACAAGTATTAATGGATCTTCTGGATATTCTTCACCAACTACTATAGGAGGAGAATCTGCCTGTATTATCTCTATTGGTGTTCGTAAAATGTGAGACAGGGCTCTTAGCTATAAAAGACAAAATGGAAACTGTATATATATATATACATATATATATTTGTAAGAGAAAGAGAGGTAAATCTTATTCAAATCATAAACTACTGAGTTGATGCATGAACAGGGCAACCAGTCAGAGCAGGGATCTACTTCTATTCCTTAATACACACCAAGAAAAAGGGCATGGAAGGCAGGGTGCAAAACAAGCTCTGGAAATCTTAGCATCCCATCTAAGTCTTCAGAAATCATACACAGAATTTCTCTTTAATAATTTAAATTTACTCCACTGTGGAAACAGCAACTCTTATTTCAAATGAATTCACAAATGATTTAAGAGAAAATGTCCTTCAAAAGATGTTTAAAGGTTTTTCTCAATTTAAAAAGACACTTGATTTGAGATTCTTATTAAAAGTTCAAGCATCTTTAATTACTCCTAATGTAGTCACAAGCTAACCTTCCCAAGTTTCAAAGACCCAGGAGAGGCATATAGAACATTAAGGCTATAAAACAAGTCCCCTCTGGGGGCTGAGAAGAGGTACAAATATAGCACCGCTAAGAAAAACACTCTGATGAAGCAATCATGTCATATCCTCAAACTTAATTCTTGAAGTGAAATACTCAGAGCCACAAACTATTTGAGAAGGCCAATCATCATTACACAGTAATATTAATAATACCGCTAGATTCATCCATGCAGCACTTCAGCTTCAAACTTCAATGCATATAGCCTTTGCCTTGTTTAATATGTACAAATGGACTATTACCTACACATGGGGTTTTATCCTCATTCAATAATCAGGAAACGGAACTCAGGAGGCTGGCTGACTCCCCCAAAGTCAGAAAACTAAGAAGTAGAAAGAACCAGCCCCCAGCCTTCCCCGTTACTCCCTGACTTCTAACACCCCAGGCTATCTCATCACCACCTGCACACTCAGGTGTTTTATTTTCCTTTAATGAAACAAAGATAACAGTAAGATGAATAATTAGAGCTTTAAAAAAAAATGATTAACTCCCTACAAATGACTAAACATATTTTCTTGCAAGTAAATTTTAATACATTAAATACTACTTTCAAATCAGTCAATATCAACTAGAACTCAAGACACAATTATAATAGATGTGTTATGGCAGGATTTATTGGAGAAGGAAATGGCAACCCACTCCAGTGTTCCTGCCTGGAGAATCCCAGGGACGGGGGAGCCTGGTGGGCTGCCGTCTATGGGGTCACACAGAGTCGGACACGACTGAAGTGACTTAGCAGTAGCAGTAACAGTACTTAGCAATGGCAGGATTTGACCTGTAATCTCACATTAAAATATTGTTTTCTGTTTCTGACATTTTCTGATGTGATTTTCATCAGTTGAGCCACTTGGGTAAAACTCTACTGTATTTGAGAAAATCTTTGCTTTCCTAAGTCCATAAACTCAAATATATTGCCTGTAGCAAGATCACAAATGGAAATACGCAGACACAACACTAGCTTCACCAACTCACAGATCAAACACTGGGATATTTACAATTAAATAGTGCTTCAGTTCCCAAAGGTACATAATTTAAATTAAAGGCCTAAGAATATTAGCTCCCTATATCAATGTTTTATCAGTAGAGAAACTGCAAATACATAAAGAAAAGGGACTGTCAAAGAAAAATTGGATCATCTGAAAAATATGTCTGAAAACTACAGAAGGGATGTAAAAATAATTTAACAATTCCATGATGAATAACAAACTTACCTCAAGTTGACCCCCCCATGCAGCTGTGTTTACAATATCATCACAGTACTTTCCAAACTCTTCTGTAGGAAACAGATCAGAACATAGCACTTTTTAGAACTCATATTAGATCCCTTTTGTAACTCCCACAATGCCTGATGAAACTGTCCAAGTGATGAATTTCCTCCTTCTCCACCTACATCCTTCAGAATTTATTTCCCAAATCCAAACTTAACTCACTCCAACTTTCCATCCAAGAGCAAAGCAATTCATCTCTGCTTCTCTCCATCAACCTGAGGTCTAGCGATTTCAACTAAATTATAAGCCTACCTCTCTCTTGATCCAAGCACTGACCCCAAAATTGCCACCACATTCACACTGTAAAATCCAAATCTGCATCTGAAAGAATACGCTAAAAGATTAAAAGATGCATCCTCTGTAAAACAGGCTTCACTATAAGACCCTATAAGAAATGTGAGAAGAGAATTAAAGTACAAATGAGCTGAAACTCCTTTCCCAGTGACTATCTGACGATAGTGACATCAAATAGTGCCTACATATTTTGGAAATGTTTACTTTATTGTTCTAGCCAAAGAAAGGTCTTCTGTATCAGTCTTGAGAGGAGGTAAAAGATCTAACTGCAGAGTTTATAATGGCATATCCTGAGCATACATACTGCTGTCATACAGAAAGTTAAAGTCAGAAAAAACACTAACACCCTTGCTGTTTAGAGGAAGAGGAAAAATCTATGGGCATCTAGGAGAAAACACGTCCCGCACGCCCGTCTTATTCACTGCCCCATATCCCCAGTGATGAGAACAGTGCATCGGCACGCTGCGGCCCCAGTACACACTGACTGAAGGACTGGGAATAACTTCATCTTCTTTTTCTCCGGTTCACCAAGCTGAGGTGTCGCCTCCTCTCCCCTGCCCTACAAGCAGCACAGCTGGGGACGGCATCAAACAGAAGTCAACCCTCACCTTCCCCTCTTCAACCACCCGGACTGTGACTGACTCTCAGCGGATGCTGCCACGTCTGCTGTCTGATCTCAAGGACTAACTTTCTCCCTTAGTCCCCCCCTTTTGCTTTCAGAAACTTCTTCAGATTTTTACTTGTTTCCTCCATTATCTGTTAGTTGTGCTTTTGTTTTTTACCTTCCCAACTATCAAAGATATTATAGAGAATAATAAGGCAGGTTTTGCAAAGTCAAATTTTGCCTGAATATTATGGCTTATTGGGAATAAAAGTAAATCTTCCGAAGTACAGGATAAAAGGAGGAATTAGTTTTCCTAACTATTCTCTACCGATCGTCTTCAGGCCCGATACGTGCAGAGATTAGGCAAAGCTTAACTTTGTGAAATATGAACTTATTAACACACTTTTTAAACTAGTAATAATGAACCCTATTCCTATTTTTATCTTAAGATCGATATTTTCAACTACAAAATAGTTAAGTACTTAAAAAGATCTTGATAAACCAAAATATGCTATCATCTTCTAAAGTCATAGAAAATAATTTTGCCTAAATGTTGAGATTTTTCCCCCCATAGGACTATTCAGGCTTTTTTTTTTTTCATTCTCAGTTCCAGAAACCACTTTACTTAATAACCATCACAGCTACAACAGCAACAAGACATAGCAGAGAAAAATAAATTACCTGGAGTGTACATTTCTCCTGTATTAGGATTTATTAAAAATGGCAGAAAGTCTTCCACATGACTCTGCATATAGTTAGCAGTCTGACATCTTAAGGCTGCCACAGTCAGAACGCCGTTCTGCTCTTTCAGCTGATCCTCAATGGCTCTATACATACAGTGCCCATCAGACGGAATCTGCTTCATTTCCAACTGTCTAGCTGCCAATATTTGAGCAAGTTTTTCACTTTCTACATGTCTAGCTCCGGTTAAGTTTTCAATTTCAGCTTCGGCTATCCTTTCTTCCCGCTCCTTTTCCAATGCAGCCTTTTTGTCCTATGCAGAGGGTAAAATGTAGGAAAGTTAATTCCTAATAATTAGGACTCATTTACATTTATCATGAGGACAGAAATATAAGATTCTCAAAAACATTTTTCTCCCTTCTCCCACAAGCGCTATCAGATAGATGATCTTATCACCTGTAGAATTTTCTATACTGTGAACTCTTCTAAAGGCAACCAATATCTCTCATCTGTGTGTACCCAGCACCGAGCTCTGCCTTGGAACAAAAGAAGGCTCTCAAATTTTTCTGTGAAGTCTGTCTGAAACTACATGCCAAGTTTCTAAAACCTTGACTTACTGATTTCAAAGTACTAAGGTAGATTGAGTTGTCCTAGGCCTTAAAGTAACATCATTATCATACTTAAGTCCAAGTTTTTCAACTTATTACTCCACCAGTGAGGTCTTAATGTGCTAGATCACCAGATCATGAGCAAGGCATTAATTTGCTTAGGTCTTTAGAAGGCTATAGGAGCTCTACTTATCTGGCATTTAAAAAAAAAAAAAAGTGCACATACAAACACACACACATTTAGCTTAAGTAACAGATAAAAATATTCTTCTCTATTACAAAAACTATTACAGATAATCTAAAGTCCCCCTTAAAGACCACTGCCAATCTCTCAATGGCGGCTCTAGAGATCTGATATGCACCCCTCTAGTTTTCCTATGCATTCTAATAACTACAGATGTACTCAGAGAACATCTACAGAAAACAGTATTTTGACACAAGCGCTATCATACATTACAGTCTTCAACTTGCTTTCCTTCTGTGCAAACTTCCTAAGAAATCTTCCCATGCCAACGCATGCAAAGACGGGACGGGGAGAAGGCAGCGAGAGATTTATGACGTGAGGGACGGATGGGAAGTAGAGCGGGAAGGCTAGGGAAAAGAGAGAAAATTCCTGACACTTGGAATAACAAGGATCAAAAGACAGAAAGCACTGTATGTTTCATTCATGGCTGAACACAGTTCATATAGCTAGAATACCAGAGAAAAGTGTCAAGAGATGAGGTGGGAAGCGAAAAAGACGGTACATAGTTAATAATGTGAAAGTCTACGCAAGCATAGTTCAAAAAGCACTAGAAGGATATACATTAAATACTGCTTTTCTCTAGATGGTAGGATTACAAAGTAAGTTTTGTTTTGTGTGTGAGACTGCATGTGTGTGTGTGTGTGTGTGAACATGTTTCTGAATCTCCATGGTATCTTTTGGGTACCATGGTATCTTCCCAAGTGGCTCAATGGTAAAAGGTCAATGCAGGAGATAGGGTTCGATCCCTGGGTTGGGAAAATCCCCTGGAAGAGGAAATGGCAACCCACTCCAGTATCCTTGCCTGGAAAATTCCATAGACAGAGAAGCCTGGCGGGCTACAGTCCATGGGGTCACAAAGCATCAGACACGACTGAGCATGTAGCACGCGTGCCTGCCTGTGTGTGTAAATAGCTCTCTCGCTGTCCATGGTGTTTTCTTTGTACGCTGACAGCAAGTATTTTCAACTTAAGAGAATAAAAAGTTAAACTACATTCTATACATCTTGATGTACTGGTAGCAAACTACAGTGAAGGATTTGGATAAACCAAGAAAAAGAAGATACAGGTAAACATTTTTATATCCCCAGCTCTAACCTTTCCTTAAGGACAGAAAATATGAATGGAAAGGCAAATTTCAATTTCACTTAATGCCACCTGCTTCTACTATATGCTTGTTGTATGCCATGCCAGATAAAGCTAGTGCTTCCTAAGTTACCTGAATCAAAAGCAGTATTATCTTAATAAAACATAAACCAATTTAAATGTTTTTCTTTCCAACTCAAACCATGCCAAAAGTAACATGATACAATTTATTTCACTGCATGTCTACAACTGTGGATCACAGTGGCATAAAACCTTAAAACACAAGATGGCACTATTATTTTTTAAAAGGCTACAGAAAACATTTTTCAGAGGGGAGAGGAAGAATAAGCACCTTGAATATCATCTAATCCAAAACCCCTCATTTTCCTCTTCTGAGGAAACAGCATGAAGAAAGATTTCCAAAGGCCAGACAGCTGGTCAGAAGCAGAGCAGGGCCAAGGACAACACAGAGAGCTCCTTCTATCAGGCACCCGAATCAGAATGAACGTTGGAGCAGACAGGAGCTGGAGCTAATGATGTCAAGTACTACTGGAAAACTGGAACTTTACACTATCTATAAAACCTTAATTTAGCCTCTAAAATACTCATCCAAGAATCTCATTTTTTCCCCTCATGCTCTGCTTCAATATTACAAAGCAACTGCATTTCCTTTCCAGGACACTAGGTAGAAAACACACTGGATTGTTCTCCCAACCACGCAGTTTTCCAATGGCATGAGCAATTTCCATTTTACAACCCTAGTCCTGGAGACAGAATGGCATCAATAAACTCTAATGAAAATGCATGTAAGATGAAAACAGCACAATAACTCAAAAATACACGTCGGCAAAACTAGAGTCATTGTGGTATAGCAACAGCAAAAACAAGGCTGAAGATAAATCCTAAGAGCTGGGAACTAGTGCAGCAGTTGTAAACTTTCAGCATACCATCGAGACAACTTGAGCCTCAGATTTCTCATTTATAATATGAAGAAACTGAAGGAGATCTCATTCCAGCTCTCAAATTTCACATTTTTGGGACCCAGTTCTTCTAAGTTCTACTTCAGGCTGTTTCTACCATACCAGTGAGTTTTCCCTGAAGCTCTCTGAAATAAATAAAATACTCCCTATGCTTTTCTAGATTAAAAATACGGGGTCAGAGAGTTGTATCTCTCCCAAAGATAAACATCACTAGTTAACTGACTTTTCATTCCTTGGTGCCTCTGGGCCAGCGGGGGTCGGGGTGGTGGGGGTGGGAAGTGGTTCAATGTAAGTTTAAGACCCAATTAGCTACTCTTGTTTTGAGGTCCCATTTTCTTAGATACTATAAACTCAGTGTTTTCTGTTCCAAAATCCTATTAGCATAACAAAGCAGTAAGAAACTTTGGGCATTACTTACCAGGGTGTTTTCTCTGCAAGTGCTGACTTGGCAGAGAAGTGTTGCCAATCTGCTGACTATAAAAATATACATTTTTTGACACTATAGCTGGAAAAAGTATGCATTTCAGCTATACAATATATTAGGAGAAAAGTAAGAAAATGTTTGAGAAAGGTAAGAGCTTGTTTTGTTGCCTAAGGGACAAGGTAGAGTAAACAAGTTTTGATAGACATAAAGGAGTTGTATTGTTTCCTAGAATTAAATAGTTGCTACTCTAAGATACAGGGGCTTCACTGGTGGCTCAGACAATAAACCATCTGTCTGCAATGCAGGAGACCTGGGTTCGATCCCTTGGTGGGGAAGATCCCCTGGAGAAGGAAATGGCAACCCACTCATGTTTTTGCCTGGAAAACCCCACGGACAGAGGAGCCTTGCAGACTACAGTCCATGGGACTGCAAAGAGTCGGACACGACTGAGAAACTTCACTTTGAGATGCATGGGCTTCCCAGGTGACAGCAGAGGTAAGGAATCCACCTGCCAGTGCGGCAGACTCAAGAAACACCGATTCAATACCTGGATCAGGAAGATCCCCTGGAGAAGGAAATGACAACCCATTCCAGTATTCCTGCCTGGGAAATCCCAGAGGAGCCTGGCGGACTGCAATCCATGGTGTTGCAAAGAGCTGGACATGACAATGACTGAGCACACACACTCTAAGGTATATAATATTCCTACTATACACCAAGCAGAGTCAATTCCAACCAATATTTTGTTGTGCAAAATGTCTTCCCTTCACTTCTGACCTACAGAAAACAGACGACGATTATAAGACTATAACAGACAGAACATACATCGTTAAGGAGAGAGCTGGTGAATTAGATGACCTCTGCTGCTGCTGCAGATGCTCAGTCGCTTCAGTCATGTCCGACTCTGTGCGACCCCATAGATGGAAGCCCATCAGGCTCCCCCGACCCTGGGATTCTCCAGGCAAGAACACAGGAGCGGGCTGCCATTTCCTTCTCCGAGATAACCTCTAAGATACCATAAAACCTAAATTTCATGAGTCTATGAAGTTCACAATTATAATAATTACTCAAGAATAAAATTTTACATTAGTATAAGAAATGCTTGACAATCTGCAACTTAAGCAACTTTCAAACAAATTGTCTTAGGTTGAATTTCTTAAGCGGTGTACTATGCAGTACTTAAATAGAGTAAAAAATAGTATCATTTGTTGGCCCAGCAGTTCTTCAGGCCTTGTGTTAAGGCTTTGGAAACAGTAAATTATTTAACATTCACAATAACTCTATGAAGTAGGTATTATTTTCCCCTATTCTATACATGGGCTTCCTTGGTGGCTCAGATGGTAAAGAATCTGCCTGCAATGCTGGAGACCTGGGTTCGATCCCTGGGTCAGGACGATTCCCTGAAGAAGGGAATATCAACCCACTTTGGTATTCTTGCCTTTAGAATTCCATGGACAGAGAAGTCTGGAGGGCTACAGTCCAAGGGATCGCAAAGAGTCCAGAGGATCAGACACGGCTGAGCAACTAACACTTCCACTGTCACTTCACACATGTGAAACTAAGGCTTAGAAAGGTTAAGAATCTTAACCAAAGCCACCACAGTGGGATTAAAATCTCCACCTGACTGACACCAATTCCATGCTTTACTATATGTACATACTAAATTACATTTACTACTAAATTATAAGATACAAACTAGTTTAAAAATAAACATTTAAATCCTAGAAAACACTGTGTTATTAAAACAATATTTAAGAATAAAAAGACTGGATCTAAACTTCTCATTCTTTTTCAAAGTGAAAAGTCCTTTCCTATCTAATCGCATTCCCACAATTTTGATATCATAAACTTATTACATCCAATAAATCAGTTTCCTTATAGCTCTTTGATGATGCAAAATTTCATTCTCACATTTGTTTTTGTGCAAGATGTCTCACTTACTCCAAATAGCCTAACTAAATAACTGTATTTCCTTAAAATACCGACTATTTAACACTTAGCACAGTGAATTTTTCCTTCTCTAAATTTTCATCACAACTAACCAATACATATATAACTACATAATCCTGTTAACTTTGTGTACCTATATATCTTAACTTCTAAGTTCAAATTCTTCTTTTACCACTTAATACCATAGTTTTTAACCAAAGCTGTACATCAGAATTACCTGGGCTCACACTCTTCAGATTCTAAATTAAGTCTGGAATAATATATTTGTAAAAAATGTCCTTTTCACACTCCCTTTCCAAGATACACCCTCCTATGAGAACTGCAGACTGGATATATGCCTATTTTCTTATCTATAAAATGAAGATAAGAAATCCTACTTCACAGGATTACTGTCAAGACTAAATGAGATTTCATATAATCTAAAGCCTAATAAATGTCAGTTTAGGTCCTTTGGCAAGGGAACTCCCAATTTTTTTCTATTCCTGTCCAATACAACACCTAAGATAGTATTACACATATAGCACTAACAAATACTAGGTGACTTTCATACCCGTCTCTTTTGTGCTTTTGATATCCGAAGTGGCTGATTCTCAAGAACCAAGTTTGAAATATTAACAGCAACAGAATCTATCTAAAGGAAACAAAAAACATTACCAAATTAGGGAAAAATACCTTTAAGTTATTATTCAAAGTATTAGATTATTAAATTATTATTGTAAGTCACATATTATGTGTCATTCTACAATTCAAATCTGAATAACAGCATTAGATATAATACTAAATGACATGGCTGTATCTATATTTTAGAATTTGTAAGGTTCCCAAGAACTTTCCTTATAGTTCTACAAAGACAATGCTTATTTCTGCATGGTTTCCTTCCTTCTCAGAATGCCTACTCCATTCATCTAAATATTTCCTACAAGTGCCAATTCATTCAGCGCACCACCCTTCCCATCCCTAAATGTTTTACTTTACAGAATATATAAGATAACTATGTTGGCTCAGTTTATACTACTTTCATAACCTCAAAAGTGGGGGCAAAGGCCTTCCTCCATTATAATTAGCCAGAACCTGATGAGCAATACTTCTTGACTCTAGTAGAAATTTGTTAATTTATAGTTATCATTAAGGTATTACAACCAGTCTTAATCATCAAATGACTGTTATATGTTTGCTAAAGAAAACAGATGTTAGACTTATTTACTATCAGGATTAACAGCTAGTATTTTATTACCACAACTATATATTAAGCTAGTTTTCAGGTGACACATACATGAAACATATCAAAGCCTCTAATAACAAGAGTCAGCACTCTCTAAGTCTCTTTGGCCCAAATGATCAAAATGTCAAAATAAGATTAAGACTTCAAAGAGTGAAATAGGATCCTTATAGTTTTTCAGAGGAATGTGCCAAAATTTACAAACTGCCACACTGACAACAGGCAAGATACAAAGAAACAACTGGAGAAAAAAGAGAAATGACAGAATTCAGGTGACATTCGGGAAGAAAACAAGTTTCAGTTAAAATTTTAAAAAGATAATAGTTCAAAGCGCGAGGGGACTTTGCATTTTAACAGTTGGACAATATGTAGCTTAACAATCAAACATTTCTCACCTTGGAAACCTAAGAAAGAAATCTCACAGTTGAAGGGCCTGAGAGACTAAACTATCTCACTAACAGAAAAGATAGGGAGATAATTAGGAATGCCATGACTCTAACAACACAAACACCTGGAAGCATGCCTTGTTACTTGGATTTTAATAAAGTGTGTTAAAGGCAAGGAAGGCCAGGATCTTGATGAATGGCAAAAAAACTTCAAGATAATAAAACTAAGTTTAATACCTGTAAATTAGTATAAACAAGCCATTTTCCCTGTCAACAGCAGACCAAAAATAAACCAAATAAAATTTATTTATGGTAGATAAAATGTTGCATAGACATAAGAACTTTTGAATTATCAAAAATGAGAGTGAGGTTAGGGAGTCTATGATATTTGACACCTAAAACCCATGAAATAAACTATCACTCTAAATAAAAATTATAACAGAATTCAGTATTCACCTTCTGGAGTAAGACAGCTCTAATTTTGAATTTGGGCTTTGGTACTTAACAGTTGTTATAAATTTAGAACGAAGTTTTTAATCTCTCTGAATCTGTCTCCCACTTTAAAAATGGGATTATCTACACTTATTTCAGAGGTAACACTGACTAGTGCGTTATTGTGAGAATTATTTGAGAAAATGAACGCAATATGTTAAACAAAGTATGTGGCATACAATACACTGTGTGCAGCTATAATGATGAAATACATATTAGCTAAACTGATGACAGTTAACATGCTCCAATTTACGCAAGAAACATCAGTAAGTTTCTATTTATTACAACTTGCTCATAAAGCACTTTCATAACTTAAAAAATGATTTCAGACTTATTCTATTTCTTAGAAAAATCTTGTGCTTAAACAGCAGTAGTATTTGTATCATATATGTGAAAAAACTGATGCTTGAGAAGATTAAGTTAATTTGCCCAGGGTCAAATCCTATTTAACAGCAATTCTGACACTAGGAGACTAGTCTTGCACTTTCTTTTGGTAAAGCTTCCTCTAGTCCATTTTATGAATCTGTTCACCTTTGGGGCAGTAGACTTTCTTTGCTGACCTTCCTTAAAAAACACACTACCATGTAAATCTGATCAGAAAAGTATCAATGAAAAGTGATGTGTGAGCATGACTAAGTGCCTTCTTTCCCTCCGGTTTTACGATTTAATAAAGTTAATTGTGTAACAGAAATGGACAACTGCTTTCCAATGCTGTAGACAAGGAGAAACATTACTTTCACATACTTCACTCTCTTTAGAAGTCAGCTTCAGCTGATCCAGCTCCTCTCTATGTTTCTGTTCCATTTCTGCTTCTAACTTAGCAACATCTTCTGTAAGTTGCTTCCTCCTCTTTTTGTCATTCCTGGGAACAGCATTCTTCATACTCTGTATTTTGGCTGAAAAGCCACCAAAATCATCACGTCAAAAACCCAGGGATTAAGAGACAATAAGAAATAATAGCAATAAGGAGATGGTAAGAATAAAAGGGTATAGGAAAAAAAGTAATTATGAAAGCAAAAAGAGAAATTACGAAACAGCTACAGAGAAGAGTCCAGATGAAGCTGAGACCCTCTCTCAAAATAATAACAAGAACATAACCGTGGGTTTGGTGTGGGATGAGGAAAAGGCGGAGGTGGGGAGAGACTTAAATGTTTAAATCTTTCAACTATCCTTTTCGAGTCCCTAAAACTGAGGTGAGACATTTCCAAACGCACCCATTAGGGCCAAGTGTCGGTTAACTAGAGCAGGAACAGGAAAGTGGGGCCTGAGTCCAAGACGGTGGCTTCCAAGGGTTTTCAGAAACCCGGCGGCCTCGCAGGACGGGGGAACGCCGCGCGTCCGAAAAGAGGAAGCTTTTGAAGGTCGAGGGGATTAAGGGGGCCTGGAGATGTAGGTCCCCGGCTACCCTCAAGAAGCCTAGAAAGGGTCCGAAGTCGCTCAGCGTTCCCCAGAACCGACCCGCCACGCTCCCTTCCCTGGGTCCTGGCGACTCCTGGGTTCCCACTCCCCCGTCACCTTGCAGCTCCTTCTTCTCTTTGCGATGCCGTCTCACCAGCTGTTCCTCTTCATCAAGCTCCTCAGTCAAGACTGCCTCCATGACGGCCTGCCAGCCCAGCACACGCGCTGAGGAGACCCAGCGCCACGGCCTAGCGCTACCTTCCACCTCTCAACCTTCACCCCGCGCGCCATTGGCCGTGACTGGCAGCCAGCCCCGCCTTAAGGCGGAACCGGATCGCGAGTCAAAGGACTGCGCGTGCGCACTCCCTGGGCCCGCGCTGACGGGGCGGGGCGGCGGCGTGGAGCGCGTCGGCGGCTGTGGGTGTGGCTCCGTCGGCTGATGTTTGCAGATGAGCGCTAAGGGTCGGGCACGACTGAGCGACCTCACTCTCACTTTTCACATTGGAGAAGGAAATGGCAGCCCGCTCCTGTGTTCTTGCCTGGAGAATCCCAGGGACGGGGGAGCCTGGTGGGCTTCCGTCTACGGGGTCACACAGAGTCGGACACGACTGAAGTGACTTAGCCGCAGCAGCAGCTAGTCTATTGGCCCTGACTAGAGGCGTGCAGAGATGACGTAGTTGCGGCGTGCAGAGATGACGTAGCGGGGACCGTTTTGGAAGTTTGTTTTGTTCGTTGATCGAAACATCTTTCCCTTTTGTTCCCATTGCTCAGAAGGGTTGTTCAAAAGGTAAGAAAGAAAAAACATTTCAACAAAACCCTGAGTAATTCTCACTGGAAATCTTTGTGTTGATTCAATCAAACAGTAGGGAATTAAGTTCTTTTTCTTATTTTCAAGGTCCTGATACCGCAGGTCCGAAGGAAAGCAGCTAATTGAGAAAATGCCGCCTCTTGAATATAGCGGTGGAAACAGAAAAGATAGCGAGGATTAAGTGTTATATCGCACCAGAGCTTAAAGACCTATGCTTAATGATAAAAAATGCAGTTGTTGGAGCACTTGAAGTGTGAGGGAGCTGAGAGAACAGAAATGTTCAAGTCTGATGGGGCACAAAATCGGATTACTGAAGTGAACGCAAAACGAGACATATCCACAGCATGCAGGAAAAAAAGAAAAAGGAACCAAGAGAAGAAGCGAGACCTCGATGACCTGCCCAGGTGATCAAATCTACGCATAATAGGAATACCTGAAACAGGACAAAGCAAATGAAGCTGAAACTGTAATTAAGGAACTAACTGAAGAAAAATGTTCACAGTTAAAGAAGAAACTAGATCTATAAGAAGAAAAGGCTCGCAGGGTACCATTAAGTTGTAGTGAAAAGAAAGCAGTACCTAGATATATCCTGCTGGTATTTTTAAACTGGAAGGGTAAAGAAAAAAAGTCCACAAGTATCCAAGAGAAGACAAGCCATTTATAAAGGGATGAAAGTTAGCCTGACCTCAGATTTTTCCCTTGCAACTGTAAATGCCAGAAAACAATAGCTACAGTTTTTACTCAGAGGCTCAGTCTTCTCCTGCTCTTTAGGACTCCATGGACTGTCAGGCTCCTCTGACCGTGGGATTCTCCCAGCAGGAATAGTGGAGTGAAGTGCCATTTTCTCCTCCAGGGGATCTTCCCCGCCCCAGGATGGAACAGGTGCCTCTTTTGCTTCATTCATTAGCAGGCGGATTCTTTACCACATGGGAAGCCCATCAGTGGTTTTAAGGGAGAATAGTCTTGAACCAGTTAGATGTCCTGACAAGTTATTTCTGTACCAAGGCAATTGGAAGCATTCACAGATATGCAGAGGCTGAGAAAGTAAAACTTTGTTAAATGATGTACTGCAGCCAACAAAAAACATGGATTAAAATAATAAGAGTAAGGAGGCAACGGTATAAAAAAATTGGTGGTAAGGTTTAGTTAAACAGCCTTAAGGTTAAATGCAAACATAAATATGTAAACTGGGTCTAAAACTTCAGCTTATGTCTTGATAAGCTTAAAAGGCATGCTAAATGTTCAATATGTAAAAAAAAAAATACTGCTTTATTTTTAGCATGTAAAGATATGCATGTTCTTAAGTTAAACATGTAAAATAAAAGGACTTTGTCACTGTGGACAGAACCTGTAGAATAAAGGCATATCAAATGTTAACCTGACAAAATGGGAAAACCAGTAGTACATTTTTGTTTACTCTAGTTTTGATTATAGGAGGGGGAAAGTAGCAAATTTCTCTGTAGTGCTAATACTAGTAGTGTAAAAAAATTTGTTAATTATTGATTGGGGTGGTAGTGGATTGAAACCTTGTTTAAAGTACATCTTGCCTGTGGAAAATCAGTACCTACTGCTTTATGGAGTAGATCATTATAGGTAAATTTGACAATAAATGTTACAAATAGAGAGTACATATTCAAATTGTAGGGGAAGTGGTGAAAAAACAGCAAGGAAGCATTAAAATTGGCATAAAATAGATTGATACAGGTACTACTGAGTTACCACACTCAAACTGGTTCAGTTCAGTTCAGTCGCTCAGTCGTGTCCGACTCTCCGCAACCCCATGAATCACAGCACGCCAGGCCTCCCTGTCCATCACCAGCTCCCGGAGTTCACTCAAATTCATGTCCACAGAGTCGGTGATGCCATCCAGCCATCTCATTCTCGGTCGTCCCCTTCTCCTCCCGCCCCCAACCTTTCCCAGAATCAGACTCTTTTCCAGTGAGTCAATTCGTCGCATGAGGTGGCCAAAGTATTGCAGTTTCAGCTTTAGCATCAGTCCTTCCAATGAACACCCAGGATCGATCTCCCGTAGAATGGACTGGTTGGATCTCCTTGCAGTCCAAGGGACTCTCAAGAGTCTTCTCCAACACCACAGTTCAAAAGCATCGATTCTTCGGCGATCAACTTTCTTCACAGTCCAACTCTCACATCCATACATGACCACTGGAAAAACCATAGCCTTGACTAGACGGACCTTTGTTGGCAAAGTAATATCTGCTTTTTAATATGCTGTCTTGGTTGGTCATAACTTTCCTTCCAAGGAATAAGCGTCTTTTAATTTCATGGCTGCAATCAGCAGTCAAACTGGTTAAATATTCCTATTTTAAAAAATTGAAATTGGGTCAAAAATAGATCTATAACCCTGGATACCCACATTTGTAGAAAACAAACCGTAAAAGAGTTTAAAGATAATGAAAACAATGAGTCATAGAAATGCAAGTAGGGAGCAATATTTTTATTAGACAACTCAAGCTATAACATTTATAAAATATACAGTACAGGTTGTAATATTTAGGATGCTTTATGTGGTAGATAAGATGGCATTCATTGTAAAATAAATGTTCAATACCTTCCTATGATGATTTTACTGATGTATACATGTTTTTAAAAATTGTACATTTAAAATTAGTATACTTTATGTATTTAGAATTAATAAAGTAATCCTTTAAAGAAAATACACCGCAAAAACTGTTGGACTGTGACTTCAATACTTAAACCATTTGGTAAGCCAAATAAATGAAAAGTTGAGATAATTAAGAATTAAATAGTTTAGAGGTGTGTGTGCATTTACGTTATTTTCAAATTGTCCTGAAACATTTCTAAGTGATCTTAACTAGGGTGCAGAGAAAACTTCAATATATTTCTAGAAATCACAAATGATCACATTGTAAAAAGCCTAGGAGCTAAGTTAAATACTGAAAAATAACATATTTGAAAATTTTTACTGTTATGAAATAGATTATAATAAATGCTGATAATTTAGGAACTGCAACAATAAGGACATTATGAGTTGTATATTATGGGATGGATATACAAAAGTCAGGGAGCTAGGAAGGAGAATACTAGATGAAGAATGGCATATGCACCTAGGAAAGATCTAGTTACTGAACTTTCTAAATTTTGCTACCTTCCAATTCTAAGTAGTGAATTTATTTCAATATAAACTGTTCTAAGTGCCACAGTTAACTTCTTGTTCAGTTGCTAAGTCGTTCAGTTGCAACACCATGGACTGCAGCACGCTAGGTTTCCCTGTCCTTCACTATCTCCCGGAGTTTGTTCAAACTCATGTCCTTCAAGTCATTGAGGCCATCCGGCCATCTCATCCTCTGTAGCCCCCTTCTCCTCCTGCCTTCAATCTTTCCCAGCATCAAGGTCTTTTCCAGGTTCTTCGTATCAGCTGGGCAAAGTATTGGAGTTTCAGCTTCAGCATCAGTCCTTCCAATGAATATTCAGGACTGATTTCCTTTAGGATGGACTGGTTTGATCTCCTTGCAGTCCAAGGTACTCTCAAGAGCCTTCTCCAGTTCCACAATTCTAAAGCATCCATTTTTTCCATGCTCAAGTCTTTTTTTATGGTCCAGTGCTCACATTCTGTAGTGACTACCGGAAAAGCCATAGTGGCAGATTTTTCACAACTGAATTTTACCATAATGAATTCTAAGGACTTAACAGTTGTCTCTTTGAAGAGAGAGAAGCTAAATTCTCAACTCTCACCACCAACTACTGCCCCTCTCCCCATCACTGTTTTATTATTCCTTTCTCAGACATCTGTATAATTCTTCTTGCTCTACAGCCTACTGAAAAGTATCATCCTCAGAAAAGCAGCATGAGCATTGCCGGGGAGCTTGTTAGGAACGTGGTATGTCAAGGTAACAGGGGCACAGATTATGAACTGTATATTAAACATCTATAAACCTTTTCAGTTCACACAGTGTATTGTACATTATGAACGTTTAATAGTTAAATAGTATTAGAATCTAGAAACAGGTTCGTTCAAGCAGTGTTATTGTATGAGAGATTTTGTGATTAAATTGTAGGCTATTGCAGTATCCCTCTTTAAATAATGATTTGGGCTCATTTTCTAAATATTACAGATGAGAACTAGTGCTTCTGTTTTTCTTTGTAAAGATGGAACACAAGGAAAACTTGAGATTGAACAATCCAAATTTTAAAATGTTGAAGGAGTACAATTTAAAATAGTAGAAAGACAATTTCCCCAGTGATCCAGTGGTTAATCCACTTTCCAATGCAGGGGACGTGGGTTTGGTCACTGGTCATGGAACTAAGATCCCACATGCCACAACTCCAGAGTGTGCATGCTGACTCAGTCCATGCACAAGAGAAGCCCTAAGAGAAGTCTTTGCACTGCATTGCAACAGGAGAAGCCTCCACACCACAACAAAGACCCAGAACAGCCAAAAAATGCATAAAAAATAAAGGATAATGAAAGAATGAACCTTTCTCTAGTGAATAAAGTAACCATGAAGTAGATTTGAATTAGATATTTCAAGGTTTCTGAATAAAGTATCCATTTAGAGCAGCTATATATAATTGATAACAGGTAGATAAGAGCATTGGCAATAATTGTAATAGTAGTAGCTTTAGTAAGTTACAGGACTTTTGTGACTCGTGAATGATCTACTCCTCTGAAGGCAATATAACACCTTTCCGTTAGCAAGGGAAAACCAGCCCAGTGTTGCTCAAATTTAAACATGCAAACCAGTTGCCTGGGAAGATCATGGTGGTGGTTTAGTCGCTAAGTCATATCTGACTCTTACAACCCCATGGACTGTAGCCCGCCAGGCGCCTCTGTCCAAGGAATTTTCCAGGCAAGAATACTGGAGTGGATTGCCATTTCCTTCTCCAGGGGATCTTCCCGATCCAGGAATCGAACCCTGTTCTCCTGCATTGCAGGCAGATTCTTTATCAACTGAGCTACGAGAGAAGATCATATTAAGATGCAAATATTGATTCACTAAGTTTAGGGTAAAGTTGAGATTTCTTGCATGTCCCCGTGGGGTGTTGCTGCTGCCACTTTGAGTACCTACCACACTTTCAAGAAGAACAATAATAAAACCTATGTTGTATCTACTGACCATGAAAATGAGGCTCAAAAGAGGTAATTGGCTTAAGACCACATAGTATCAAAACCAAATCTGATTTCAACGTCAATTTATATCATCTATACAATCCTGTCTTCATCCATACTACAGCACCTACATAGAAGATTGTTGGGAGGAAAAATTTCACAAAATAATGAATGAAGCTCATTACTTCAGGTAAGGTACATAGTTCAGAAAATAATGGCTCATGGAAGGAAAAATGAGTTTTGTTTGTAACATGTTGAACATGATTTGTGACAGGGACATTTGTGGATAAGTCAGACAGGTATTTAGAAATTCAGGTCCACAGCCAGAAGAGATGTCATCATTGGAAATTTAGGTTTCAGCTTTCTGACTTAAAGCTGGCATTTGTATCCATCAGAAATCACCCTGGAAACAATGATAGGAAATAGAGGAAAAAGAAAAGGAGGTTAAACATTAAGGGCCACACCTATATTTGATGGGTAGTTGTTAAAGAAGAATGAAATATATTCAATTTTATAGTTTCAACTGAATTAAACATCAAAAATAATGCATTGCAATCACTGAGGTGAACAATGAGTAGGAGACCCTTTTATCTTTAAAGCGTCACGCGACGCGGGAGACCTGGGTTCGATCCCTGGGTCGGGAAGGTCCCCTGGAGAAAGGAATGGCAACCCACTCCAGTGTTCTTGCCTAGAGAGTCCCCATGGATAGAGGAGCCTGGTGGGCTACAGTCCATGGGATAGCAAAGAGTCGGACACGACTGTGCAACTAACACTTTAGATTTTTTAACTTTATAAACTATTTTAAAAATGTGTAATAGCACACATTATTCCATTATAGATTCTAATTTTGTGACTCACTACTACATGTCTGTATCTGGTTGATTTTTTGTTACTGGTGGTAGTTATGTTCTCTAAAGTTTCTTAAGAAACACTGAATTAGTGAATACTATATCATTATCCCTAGAAGAAATACAGAATTAGGTTTCTGCAAGCCTCTGGTCACATAACTGTCACCAAATGATGGATGCATAACCTTGTTTTAAGATACCTTATTTAGTATCTGTTGTTAATTCACTAACACTAAACCCATGGCCAACTGAACTGTAACTCGTGGCTTCAATTAATCTTCAGTTCAGTCGCTCGGTCGTGTCTGACTCTGCAACCCCATGAACCACAGCACACCAGGCCTCCCCGTCCATCACAACTCCCAGAGTTCACTCAAACTCATGTCCATTGAGTCGGTGACACCATCCAGCCATCTCATTCTCTGTCGTCCCCTTCTCCTCCCGCCCCCAATCCCTCCCAGCATCAGAGTCTTTTCCAATGAGTCAACTCTTCCCATGAGGTTGCCAAAGTATTGGAGTTTCAGCTTTAGCATCAGTCCTTCCAATGAACACCCAGGACTGATCTCCTTTGCAGTCCAAGGGATTCTCAAGAGTCTTCTCCAACACCACAGTTCAAAAGCATCAATTCTTTGGCACTCAGCTTTCTTCACAGTCCAACTCTCACATCCATACATGACCACTGGAAAAACCATAGCCTTCACTAGACGGACCTTTGTTGGCAAAGTAATATCTGCTTTTTAATATGCTGTCTAGGTTGGTCATAACTTTCCTTCCAAGGAATAAGCATCTTTTAATTTCATGGCTGCAATCAGCATCTGCTTTTTGGAATTTTGTGCTTTTTATGAGTGATTTTCCTGTTTTAAATGGTCTGGTGTCAGACACTACCCTTAGGGACCATTTAAAACAGCAAAATCACTCATAAAAAGCCCAAAATTCCAAAAATCACAGTAATTATATTCTGAAAAGGACACTTGTTTACAGTATGAGAACTGAGACAAGATAGAGTGTCACCTTGTTCCATTTCATCAGGGATTATACATTTCAGGTAACTTTTTTATTTTTCTGCTGCTCTGCACATCAGTATGCCATTAGTTTTGATTTCAGGGTTACTAATTTTAGTAAATGAATTCACAATCTATGAAAAATAAGTATACACTAACAACATGCTTTGTTCAGTATTTTTTCAACTTGAGTTTGGGAAGCCATATCTCTACTAATGAAGCCTAAAAATTCTGGCTTTTTTTTTTTTGGTAGAGAGTACAACACTGATGACTGCCACAGATTCAAGGATCAATACAAAGGTTCTGAAGGACTTGTACATGGTTACCATGAACTGCTCAGCAGACTTTGCTGCATTCTCTGTTGGCACTGAGCCAGAAAATCTAGCTCACTGGAAACATTATTTCATTGTCTTCTCTGGGATGGCAGGAGAATATTCCCAATGTGAAACAGGAGGCAGTTGAAATCTAAAATACCTGTTCCCAACTGTTAATTTCAAAGAACTCTCAGGAGGATTAAATGATGGTATGAATCTATATGCCCAAAAAATTTACAGGAAAATTGGGGGTTTCCATTTTCTGTTTGGTTGGCAAGAATGCAGCTATTGATGAAATGAGATTGATATGTGAGGGTCACAAATTATCTCAGGAGGGCTACACACAGCAGAGGGAAACTGGGCCTTAGTTTCTATTAGTTGGCAATTTTGAGCCAGTCATCCTAAAGACTTTCCTAGTGATAAAAAGGAAAATGCATGATATTTCTTAGTCTATGTGGACTGCCATAACAAAATACCATAGATTGGGTAGCTTAAACAACATAAGTTTATTTCTCACTGTTCTGGATGCTGATAAGTCCAAGGTCAAGATGCCAAGAGATTCTGTTTCTGATGAGCACTCTCCCCCTGACTTGTAGACAGCTGCCTTCTCACTGTTTCCTGATGTGTTTCAGGGTGAGGAGAAGGGAGGGCAAGATGCAGGAATGGGAGAGAGAACATGGTCTCTGCCATCTCCTTGTGCTGTGCTTAGTCACTAGCTCAATTGTGTCCGACTGTTTGCGATCCCAGGGATTGTAGCCCGCCAGGCTCCTCTGTCCATGGGGATTCTCCAGGCAAGAATGCTGGAGTGAGTTGCCATGCCCTCCTCCTCCAGGGGATCTTCCCAACCCAGGGATCAAATCCAGGTCTCCCACATTGCAGGCAGATTTTTTGCCATCTGAGCCACCAGAGAAGCTCAAGAATACTGGAATGGGTAGCCTATCCCTTCTCCAAGGGAACTTCCCACCCAGGAATCGAACCAGGGTCTCCTGCATTGCAGGCAGATTCTTTACCAGCTGAGCTACAGGGAAGCCCCTATTGACCCTGGAAAAGGTCAATTTTCATTCCAATCCCAAAGAAAGGCAGTGCCAAAAAATTTTCAAACTACCCAACAATTGCACTCATTTCACATACTAATAAGGTTATGCTCAAAATCCTTCAAGCTAGGCTTCAGCAGTATGTGAACTGAAAACTTCCAGATGTACCAGCTGGGTTTAGAAAAGGCAGAGGAACCAGAGATCAAATTGCCAACATTCGTTGGATTATAGAGAAAGCAAGGGAATTCCAGAAAAATATCTGCTTCATTGACTACAAGAAAGCCTTGATTGTGGATAACAACAAACTGTGGGAAATTCTTAGAGATGGGACTACCAGACCACTTTACCTGTCTCCTGAGAAACCTGTATGCAGGTCAATAAGCAACAGAACTTTATATGGAACAACTAACTGGTTCAAAATTGGGAAAGGAGTACATCAAGACTGTGTATTGTCACCCTGTTTATTTAACTTATATGCAGAGTAGATAATGTGAAATGCCAGGCTGGATGAAGCTCGAGTCAGAATCAAGGGTGCTGGGAGAAATATCAACAACCTCAGATATGAAGATGACACCACTCTAACGGCAGAAAGTGGAGATGAACTAAACAGCCTCTTGATGAGGGTGAAAGAGGAAAGTGAAAAAGTTCACTTGAAACTCAACATTCAAAAAACTAAGATCATGGCATCTGGTCCCATCACATCATGGGAAATAGAAGGGGAAAAAGTGGGAGTGGTGACAGACTTTATTTTCTTGGGTCCCAAAATCATTGCAGATGGTGATTGCAGCCATGAAATTAAAAGACACTTGTTCCTTGGAAGGAATGGTATGACAAACCTAGACAGCTTATTAAAAAGCAAAGACATCACTTAGTCAACAAAGATTCATATAGTCAGATCTATTGAATTCACCTGCAATGCAGGAGACCCCAGTTTGATTGATGGTTTGGGAAAATGAGCTGGAGAAGGGAAAGGCTACCCACTCCAGAATTCCGGCCTGGAGAATTCCATAGACTGTATGGTCCGTGGGGTGGCAAAGAGTCAGACAAGAGTTAGTGACTGAACAGCAAAATAACAAATCTTATTGAATTAAGGTTCCACCCTTAAGAACTCATTTAATCACTTCCTTATGCAGCCATACCAGGATTAGGAAGATCCCCTGGAGAAGGAAATGGAAACCTGCTCCTGCATTCCTGCCTGGGAAATCCCATGGATAGAGGAGCCTGGTGGGCTATAGTCCATGGGATTGCAAGAGTTGAACATGACTTAACTACTAAACTTCCACCACCACATATGAATTTAGGGGGGAAACCGAGACTAAACAACAGTGAGAAGGCCGTGCATTTTGAGACGTGCAGCCTAAAGCAACTACTAGTTTACCAACACTGAGCTCTTCGGCAGTAACCTGTTTACTCAGTTCAGTTCAGTTCAGTTCAGTCTCTCAGTCGTGTACGACTCTTTGCTCACTTATTATACGCTAAATGTTTTATAATAATAAAAACATGGAATGAAAATCAACTTGGAAGTTTAAGAGGTTTCTGTATTCTAAAAAAATATTTTAACTGAACTTCTACACAGTTTTATTTAAAGAAAAACTGCAGATACTCAATTTCCATAATATGCCTTCTATGATTGCTAAAACGGGCACAGTGCTCTATGATTATAAAGTCCTTATATATTATTACTATTTTAAGACCTCAGTTCACTAAGATAAGAAAAAAACTATTACCATCATCAATCCTATGCTAGAGATAAAGAAAATAGGGTCCGAGAGATTTGAAATGGAGAAAATACAATAGTGGTGAAGTGATCAATAAATTCTTTCAGTGTAATTAACCTTTTACATTTTTGAAGGTAGCATAATAATTCATACCAAAACCAACTACTTAATCTCTTGAAATTTATCCTGGATAAGGCGTGCTGTGATTCGTGGGGTTGCAGAGTCGGACAGGACTGAGCGACTGAACTGAACTGAACTGAACTGAACAATAGAAGAGTATGACAAAACTTGCAAAAATTAGAGACAATGTATCTGTCCAGGTATAAGATGTTAGTTACATACATTAATGTGTAATATTAAAAAGATCGAGATCTCTGCTGATTGATAATAGAAAGGGTTTCATGACATATAGGAAGGAAAAAGTCTAAATAAAAGTCAAAAGCAAATATAATAATACTTCTTTTACATGATTTTTAATGTTCAATGTCTTTGTCTCTCCATCTATCTAGAAAATGTAGAAAAATATTTGGATATTTCAAATTTAACAGTACCTAAGGTCGTCTCCTGATGAACTCTGGACAGAGGTTCGTGACATTGTACAGGAGACAGGGACCAAGACCATCCCCATGGAAAAGAAATGCAAAAGAGCGAAACGGCTGTCTGAGGAGGCCTTACAAATAGCTGTGAAAAGAAGAGAGGCGAAAAGCAAAGGAGAAAAGGAAAGATATAAGCATCTGAATGCAGAGTTCCAAAGAATAGCAAGGAGAGATAAGAAAGACTTCCTCAGTGATCGATGCAAAGAAATAGAGGAAAACAACAGAATAGGAAAAAACAAGAGACCTCTTCAAGAAAATTAGAGATTCCAAGGGAACATTTCATGCAAAGATGGGCTCGATAAAGGACAGAAATGGTATGGACCTAACAGAAGCAGAAGATATTAAGAAGAGGTGGCAGGAATACACAGAAGAACTGTACAAAAAAGATCTTCACGACCAAGATAGTCACGATAACGTGATCACTGACCTAGAGCCAGACATCTTGGAATGTGAAGTCAAGTGGGCCTTAGAAAGCATCACTACGAACAAAGCTAGTGGAGGTGATGGAATGCCAGTTGAGCTATTTCAAATCTTGAAAGATGATGCTGTGAAAGTGCTGCACTCAATATGCCAGCAGATTTGGAAAACTCAGCAGTGGCCACAGGACTCGAAGAGGTCAGTCTTCCTTCCAATCCCAAAGAAAGGCAATGCCAAAGAACGTTCAAACTACCGCACAATTGCACTCATCTCACACGCTAGTAAAGTCATGCTCAAAATTCTCCAAGCCAGGCTTCAGCAGTATGTAAACCGTGAACTCCCAGATGTTCAAGCAGGTTTTAGAAAAGGCAGAGGCACCAGAGATCAAATTGCCAACATCCGCGGGATCATGGAGAAAGCAAGAGAGTTCCAGAAAAACATCTATTTCTGCTTCATTGACTATGCCAAAGCCTTTGACTGTGTCGATCACAAGAAACTGTGGAACATTCTGAAAGAGATGGGAATCCCAGACCACCTGACCTGCCTCTTGAGAAACCTGTATGCAGGTCAGGAAGCAACAGTTAGAACTGGACATGGAACAACAGACTGGTTCCAAATAGGAAAAGGTGTACGTCAAGGTTGTATATTGTCACCTTGCTTATTTAACTTATATGCAGAGTACATCATGAGGAACGCTGGGCTGGAAGAAGCACAAGCTGGAATCAAGATTGCTGGGAGAAATATCAATAACCTCAGATATGCAGATGACACTACCCTTATGGCAGAAAGTGAAGAGGAACTCAAAAGCCTCTTGATGAAAGTGAAAGAGGAGAGTGAAAAGGTTGGCTTGAAGCTCAACATTCAGAAAACAAAGATCATGGCATCTTGTCCCATCACTTCATGGGAAATAGATGGGAAAACAGTGGAAACAGTGTCAGACTTTATTATTTGGGGCTCCAAAATCACTGCAGATGCTGATTGCAGCCATGAAATTAAAAGACGCTTGCTCCTTGGAAGGAAAGTTATGACCAACCTTTAATAGTATATTAAAAAGCAGAGACATTACTTTGCCAACCAAGGTCCGTCTAGTCAAGGCAATGGTTTTTCCCGTAGTCATGTATGGATGTGAGAGTTGGACTGTGAAGAAAGCTGATCGCCGAAGAATCGATGCTTTTGAACTGTGGTGTTGGAGAAGACTCTTGAGAGTCCCTTATACTGCAAGGAGATCCAACCAGTCCATTCTACAGGAGATCAATCCTGGGTGTTCATTGGAGGGACTGATGCTAAAGCTGAAACTGCAATACTTTGGCCACCTCATGCGACGAGTTGACTCACTGGAAAAGACTCTGATGCTGGGAAAGGTTGGGGGCGGGAGGAGAAGGGGACGACGGAGAATGAGATGGCTGGATGGCATCACCGACTCTGTGGACATGAGTTTGAGTGAACTCCGGGAGTTGGTGATGGACAGGGAGGCCTGGCGTGCTGTGATTCATGGGGTTGCAAAGAGTCGGACGCGACTGAGCGACTGAACTGAACTGAACTGAACATCTGAGTGGTAGCCTTTTGGATAATTTTTTATTTCTTTATCTTACATCAGCATGTTCATGTTAACAGAAAAAAATAAGTTATTTTACCTTTTTAAATTAAAGCATTTCTGCAGAAATTTTGAACAAATTGTAGACGATGATAAGTGTTACCCACTATGCAGGGATGTCCTGAGAACAGGATATTTCTTACTGGAAATTACTTTTAAATTACTTTTCATATTGAGATGATATAAAAAATATATATAAATTTCTGCTCTTTGTTCACTTGCAGTAAAGCATTTTTAATGCCACATATTCTCCCATCACATAAGACAACTGTCAAAATCATCACTTTTCAGCCTGTAACTTACTTACTTTCTAATATCAGACACCATTGACTGTCCCTCCTGTCCACACTTCTACTCAAACATGAATCAGCCTGCCCTTGTCCTTCTACAGAAAACAAAACCAAAAGCAGTGTGCCCTCCCCACCTAGCTCTCCTACTGCCTTGTTTGACCTGCTTAATGATAACAGTTATCACCATCTAGGGTATGTATACACTTTCCTCAGTGTTGTCTACCTCCCCCTTGGCCTCTGTGGCACACCCTCTCCAGCTTTTTCTCCTTTGCTGTTTCTCTGTCACTCACTAAAATTTGCTGGATCCCTTTGGGCTCTGTCCCAAGCACATCTGTCACTCTTCACACTTTCTGCCAATTTCATTTCCCACGGCTGTAACTACCAATCTATGTGCCGATTGAATCTTTCTTCCAAGTGCCAGGGTCAGACCTACGTATACAGCTCCCTGGTTGACTTCACTTGGATCGCCCCACAGGTACTTCAGACTTAACGTACTTTAAGTCCTCTACATTTGACCTCCAGATTTTTTGCTTTGACGTTTGTTCTTTTTTGAAATAAGTTACATATTTTCAGGATTTTTTAAGAACTCATTAAATGGCATCACTCCACATCTTAGAAGACCGCACCTGTTTTTGTTCCTGCATTCATGTCTGATCCCATCTACTTCCAACCCCAGACCTTAGCGATGTTGGTCTCTGTGTCTTTTTCTTCTTACCACAGAAGCTTTTCTCAAGGTACTTTTACGAATTGGAAAAAATACAAGTTTTTTAAAGCTGGCCTTCTATTCAGGTAAAAATTCATATATTTCACTTTGTCAAAGATGCCTGAAAACTCACAGGGCACCCCTGCCATCAGGTATATAGCACCTCTCTCAGTTCAGTTCAGTTCAGTTCAGTCGCTCAGTCGTGTCCGACTCTCCGTGACCCCATGAATCACAGCACGCCAGGCCTCCCTGTCCATCACCAACTCCCGGAGTACACTCAAACTCAAGTCCACAGAGTCGGTGATACCATCCAGCCATCTCATTCTCCGTCGTCCCCTTCTCCTCCCGCCCCCAACCTTTCCCAGCATCAGAGTCTTTTCCAGTGAGTCAACTCGTCGCATGAGGTGGCCAAAGTATTGCAGTTTCAGCTTTAGCATCAGTCCCTCCAATGAACATCCAGGATTGATCTCCTGTAGAATGGACTGGTTGGATCTCCTTGCAGTATAAGGGACTCTCAAGAGTCTTCTCCAACACCACAGTTCAAAAGCATCGATTCTTCGGCGATCAGCTTTCTTCACAGTCCAACTCTCACATCCATACATGACTACGGGAAAAACCATTGCCTTGACTAGACGGACCTTGGTTGGCAAAGTAATGTCTCTGCTTTTTAATATACTATCAAGGTTGGTCATAACTTTCCTTCCAAGGAGCAAGCGTCTTTTAATTTCATGGCTGCAATCAGCATCTGCAGTGATTTTGGAGCCCAAAAAAATAAAGTCTGACACTGTTTCCACTGTTTTCCCATCTATTTCCCATGAAGTGATGGGACAAGATGCCATGATCTTTGTTTTCTGAATGTTGAGCTTCAAGCCAACCTTTTCACTCTCCTCTTTCACTTTCATCAAGAGGCTTTTGAGTTCCTCTTCACTTTCTGCCATAAGGGTAGTGTCATCTGCATATCTGAGGTTATTGATATTTCTCCCAGCAATCTTGATTCCAGCTTGTGCTTCTTCCAGCCCAGCGTTCCTCATGATGTACTCTGCATATAAGTTAAACAAGCAAGGTGACAATATACAACCTTGACGTACACCTTTTCCTATTTGGAACCAGTCTGTTGTTCCATGTCCAGTTCTAACTGTTGCTTCCTGACCTGCATACAGGTTTCTCAAGAGGCAGGTCAGGTGGTCTGGGATTCCCATCTCTTTCAGAATGTTCCACAGTTTCTTGTGATCGACACAGTCAAAGGCTTTGGCATAGTCAATGAAGCAGAAATAGATGTTTTTCTGGAACTCTCTTGCTTTCTCCATGAACCAGCGGATGTTGGCAATTTGATCTCTGGTGCCTCTGCCTTTTCTAAAACCTGCTTGAACATCTGGGAGTTCACGGTTTACATACTGCTGAAGCCTGGCTTGGAGAATTTTGAGCATGACTTTACTAGCGTGTGAGATGAGTGCAATTGTGCGGTAGTTTGAACGTTCTTTGGCATTGCCTTTCTTTGGGATTGGAATGAAGACTGACCTCTTCGAGTCCTGTGGCCACTGCTGAGTTTTCCAAATCTGCTGGCATATTGAGTGATGCACTTTCACAGCATCATCTTTCAAGACTTGAAATAGCTCAACTGGAATTCCATCACCTCCACTAGCTTTGTTCGTAGTGATGCTTTCTAAGGCCCACTTGACTTCACATTCCAAGATGTCTGGCTCTAGGTCAGTGATCACGTTATCGTGACTATCTTGGTCGTGAAGATCTTTTTTGTACAGTTCTTCTGTGTATTCCTGCCACCTCTTCTTAATATCTTCTGCTTCTGTTAGGTCCATACCATTTCTGTCCTTTATCGAGCCCATCTTTGCATGAAATGTTCCCTTGGAATCTCTAATTTTCTTGAAGAGGTCTCTTGTTTTTCCTATTCTGTTGTTTTCCTCTATTTCTTTGCAAGGCACCGCCAAATGCTTTACCTGCTGTTCACTGTCATAGCCCTATTTCCTATCTGATAGCACCTTCTTTTAACCTTTTATCTTTTTAAAGCTTTATCAATTGACGTATAATTGACATATAGTAAATTATAACAAATCAACCAATAAATATATGCCCTGAAAAAACCATAACTGCAAGAGACACGTGTACCCCAGTGTTCACTGCAGCAATTACAATAGATAGGACGTGGAAGCAACCGAGATATTCACTGGCAGATGAATGTTATCAGCTGTGGTACATGGATATGATGGAATACTCCTCAGCTATAAAAAGGAACACATTTGAGTCAGTGCTAATGAGGTGGATGAACCTAGAGCCTATTATACAGAATGAAGTGGGTCAGAAAGAGAAAAACTAACATTGTATATTAACTCATAATGAAGAATCTCGAAAGATGGTACTGATGAACCTATTGTCAGGGCAGTAATGGAAATACAGACATGGAGAACAGACTTATGGACACGCAGGGGGAAGGAGCGGGTGGGGCAAATGGAGAGAGTAGCTTGGAAACATATAGACTGCGTGCATGCCTGGAGAACTTGTGTCTGACTCTCCACAGCCCTGTGGACTGTAGCCCTCCAGGCTCCTCTGTCCATGGGATTCTGTTGGCAAGAATACTGGAGTGGGTTTCCATGCCCTCCTCCAGGGGATCGTCCCGGCCCAGGGATCAAACCCACATCTCTTCACCACTAGTGCCACCCGGGACACCCAACATATACACTACCGTATGTAAAATAGACGGCCAGTGGGAACTTGCTGTATGACTCAGGGAACACAAACTGGGGCTCTGGGACAGCCTAGAGGGGTGGGATGAGGTGGGGGTTGGGAGGTGGGAGGGAGGTTCAAGAGGGATTCATGTTGATGTATGGCAGAAACCAACACAATATTGTAAAGCAATTATCCTTTCATTAAAAATAAATTTAAAAAAAATTGGGCATCATTCTTGACTACTTTACCTACAACAAATCATTAAATCCTACTTTTTAACTATATCTTATATCAATCCACTTTCCCCAACTTTCACTGGCACCTGTCTGAGCCTTAACCACTTCTCACCTGTACTACAAAAACATGCCACTCTCATGTTCATTCTTTATAACACAATAGGAGTGATCTTTAACAAGGCAAGCCGGATTTAAGAGTTCCAACTCTTCAGTTTTCCAGTAAGTGTGTAGCTTTTAGTGTGCTTCTTAGGGCCACCACCAGACTCATCCCGCGCCACAGTCTGTTGCGATCTGATTAAGCCATCTGCGATTTGGTATCTTGAACTACCATGCTTTTTCTCCAGGAATGGAATACCTTTGGAAACAGTGATTTCTCAACACTGCAAATATAGATCTGTTATCACTCTCTGACCACTCTATCTAAAGTAATTCACAATCTTATACATTTATTCTCTATTGCAAGTGCCTTATTTTTCTTCTTTATAATATTTTTGTCTTCTCTGAATCCTGCACTTGAATATATTTCCATGAAGCATGGACTAACTAGATCTGTCTTCTCCACGTGTGTCTTCTCTCTCATTACCTAGTACGGTGCCTAGTATTTAGAAGCCCTTCAGCAAACATTTTAATAAATCAAACATGAACTGATAATCACTTAGCAATAGTAAAGGCAGATAAAAGAGCATTTAAGGTTTCTTTTATCTTTGAATTCAACAGTTATAGAAATATTTTCTTACATTTTACCTTCAAAATTTCTCAGCCATGATTATAAGATGAAAGATCAGATCTTGTCTCTTCGATGAGCTTTTACCCAATGGCAAATAATAGAACGCCAGTAAATAAAAAGAAACACCTTAAAGAACTTTATATTTTGGTCTTTTAACTTTCTAGGATGCCTTCTGATTTATATTCTGTTTTACTTTGTTCAAATATTTTAAGTTACAATGTTTAAAAATCTCACATTTTTCATTTCTTGCCCATTTCCAAATCCTTTTTGCTAAATTACTTTTCTTCTTCTTTCATGAATTTTTTTCTTTAATTTTTCATTAAAAAATAAATCCCTCCATGGATCACAGCCTTGTGGTGGCAAAAGGACTTGCATAACTCAATGAAGCTGTGAGCCATGCCAAGGAGTGCAACTCAAGATGGACGGGTCACAGTGAAGAGTTCTGACAAAACATGGTCCACTGGAGGAGGGAATGGCAACCCACTCCAGGATTCTTGCCAAGAGAACCCCATGAACAATACAAAAAGGCAAAAAGTTATGGCACCAAAAGATAAGTCTCACAGGTCAAAGGGGTCCAATATGCTACTGGGGAAGAGTGGAAGGCAATTACTAAGAGCTCCAGAAAGAAAGAAGCTGGTGGATCTAAGCAGAAATCACGCTCAGTTGTGGATGTGTCTGGTGATGAAAATAAAGTCTGATGCTGTATGGAACAACAGTGCATAGGAACTGGGAATGTTAGGTCCGTGACTCAAGGAAAGCTGGACGTGGTCAAGTAGGATATGGCAAGAGTGAACGTCGACATCTTAGGAATCAGTGAGCTAAAATGGATGGGAATGGGTGAATTAATTCAGATGACCATGATGTCTACTAATGTGGGCAAGAATCCTGTAGAAGAAATGGAGTAGCCCTCATAGTCAACAAAAGAGTCCAAAATGCAATACTTGGATGCAGTCTCAAAAATGACAATCATCTCAGTTTGTTTCCAAGGCAAATCATTAAACACCACAGTAATCCAAATCTATGCCCCAACCACTAATGCCAAATAAAGCTGAAGTTGATTGATTGTATGAAGACCTAAAAGAATTTCTGGAACTAACACCAAAAAAAGATGTCCTTTTCTCCATAAGGGATTGGGATGCAAAAGGAAAAAGTCAAGAGATACCTGGAGTAACAGGCAAGTTTGGCCTTGGAGTACAAAATGAAGCAGGGCAAAGGTTAACAGAGTTTTGCAGGAGAATACACTGGTCATAGCAAACACCCTCTTCCAATAACACAAGAGATGACTCTACACATGGGCATCACCAAATGGTCAATGCTAGAGTCATATGAATCATATACTTTGCTGCTAAAGATGGAGACTCTCTATACAGTCAGCAAAAATAAGACCTGGATCTGACTGTGGCTCAGATCATGAGCTCCGTATTGCAAACTTCAGGCTTAAATTGAAGAAAATAGGGAAAACCACTAGGCCATTCAGGTAGGTAGGTTTAGTCACTCAGTCATGCCCTACTCTTTGTGACCCTGTGGACTGTAGCCTGCCACACTCTTCTGTCCATGGGATTCTCCAGGCAAGAATACTGGAGTGGGTTGCCATGCCCTCCTCCACAGAATCTTCCCTACACAGGGACTGAAGCCGGGTCTCCTGCACTGCACCGAGCCACCAGGGAAGACCTGAGCCATCCGGGTATGAACTAAATCAAATCCATCATGATTATACAGTGGAGGTGATGGATAGATTCAAGGGATTAGACCAGTAGACAGAGTGCCTGAAGAACTATGGACAGAAGATTGTAACATTGTGCAGGAGGCAGTGACCAAAATCATCCCAAAGAAAATGAAATGCAAGAAGGCAAAGTGGTTGTGTGAGAAGGCTTTACAAACAGCTGAGAAAAGAAGAGAATTGAAAGGCAAGGGAGAAAGGGAAAGATGAGTCCAACCAAATGCAGAGTTCCAGAGAACAGCAAGGAGAAATAAGAAGACCTTAAATAAGCATTACAAAGAAATTGAGGAAAACAACAGAATAGGAAAAACTAAAGATCAGAGATCTTGTTAAGAAAATTAGAGATATCGACAGAGCATTTTATGCAAGAATGGGCTCAGTAAAGGGCAGAAATGGTAAGGAACTAATGGAAGCAGAAGAGATTAAGAAGAGCTGTCAAGAATGCACAGAAAAGTGAGAGTCACTTAGTTGTGTCTGACTCCTTGTGACCCCATGGACTGTATAGTCCATGGAATTCTCCAGGCCAGAATACTGGAGCGGGTAGCCTTTCCCTTCTCCAGGGGATCTTCCCAACCCAAGGATTGAACCAGGGTCTCCCAAATTGCAGGCAGATTCTTTACCAGCTGAGCTACATGAGAAGGCCAAGAAAAATGGAGTGGGAAGCCCATCCCTTCTCCAGCAGATCTTCCCAACCCAGAAACTGAACCAGGGTCTTCTGCATTGCAGGTGGATTCTTTACCAACTGAGCTGTCAGGGAAGCTCTAAATGTGAGACCAGACAGTATAAAACGCCTAGAGGAAAATATAGGCATAATAGCCTGGCATAAATTGTGGAAAGATCTTTTTTGATCCATCTCCCAGAATAACAGGAATATAAACAAGTGAGGCCTAATTAAACTCAAAGTATTTTGCAAAACAAAGGAAATCACAAGCAAAATGAAAAGACAACCAAAAGACAGGGATAAAATATTCTCCAAAATTTACAAACACTTCATGAGGCTTAATATTATCAAAACAATAAAAAAAACCAGAAAACAGCAAAATTCTGTAAAGCAATTATCCTTCAATAAAAAAATAAAGAAAGAATGGTCAAAGTTCTAAACTGACATTTCTCCAAAAAAGACACACAGATGTTGAGATACACATGAAAAGATGTTCAATATCACTAATTATTAGAGACATGCAAATCAAAATTACAATGAAATATCACCTAACATCAGTCAAAATGACTATCATGAAAAAATACACAAACAATAAATGCTGGGAAGGATGCGGAGAGAAGGCAGGCCTTCTACACTGTTGGTAGGAATGTACATTGGTATAGCCACTATGAAGAACAGTATGAAGGTTCCTTAAAAAACCAAAAATACAGCTTCCATGTGGCCCTGCAATTCTACTCCTGGGCATATTTCCAGAGAAAAACATTGTCCAAAAGTATATGTGCACCCCAATGTTCACTGTATGCTGTTTACCATAGCCAAGACACAGAAGCAACCTAAATGTCCACTGACATAGAAATGGAAAAGGAAGATGTGGTCCGTGTATACAATGGAATATCAGTCATTAAAAAGAATGAAGTAATGCCATTTACAGTAATATAGGTGGACCTAGAGATCGTCGTACCGAATGAAGACGCAGAGAAAGAGAAATACTGCATGACATCCCCCGTAAGCAAAATCTAAAAAGAAATAACACAAATGAACTTATTCACAAAACGGAAACAAACTCACAGACTGTGAGAAGGAACTTATGGTTATCTGGGGGAAGGGTGGGGGGAACAGATACTTAGGGATTATGAGATAGTCATATACACACTCCTGCATCTAAAATGGATAATCAACAAGGACCTACCATATAGCACAGGATACTCTACTCAGGGATGTGGCAGCGTGGGTGGGAGGCAAGTCTGGGAGAGAATGGATGCAGGTATATGTGTGGCCGAGTCACTCTGTTGTGCACCTGGAACTATCACAGAATTGTTAATCAGCTATACTCCAATATAAAATAAAAAATTAAAAAATAATAAAGTGGATATGTGTATATGTATAACTGATTCACTTTGCTGTACACCCGAAACTAACACAATATTGTAAATCAATTACATTCCAACAAAAATTAAAAAGAAAACTCTACTATCACTTTATCATACTATGGCCACAGGACCGGAAAAGGTCGATTTTCATCCCAATCCCAAAGAAAGGCAATGCCAGAGAATGTTCAAATTACAGTACAGTTGCACTCATTTCACATGCCAGAAGATGACGCTCAAAATCCTTCAAGCTAGGCTTCAACAGTACATGAACCGAGAACTTCCACGTGTACAAGCTGGATTTAGAAAAGGGAGAGGAACCAGAGATCAAATTTCCAGCATTCTTGGATCATAGAAAAAGCAAGGGAATTAAAAATATACATATATCTACTTCTGCTTCACTGGTTATGCTAAAGCCTTTGTGTGGATCCCAACAAACTGTGGACTATTCCCAAAGAGATGGGAATACCAGACCAACTTATCTGCCTCCTGAGAAACCTGTATGCAGGACAAGAAGTAACAGAACCAGACATGGAACAATGGACTGGTTCAAAATTGAGAAAGGAGTACATCAAGATTGTATACTGTCACCTGTTTATTTAACTTACATGCAGAGTACATCATGCGAAATACCAGGCTGGATGAATCACAAGCTGGAATCAAGATTTCCAGGAGAAATAGCAACAACCTGAGACATGCAGATGACACCACTTTAATGACAAAAGTGAAGAGGAGCTAAAGAGCCTCCTGATGAGGGTGAAAGAGGAAAGTGAAAGAACTAGCTTAAAACTCCACATCCAAAACACTAAGATCATGACATCTAGTCCTATCACTTCATGGCAAATAGATGGGGAAAATGAGGCAACAGTGTCAGATTTCATTTTCTTGGGCTCCAAAATCAATGCAGACAGTGACTGCTGCCATGAAATTAAAAGATGCTCTTTGGAAGAACAGCTATGACAAACCTTGACATGTATGAAAAAGCAGAGACATCAGTTTCCTGACAAAGGTCGTATAGTCAAAGTTCTGGTTTTTCCAGTAGTCATGTGTGGATGTGAGAGCTGGACCATAAAGAAGGCTGCCGCTGCTGCTGCTAAGTCACTTCAGTCGTGTCCGACTCTGTGCGACCCCATAGA
Organism: Moschus berezovskii; assembly: GCF_049115385.1. Classification (NCBI taxonomy): domain Eukaryota; kingdom Metazoa; phylum Chordata; class Mammalia; order Artiodactyla; family Moschidae; genus Moschus; species Moschus berezovskii. The sequence continues at coordinate 8,589,559 of NC_142475.1, read as the reverse complement.
CAACAGCCCACCAGGCTCTGCCATCCCTGGGATTCTCCAGGCAAGAACACTGGAGTGGGTTGCCATTTCCTTCTCCAAAGCATAAAAGTGAAAAGTGAAAGTGAAGTCACTCAGTCATGCCCGACTCTTCGCAACCCCATGGACTGCAGCCTACCAGGCTCCTCTGTCCATGGGATTTTCCAGGCAAGAGTACTGAAGTGGGTTGCCATTGCCTTCTCCGAAAGAAGGCTGAGCACCAAAAAATTAACGCTTTCAAACTGTGGTGTTGGAGAAGACTCTCGAGAGTCCCTTGGAGATCAAACCAGTCCATTCTAAAGGCAATCAACCCTGAATATTCACTGGAAGGACTGATACTGAATCTGAAACTCCAATACTTGGGCCACCTCTTGTGAAGAGCTGACTCATTGGAAAAGACCCTGATGCTGGGAAAGATTGAAGACCAAAGGAGGAAAGAGCGGCAGAGGATGAGATAGTTAAATAATATCACTGACTCAGCGGACATGAATTTGAGCAAACTCTGGGAGACAGTGACCCACAGGGATGCCGGTTCCCAAAGAGTCAGACATGACTGAGTGACTGAACACAACAGCAAATCAATGTTTGTTTGTTGATCTAATTAATATAGATATGTCTAAGAGTCATTAACATTAAGCACAGTATTTTCATTTTTCCTAGATTTAAGTCAAATAAAATCCTGTCATATCTGTTATAAATTTGTCACCAAAGAAAGTAACCTGATGTAAAGAAACTTCTTAGGAAAGAAAATGTAAATGAGGTAAGAACTTTCCGATAAACTCTTGTTAAGAACAATCATGTTGGACAGGAATTTCTGTCTAAAATAGTCTCTCTAGATTTTGGTAACTTAAATTTCTAGGGTTATCCTAAACTAAGTGATGGAAGATTATTGAATAGCTAGGTCATTTCCAAATATAATAAGACACTGAAACATTAATTACTGAACACTGGGGTCGCAAAGAGTCAGACACGACTGAGCGACTGAACTGAACTGAACTGAACTTTCTCTTACAGAGAAACTAAAGTGATTTTGGACTATTAATGAATATGTTTGGTGCCATCCTGAGACATTCTCTATAAGAAACCAAATGTTTTTTTAGAAATTATCATCGGTATTTATGTTGACCATTCTACAGAATGTTAGTTTAAAGGACCGTTCATGGTTGCTGAAGGAAAGTAGAATATGTGCTTTAGTAAAGGTATGAAGAATGGAATTGCATTTTGTTAGGGGAAAAGGAAGTAGGTTTGACATGGATGTCTGTTTCTGAATGGAAAAACAAAGTTATGAACATAAAAAGTGATAAAATTATTTGTGGACAGTTGACCCTAAAAAAAAGAGTTTTGTGCATGGTCAGGATTGACTAAGCTTAAAATAAATTTCATTGAGTAAATGAATTTAAAAGTAAGATGGTACAAAGCTTGAATTTGGCTTTTCCATCTGTGAAGAGGACAAGCTTTCTTCAGATGTTGAACTGTCTTCAATAATAGATTTTATGCTTCATTACCTCTTAATTGATCTGTTATGTATATGCCTTTGAAAACTTTTATTGTTATTTTGGCTAAGCAATAAATACTGTTTTACAGTGACCTGTGATCCTATCTGACTGAATGTTATAAACCCTTTTTGATATTTATTGACAAAATTTCCTAAATCAAATTCTAATGAAGCCTTTTTAACCTCTAGCTAACTTTGGGATGCCTCAAAGGGCCCCTGAAACATCCGAAAGAGAGACATTAAACTAATTAGGTCCATTTAGTATGTTTAATTGCATGGGGAGGATTATCAAATGAGTAATAAATCTCCTCAGGTTACATTAAATGGTAAATGTTACTAATATGGATATCCTAGAACTATATGGAGTTCTTAAAATTCTGATACATCCTGGTAAAAAATGCTATCAGTCATAATTAGAGTTACTATCTTAAACTGTTGTCACTACAGTACCCAAATTTCTTTGTCAATTGCATTATAATCAGATTTTAAACATGCCTTAAGACTTCTGTCATTATATACAGTTATTGTTTGATTCTAATTCCTTTGCAAAAATGCTTCCTTTCAAGAAGATTTATAGAAAGGACTTATAGATAAATACAAGTTTCTAACTTTCAGACCATAATGCTGACCTGGGTAAGAAGTTAAAGGAAACTAATGGGAAACTTGGTGTCACGAAAGGTTAACAACAGGACTGAATGAACTGGTGAACAGGCTTATAACTTTTATGGTTTCTATCTGAAAAATTCAGTTCAGTTCAGTTCAGTCGCTCAGCCGTGTCCGACTCTCTGCGACCCCATGAATCACAGCACACCAGGCCTCCCTATCCATCACCAACTCCCTGAGTTCACTCAAACTCATGACCACAGAGTCGGTGATACCATCCAGCCATCTCATTCTCGGTCATCCCCTTCTCCTCCCACCCCCAACCTTTCCCAGCATCAGAGTCTTTTCCAGTGAGTCAACTCGTCGCATCAGGTGGCCAAAGTATTGCAGTTTCAGCCTCAGCATCAGTCCTTCCAATGAACACCCAGGATCGATCTCCCTTAGAATGGACTGGTTGGATCTCCTTGCAGTACAAGGGACTCTCAAGAGTCTTCTCCAACACCACAGTTCAAAAGCATCAATTCTTCGGCGATCAGCTTTCTTCACAGTCCAACTCTCACATCCATACATGACCACGGGAAAAACCATAGCCTTGACTAGACGGACCTTTGTTGGCAAAGTAATGTCTCTGCTTTTTAATATATTATCAAGGTTGGTCATAACTTTCCTTAATCTGAAAAATTACTGATTTGAATCTGTGTTTTCCAGGTGTAAGGAAAACCTTCTCCTCAAACTAATTATAACTTCTAGTAATTTGGTAAAGAACTGAGAAGACATCCGAAGTAGACAGCTTACCCAAGATGCTGGACCTGACTCATGTGATCATTCACAATGTTTTCCTGACTTATTGGATCTTTACATATGAATCAAAAGTTTTCTATCATGAACATGACCCTATGCTAATTTTAAAAAATCAATCCAGTTGTTGAAAAATTAAAGTGAAATTCACTCAGTCATGTCTGACTCTTTGGGACCCCATGGACTATATATAGTCCATGGAATTCTCCAGGCCAGAATATTGGACTGGGTAGCCTTTCTCTTCTCCAGGGGATCTGCCCAACCTAGGAATTGAACCCAGGTCTCCAGCATTGCAGGCAGATCCTTTACCAGCTGAGCCACCAGGGAAATACTGGAATGGGCAGCCTATCCCTTCTCTAGGGGATCTTCCTGACCCAGGAATTGAACCAGGGTCTTCAGCATTGAAAGCAGATTCTTTACCAACTGAACTATCAGGGAAGCCCAGCTGAGCAATCAGGGAGGTGAACCGTTGACTTTTTGGCCAGTTACCTGTGTCAAGTATTTCTAAATTACCTTGGTGCTCCACTCAACTCCAAGGCTCTAATTGGAAGATGGCCTTTAGGAAATTTATTTAGAAGAAAGTTCAATTCTGTTTAGGCTACTCTTGATATTAGTAGATAGGATCCTCTCACCTGGTCAACTAGTAATGCCTGTTCTGACCATGGCCAGAAATATGAATTTTCTTCCAAAGTTACTCAAGCTAAATCAGAACAATAAGCAAAAATTCAGCCAAGGAATAAAACCTCCAACCATTATCGATTGATTGATGTGGTTAACACCTGACTGTAGTCATTTACATTTTAAGGCCCCCTCCTTTATCTTGGGAACAATTAAATTATACTAAGGATAATCAGCCTGGTAACACTAGGAAATTGGGCTGGGGGTGCCAGTGTATAATTTCCCTAAAAAAATAAAAAATAAAGATTGGTACAGAATAGACTAACTCAGACAACCTAAGGATATACTGGGCTCCACCTAATGGAAGTTCTTGGCATAACTCTCATTTATGACCTTAATAATATGGCTAGCTGTGTTATTGGTATTTACTTGTTTTACAAGATGGTTGTTTCTTGCAATTACCAAATATCTAAACTTGAAGCAGTTGATCAAATATACTGCTTGGTATGTAATCAATGATTGTAGTTGTGCCACTCTAGATATGGGAAGATGCAATACGAGGGAACATCTTTCTGTTTTATAGCTAGAAGATAGGTGTCCAGAGACCTTTGACTTAGTCCAGTAGTGGCCTATCAGAAAAATCTTCACCAGACCTAGGAAACAGCCTTCCTAGCCCCGTGGGAGGAAATGGTCATGAAATGCTTCCCAAAGTATGGTTGAATTTGTGAACACAAGGGGGCCCTGTCAATTATAAATTGTCACTTGCCAAGGGCATTTGCCACCTACCTCTGAGGGACTGGCTTTTACACTGCTACAGCTGATGACCTTCCACACTCCCTGAAGGAAATCCAGTGTGGATAACAGGAATGAGGTGCTTTGTGCTCCAGGAAAACTGTGGAACGGTTAGATATTTTCAGGATCTGACTTTACAAGCCCAATCCTTGCATCGCTTCACATCTAGAAAAGCACTATATGCCTTCATGGTGACTTCAGCACCACGTGACTAGCAGAAAATCTTTTGTAAGATAAGTGGTTGATTGCATGAACCCCTGACTTCACCAAAATCACATATATTGACCTTCCCTCCTACCTCTTTGGAGTACTTCTGAGCTATCTGAGGTGCTGTCTCCTGGACGGCAGTCCCCATTTTACCCCAAATAAAGCTTCTCATAACACGTTGTGCATCTTTTTTTTTAAGTAGACAGAGGCTCCAGAGTAGCCTGGCTCCCAAAAAAGAATGACGCACAAGTGGCTCACCCCAAAATGATACACACAAAAACACAAACGACGACTAAGCTATGGTCACCAAAACAAAAAAATCAAAGGAGGCGTAATCTCAAATTCCACTTCTATTCCCAGACGGAGGCCTTCAAACATACAGGCCCAGCTCGCGAACGAGCATGGACCAAGCTGCTCACTTCTCACAAAGGAAGCAGCCCAAATGGAGTGGAGAGAATTCCCAGCCTGAGCAAACTGGAGCTTGTCACTCCCAAAGACACCAAACGTGGCCTGCAGACCCAGAGTTTTCCCGGCTCTAGACAGCCTCGTGCCATGGGTGGCTGGTGCCCATTGGCGATAGTCCCTCTGAGATTCCTGGAGCAAAACGGGTTCCAACAGCTGCAGGGGCTCAGGGAAGGGCCTATCCCCGGCCAAGGTTGACCTGCCACAGGCACAGAACCAGACTTTCGCTCATTCGCCAGAACTGTTCTTGTAAGTTCATGTGTTCTTGTAAGTTCAAGTTTTGGTTTTTTTTGACCCTCATCACTGTTTATCGAGATGTAAACTGTCGCGATCACTGCTGAAATCTGAGACTCACTCATTCCGATCCTCTGCTCAGCTTCCCCTTGAAAAGGAAGCCTGGAGCAGGACCACCCCGAACACCAGAGGGTGGAAGGGAGCCATGGGGGTGCTGGGGGTGCAGGGAGATGGGTGGGGGAGGCAGGGGACCAGCGTGCAACGTTAGGGTCCTGGGAACACACACACACTCCCTGATGCACAGTGAGGCCAAACAAATCCAAACGTCAGTTTGGAGCAGAGAAAGGTTTAATGCAGGGCCAAGCAAGGAGACTGGTGGGTCATGCCCTGAAAAGCCCTGAGCTCCCCAAAGGGTTTTGGCAAAACACTTTTAAATGCCAGGTGGTGGTGGGGTCTCAGGGTTTGTGGTCAGCTGATCACCTCATGCACAATCCTCTACTGGCTGATGGTGAGGGAACAGAGTGGTGGGGTTAACTTTATCAGTCCTTAGGCTCCAGGAGGCCTAGGGCTATGTGCTCATGGTCATCGAGTAGTTACCAGTTTCCATTTGGTGGGGGCTTTCACTTCTGCAAAACAACTCAGGAATTGTGCGTCCAATACTGCTATCTAGGTGCTTCAGAGAAAAGCTAAAGCAGAAGATAGTGGGGAAGGTTCCATAAGGTCCAGCTCAGTAACACAACTGGCTTCTGAAGCCATGAGAAAAGTAGGTTTCTTATCATAAAATGTGTTTTTACATGAATCAACTACTTCTATGGTCTCAAATAGGTTTCTCTATGAAATAAGTGTATGTGTGCCTCCAAGGGCTAAAAGGATTTTTACAAAGCAGCTTTACTCTAGTAGATTGCATTAGTTCAAGCTGCCACAACAAAATGCCACAGACAGCTTAAACAACAGAAGTTTCTTTCCTCACGGTTGGAAATGAAGGCTGGAAGTCTACGAGCAGGAGCTGTTTCTGATGGAGACTCTCTTCCTGACTTGCAGACAGCTGTCTTCTCTCTGCTTCTTCACATGGTCTCTCCTCAGTGCCCATTTGTGGAGAGAGAGAGAGAGAGAAGCAAAGAATTCCAAATCAAACTTCTCCAAAGCGTCATGTCCCTTGGAGAGCTCTCCTTTGTCTTTAATGGATTTTTTTCTGTTACACAAAATATTTTGTTTGTTTGCAACAGATTGTAAAATGACCTCCAGTGAATTACACCTCCCTGCATCCATGCTCCTGTGCAGGTAACAGGCCACATCTTCCATCAAGAGACTGAATCCATCCCTCTGCCTGTCAGAATGTGGGCTGGCCTTATGCTTTGCTTTGACCAAGATAATATGGAAGAAGTAACATTGTACGTGTTCCAAAACCTTGGGCTTGTGAAGCCTTGGCAGCTGTGTCTTTGCCCTCTAGGTACACTGTTTTGAGACTGACAGGGAATGAAGAAGCCCAGAGTAAAAGTGCATTTGTAGACAGAGATTCAGTCAATGCAGCTTTCTTAGTACCCAGCTCATCCACCAGGTGAATGCATCTTTCTGAAAAATAAAACATTGCTGTTTTAACCACCTAAGTTGTAAGATGGTGGATTCTTACAAAGCAGTAAAAAGTGGTACTGGAAGTACAAAGCAAAAGATAAATCCAACAGAGGTTGGTACTTAAAGTGCAAATAAATAAATAAATGTAACAGAAATTAGTATTGCTCTAACAAAACTCAAGTATATGGTATGCCACCGTCTTCAGGACCAGGGAGACTGAGAATGCTGGAAGGTGTAGAGGGGAAACTGTTAGTAGAAGTTACAAAAGAAGGGAGGAGATTGCTACAAAGACGTGATAACAGAGGTTTACCAATGAACTATATAGCTTGTAGTAACTTGGAAGGTAGAAAATGCACATAATGAACTTGTTGATCTCTCTAATTTCCATCCACAAAGTAACATTTTGCTTCATTTATCTGTGTTTGATCAGAGGTGGCATTTTATATTTCAGTTCAGTTCAGTTCAGTCGCTCAGTCGTGTCCGACTCTCCGCGACCCCATGAATCACAGCACGCCAGGCCTCCCTGTCCATCACCAACTCCCGGAGTACACTCAAACTCATGTCCACAGAGTCGGTGATGCCATCCAGCCATCTCATTCTCTGTCGTCCCCTTCTCCTCCCGCCCCCAACCTTTCCCAGCATCAGAGTCTTTTCCAGTGAGTCAACTCGTCGCATAAGGTGGCCAAAGTATTGCAGTTTCAGCTTTAGCATCAGTCCCTCCAATGAACATCCAGGATTGATCTCCCTTAGAATGGACTGGTTGGATCTCCTTGCAGTATAAGGGACTCTCAAGAGTCTTCTCCAACACCACAGTTCAAAAGCATCAATTCTTTGGCAATCAGCTTTCTTCACAGTCCAACTCTCACATCCATACATGACCACGGGAAAACCCATTGCCTTGACTAGACGGACCTTGGTTGGCAAAGTAATGTCTCTGCTTTTTAATTTACTATCAAGGTTGGTCATAACTTTCCTTCCAAGGAGCAAGCGTCTTTTAATTTCATGGCTGCAATCAGCATCTGCAGTGATTTTGGAGCCCAAAAAAACAAAGTCTGACACTGTTTCCACTGTTTTTCCATCTATTTCCCATGAAGTGATGGGACCAGATGCCATGATCTTTGTTTTCTGAATGTTGAGCTTCAAGCCAACCTTTTCACTCTCCTCTTTCACTTTCATCAAGAGGCTTTTGAGTTCCTCTTCACTTTCTGCCATAAGGGTAGTGTCATCTGCATATCTGAGGTTATTGATATTTCTCCCAGCAATCTTGATTCCGGCTTGTGCTTCTTCCAGCCCAGCGTTCCTCATGATGTACTCTGCATATAAGTTAAATAAGCAAGGTGACAATATTGCTGCTGTAAAAATTATCACAAACTTAGCGGCTCAAACAACATAAGTTAATCATTTTATAATTCTGTCAAAGTCTAGGGATAATAAAAATTAAAACTAGATAACTAAAATAATATTAAGTAAGAGTTTTGTTGTACAAAAGGATAGTTTGCAAACTGGGAGTCTTCAGATCGAACACTGAGATGAAGCTCAGTGGCATGACGTCACAGGATGATTTTATAAAGTGGAAGCAAAAAAGTTGTTTAACTTTTACAGTGATTGGGTGTTACAATGGGGGTCTCCAGGTGGTAGAGGATTGGTTAAAAGGATTATCTTATATCATTTTAGGAAGATGATTATAAGTCACTTACAAGAAAAAACCCAAGTTGATTTTTACTTTTGCCCATGAAATAAGCTAGATTTATTTTGCTTATGTAACTTAAATGATTTTTGTCTGCTTGTGGGATTTTCAAACCTGGTTTCTATTTTGTTTTAACTTAACAGTTCTGTAGGTCAGAAGTCCAGTAGTTCTCCCTGGACCACAGTCAAGGGATTATTAGCAGGACTGTGTTCCACCTACAAGCTCTAGGGAAAGATCTATATGTCACCTTGGAAAAAACACAGGACATAAAGGGCTGTGAGTTTAAGTTTTACTCAGAGTCTTACTGAGGAGTGTAGCCAGGAAGACAGCTCCGAGGAAGTGCTTCAAAGAGGCAGAGGAGGAGCCAGAATATATATGCTTTGGGGCGGGGAGGGTGGGGAAGAGGGACTAGGAAACACAAACAGTCAAGCCTAAATCTTGGTAAAAGATTATTGCTAATCACAAAGAACAGACATCTCAGGTTAATGATTTTAGTGCTTTTCTATATATGGAAGATGCAAGAAATCGGGGTCATTGAAATTCTTCCGGAGACATGCGTCTATCTAGGGGCCTGTTTATCCACAGAGTGCTTCATCCGGCTTTTCATTTTGGATTCCTCTCAGGAGAGACTGCAGTGGATTTCAGCTTAACCCTTGTATAGGTGGGTGATGAGTGATGCTTTTTGTTCTTCTTTGCTCATTAAAGTTGTTTATAGAATCGACTTCTTTGTGGCTGTGCACAGGACTGAAATCCCCAATCCCTTGCTGCTTGTCAGCTGAGAGTCACTCTTAGCTCTGAAGGCCACCCACGCTCTTTACTTCCGCCACCAAGTCAGCAGTGGTGGGCTGTATCCTTCTCACACTTCTAACCTCTCCACCTTCTTCTCCTGTGAATACTGCTAACAACGACCAGGAAGGTTCTCAGCTTTTAAAGACTCACTGGTCCACCTGGATAATCCAGGATAGCCTCCCTATGGTAAAATCTGCATTCCGTAATCACATGTGCTAAATCTCTTTTTCCATGTAAGGTTTCCCAGGTTCCAGGGATTGGCCATAGACATCTTTTGAGCGGTCATTATTTTGTCTATCACAGAGATGAACTAAAAAAGAACTTTGAGTTTACAACAGTTTTTAGAGGAAATACAGAGGGCTCAGACCAGCCAGTCAAGTAAGAGATTTTTAATAAGAAATGGCCTCAGGATAAAATTTTAATCCAAGGGATGGCTATAAAACCCCTTGTTAAGGCATCGGAAAGATTCAAGCAGTGACCCAAAGACTTCCTTAGCCAAGAAAAAGGAGTTTCCACAAATCTGAAGGGTCTCAAATCTGGCCTAGCTTCACTTCCATGAAGAATTATGTCTGTGGTTGTGGGAGTAGGAAGTAAACCCTAATCAGATTTATAAGAAGCCTGTAAAGTTTTTAATGGAATTTATCAACTTGGATTAAAGGGAAAAGAGTTAATTTTTAAAAGGCCTCTGGGCCTCCAGCGTTAGACAGGAGACAGGCTGAGAAGTTACTCGGCTGCAAACAGGAGCCATACCTTATGGACAAGAAGGAACTCAGTGGCAGAGCAAAGAGGCAAGGAGAGCAATAGATGAGGAAGCGCAGGGAGCAGCGTCACCCCTGATAAAGGGGCGTTCCCTGGCTCCAGTGGGCGGCGACTAGTGACATGCGCTCAGCTGGATTTCAGAATTCTGTGGTTCAGCATATGTTATGCTTTTTCCGTTCTAAATGCAAGCCATCTCCCTCCCCTTCCCTGAGTCCTCTTCAGTTTCACTGTTAAATGTTGGAGACTGGAGCAGGCGGAGACGAGGAAGGCACATCATTTATCTTTTTCCAGTTCATGGCTCTCTGAATAAACGGGTGCTGCACTCAAGGAGCTGAACTGCGGAATCATATTCAAAGAATTTTGTCTAAACCTGGATTGATTTAGATGACAAGATGCCCAAAGACGCTTATCCCATACTGTCATTATATACATATCTGCTTATACCATGCTATTATTCCAAAAGTGAAAGTAAATAGTGATGGCAAAACATCATAATCATAAAATGCCTTAGGTTGATCAATATTTTGGGTTTCCCTTGCAGCTCAGTTGGTAAAGAGTCCGCCTCCAATGAAGGAGGTCTGGGTTCGATCCCTGGGTTGGGAAGATCCCCTGGAGAAGGAAATAGCACCCCACCCCTGTATTCTGGCCTGGAGAATCCCACGGACTGTAGCCTGCCAGGCTCCTCTGTCCACTGGGTTGCAAGAGTTGGACACAACTTGGTGACTAAACCACCACCATTTAACATTTACTGAGTAACCATAAACTATAATATTATCTTTAAACTAGAATGAAGTGATACTCATCTAAAAAAAGGTTTTTTTTTACTTTTGGTAAAATTTGACATTGTGGCAAATATAATCTCGATATACCCATTAACTGTATCATCCTCAAATGAATTCTGAAATGAATAGAGAAATCACATAAAGAAATAAAGAATGAAAAAAAATTGATAATGATCATTATACCTGGGCAATAACGGAACTCTAGTTGTAAAGATAAAACAGAACAAAAACATAGTCAGATGGCAAAACTCTCATCTTCTGATATCAAAACGTCAATAAATACTCTTTTAATGTTTTTCCTGTTAACGATTTATTTTAGTAAGATTCTGGGACTGTGTAGGATTTGTTCATACACTCATTTGTTATTTATTTGGCAAGTATTTATTGAGTGCTTATTAATGTGCTGTGCCTTGTATCAGATACTGGACATGGAATAGTGAATGGGATAGAGATGGTTTCTGATCTCACAAAGTCAGCTGGGGGTAAAAGGTGAGTGGGTCATGAAAATGTAGATACAGTATTACAATAAAGTGTGACAGATGACCGGATAAGACACTACAGTTGTCGCTTGTCCTTCTCTGTCCCTGGGGATTGGTTCCAGACCATCCCATCCCACCCCTAAAGATACCGAAATCTTTGGATGCTCAAGTCCCTTACATAAAATGGCACAGTATCACACAGAATTGCATGTAACCTATGCACATCTCCCCATGTACTTTAAATCACCTCTAGATTGCTTGCAATATACCTAATATTGATACAATGGAAATGATATGTAAAAGACAATGGAAATGACATGCAGTTGCCTAAACCCGACAAATTTACATTTTGCTTTTTGCAATTTTCTGAAATCTTTTTTCCAAAAAATTTTGAACTGTGGTTGAATCTGTGGATGTGGAAACCCACGTATATGGAGGACCGACTTTATAGAAATAGGATTTTGTTGATTCGTCTTAAAGGTTTCTTTATCTCCACAGCTTCTAGGCTGCAAATGTAAAAACAGTACTGTTTCTTTTGTAAATTGTTCCCTTTTGCAAGGAGTGCTGCATCTTGAGCCCTCACATTCCAGGTTTCCGAGACCTATAAATGCCCTTTGATTATATCCTATAGGAATCCTTATATTTTATTGTATTCTGATACTACTGACCCACGAAAGATGTTGCATAATAGAAAACATTATACTTTGATTTTCCCTTAGAATTTCCGGCTGACGCCTAAATGGATTTTTCAGAATAAAGAACATCTTCAGAGGGCATGTAATATAAGAGGTAGTTTCAAATGTCTACAGTTCGCTTTCCCCCTTGCTCCTTTAAAGCCACAGCCCGTTTAAAGACTGTCAGCCTCATTTTTCATTTGTTTTTGACTCTGCTGCTTCATGGGCATCTTGAAGACGAAGGCCATGCCCTTCTCATCTTTGCAGACCAGTGATCACGTGATAAATATGTGGTGAATGACTCAGAACTGTTGCAGAAAAATTTTCAGTTTGAGATGATGACTATCTTCCCATTGCATTTTTTTTAATCTGGGCATGGTCAAAACTTTGATTTAAAACCATTCTAGTGAGCCACCAAAAAAAAGAAAAGCAAAAGACAACAAGCAAGATGAGAACTGTGCCCTAACTTGTTTTCTATGCTCTCTTTTACATGTGAAAGATTATTTTAAACCATTAGCTAAAAAAAACAGTTCTGTCTTACATTATTCATAAACTTATTATCATATGTGTGTCAGAGACAATACAGTACAAAAACAAAACTAACATGACAATCCATTTTGTAAAATGAAACTTGTAAAAGCCAACACACTATGCATCGTCTCCATAAGGTACTGTTACTAGAGCACGAAACGTATTTAAAAATTAACAAGGAAAACCAGGGAATGGCACTGATGCTCCAAAAGTCTACTTCCTCTTAGACAGCAGAGTTTGAAAAATGATTTTCCGACAAAAGGAGCAGTCCTCAAGAAGGAATTCATAACCCCAAGCTTTCTTAGGGTTAAATAAGCTCTCTTCATATAACTGCGGCACGTTTGACAGCTAAGAACTCCTTTTTCCGCCCTGGAGGAGTTAAATGTGGATTTGTGTTGGCTGTAGTTATCCTGTCATCAAGCCACAGACCTTTTTATCCCTTTTTAGGCTTCCTCTTTCCCCTTTTTTCTCCTTAGCCAAGGGAAAGTCAAGTACAAAGAGGAAAGAGTTGTAACCCTTGCATCCCACTTGGCTCCTCTGTGCTTTCAGTGACCCTTCCATCCCACTTGGCTCTCTGAGGTTTTGGTAGCCCTTGCATCCCTCTTGGCTCCTCTGAGGTTTCGGTGACCCTTGCATCCCACTTGGCTCCTCTGCTTTTGGTAGCCCTTGCATCCCACTTGGCTCCTCTGAGATGTTGGTGACTCTTGCATCCCACTCAGCTCCTCTGAGGTTTTGGTGACCCCTGCATCCCACTCGGCTCCTCTGAGGTTTTGGTGACCCCTGCATCCCACTTGGCTCCAATGAGGTTTTGGTGACCCCTGCATCCCACTTGGCTCCTCTGAGGTTTTGGTGACCCTTGCATCCCACTTGGCTCCTCTGAGGTTCTGGTAGCCCTTCCATCCCACTTGGCTTCTCTGAGGTTTCGGTGACCCCTGCATCCCACTTGGCTCCTCTGCTTTTGGTAGCCCTTCCATCCCACTTGGCTCTCTGTGTTTATGGTGGCCCTTGCCCCCCATGAGCTCCTCTGAGGTTTCGGTGGCCCCTGCCTCCCACTCGGCTCCTCTGTGCCTTCGGGACCCCCGCATCCACCAGCTCCTCCGTGCTTTGGGCGCCCCGGGCCCTGCCCCCCGCGGCCTCCCGGCGGGCCCGCCCCCGCGCCCCGCCCCGGCCCGCCCGCCGCCTCCCTCCGTGTGACACTGCGCGGTCCTGCGAGCGGCCCGGCGCGGGCGCCGCCTCCGGGGCCGGGACTCGGCCTGCGCGGCCGCCTCTGCCGCAGTCATGGCTGCTGACGGCGTGGACGAGCGCTCGCCGCTGCTGCCCGCGCCCCCCTCGGGGAGTGCCACTCCCGCGGCGCCCCCGTACCTCCAGGACAGCAGCCCCCGAGGTAAGGCCGGCGCGCTCCTCTGCACTCCGCCGGGAGAAGCCTCGGGCGTTCCGCAGACCGCGATGGGAGGCGGAGGCTGGCGGTGCCCCCGAAGCGGAGCCCGCCTGCCCGGGAGCCCCCCGGCTTCCTCGGGGCGTCGTTTGGGGTGTGTGTGTGTGTCGCCCCTTCTTCCCCCCCGGTATGGGATGTGTGCGTGTGCACCCCGTCTTATCCACTGCTCTGTGGGTCTGTACTTCGCCACTTCTGACCCACGTACGGGATGTGACATGAATTTCCCAGGCTGGGCTTTGCTGTTTCGCAGCAGCTCCTGAACTGCATCTGGATGGTTTGCTGCAGATCTTCCCTAGTCATTCACAGTTCCTTTCGGGTGGCCGAGAAGCCGGGAGTACTGCTCAACCTTGGCGTCTGTCCTTGAAAGGGCTTAGTTTGAAAAATATGCATCTCCTACCATACTCCGTTCAATCAGGGAGTTGCCTTACCAAAAGGAATCAGTCAAATGGACGTTGCTAATATATCTGAAACCCCTGCCCTTATTACTCCTGCTTGTAAGGAGTATGTGTTAGTCTGAGTGGTAAATGCAAAGGAGTAGAAGGCAAGATGGAATATTTTTGATGCATATCTGAGACTGAAATGGACTCGATAACATTGCATATTTCTCTTTATTTCTCTTCTCAAGGTGGAATTAAGAAAGATTTGATGGCAATGGAATCTGAAGAAAATGAGGGGGAATCTATTTGGCCAACTATTCAATTATTCCAGTAACTATCCTTGTTCTAAGCCTATAGTAGAAATAAGGAGGAGTCAGGAGTTAAAGATAACTGGAAAGCAGACTCAGGGGTTATAGGAAATGGAAGGCTAAACCGAAAAAACACTTAGACTAGTGAAAAGATTGGTCAAATATGGCTCTTGCAAATGTAGGTTGTGTATCTCTCTTTTTTCGGTAAATGTGAGCAGTTAAGGAGGCACACATTAATGCTTTTGAAAATGTGAGTGGATCATGTTTCTTGTAGCACAACTTTTTCTAAGTTCAAGTCTGAAATTGGAGCAGCTGCAGAGCAGGTTGAACATGTCCAGTATTTAAAATTTCTGTTTAGCACTTTGTAACTTTAAGAACAGCAATCTAGATCTTAATCCACACCTAACAAGAAGCAGGACCAAGGAAACATGTTTAGTGGTGAATAATTCAGTGTGAGTGATGAGCTGAGAAATAAGGTGCTAATGGTACAGATACTCACATATTGAAAACCCGCAAGTCATGTTTGTTGGCCTGCATTAAAGATGTGTTCGAGGACCACTTGGGGGAATTTCCTTTCATGGGCCAATTTGATGTTAATATATTTACTATTATCTAAATTTTATAGTCTCCATTAGGTTTAAACACTTATTAATGACTGTTTCAACTTATCAAGTCACCTTTTTAAGACAAAATATTTGACAATTTATTAAGAGAGAGTTTAGGTTTAAGAAACAGTTTTATAACAGATTTTCATGCCCTCTATCTGGTACCTTTTCTTTTTTTAATTTTTAGTCAAATAATAGCTAAATTATCCCACAAAAATGGTCACACTCATGGATCTGCTTGTAGACTTCTTTATCATTTGCCATGAAGTTGTTTGATAAGACTTCTGAAATCACACAATAAGGTAAAAGTTCCAGCTCAGTCACTAAGAAAATGAAGTTTTATTCCAGAAAACTTTTAACAAACAAAGAAATTCATTGTGTTATAAAACAAAATTCAACTGAGTAAATTTTAAAAGTCTTATTGACTCCATTTATTGATGCATGAATCAGGCAGCATCACATCTAGCATATAGAAAGGAACTCCGAGGAGCTATCAGTACAAACTTTGAAGACTGATATAGGCAAAAGGCAGTGGAAAAAGGAAATTATACTAGCAAAAGGTGGATTGATTGTGGCAGGTCACTTTTCTTTAGAGGATGGCAGGACTCTATCAGGCGGGTTGTCTCACTATTGATGATCAGGAGATTCCTGATTAATTAGGTTAATATTCCATTTCTGGGAGAGGCAAGAACAGTGAAAGGTGAAGGTGAAGTCACTCAGCCGTGTCCGACTCTTTTTGACCCCGTGGACTGTAACCTACCAGGGTCCTCTGACCATGGGATTTTCCAGGTAAGAGTGGGTTGCCATTTCCTTCTCCAGGGGGTCTTCCTGACCCAGGGATTGAACTCAGGTCTTCCAACTTGGGATTGTTGTCTTGCTCTTAACAATGGACTTAGCCAAAAGCTCTTTCCACCTATTGTAGAATTTTTTTCTTAACTGGTCGTTGAAACCGGTTGGATAATTAGAAACACTAATTTCATATGGCATAATACCCAGGAAGCAAGAACCATAAATGATAAGTAAAAGGCGTTTTTTTTGCATTTTGGCAAAATATTTTTTCTTAATAAATAACAAACAAGAATATTGATAAATATTTTGAGAAAAACAGAGGATCTGATTCTAGAAGACCAGTGCTAGTCACTCACCCAGTAATTCACTGGTCAGGACAATGCGCCAGAGATTGCTCTAGGTAAACAAAACTAACCAAATTCAGGCCCTCGTGGAATCCACATTGAAATATGGAGAAGGGATAAGTAAAGACATGGTTGAATCATTTCAGATTGCAAGAAACAGTCTTTCACCGGACCAAATATTTTCAGTAGTTGACATCAATTAGAGTTGAGAGGCTTGGGATTCAAAAGACCAGAAATAAAACGTACTTTTTGATAAAGAACTTTGGCTTATGATAATTACCATCTATAATTATCCAGACTTAAAAAAATTTTTGTAGAAGTGGTTAAAAAACATAACTAGTGAATATTACAGCTACTAACCACTTCTACAAAATAATTTTAAAGTCTGGGTAATTATAGGTGGGTTAATAGCCATAACTAGTGAATATTTGGGCTTCCCTGGTGGCTCAGATGATAAAGGATCTGCTTGCAATGTGGGAGACTCAAGTTTGATTTCTACAGGAAGGCATGGCAACGCACTCCAATATTCTTGCCTGGAGAATCCCCATGGACAGAGCAGCCCGATGGGCTACAGTCCATGGGGTCACAAAAGAGTCGGACACAGCTGAATGACTAAGCACAGTGAATATTTCCTCCAATTCAACCTTTCACCATTTGTGTAACTTTCTAAGAATAAGAATGTGAGATCCCACAAGATGAAATATTTAATTTCAAATAGAAACTTGATAGAATGTTTACTTATAGACAAGTTATGGCTCAGATGGTAAAGAATCTGCCCGCAATGCAGGAGACCAGGTTTGATCCTTGGGTCAGGAAGATCCTCTGGAGAAGCGAGTGGCTACCCACTACAGTATTATTGCCAGGAGAATTCCCTGGACAGAGGAGCTGGCAGGCTACACTCCACGGGGTCACAAAAAGTCAGACATGACTGAGCAACTGACACTTGCACTTTTTTATTGATAACATAGTGGGAGGCAGTTCATATTTGTGTCTCATTTCATTTGTGCATCAAATCCCCCTGGGTTTTTAAGGAGAATGCTTCTAGTGGTCTTTGCTATCAGTACTGGATTCCTGTGTAGAGCAGGAAATCACCTCTCCATTTGTATACTTTTCTGCTTTTTTAAATCATAGAAATTAAAACCAAAGAGTTTTAGCCTCATTTGAAAGGAGGTTAGAAAATACCACAAAACTTACTCTGTTTAGCTATATTTACTTGCTTTCATCTGCTAATTTTATTGGTAGGATGTGGCAGATGAATTTGACATCTAAATTCATGAGACGTCATCTGTGAAAAATGGTTTATATTTGGGTTGTCTAATTATTTATGCATTGACTATGGGAATATGATTATCTACTTCACTATAAGTCAGTAGGGAAAAGGATACTTTGTTATACAGAGATATTTCATTTGTTTAGTTTATTTCTGTTTATTATTTATTCAGAAAGTGAATACTGGAATACTAGCCAGGCTCTGTGGTAAGAAAGGAAAAACAGACATGGCTCTTCTTCCAGGGTAGTGGGGGATGTTGAGGCAAAAATTACGTAGCCATTCAGACAAATACAAAGTGCAGTGGGGAAGAGGACAGTGCTAAAAATATATCCCGTGCCCTGAGAGTATAGAAGATATCATGAAAAGATTTAGCCTGGTTAGGAAAGTCAGGAAAGGCTTTCCTCAGACTTGATTTAGGTATGAAAGCTGCACTGTAGTTTATTTGGCAAACTGGGGATCAAAAGAACACACTAAGCTAAAAGAAAAAAAGGGATATGAGCAAAAGCGTGTATCAGGATAGAGGGTGGTGAGTACCAGGACCTGAGAGAAGGCCGGTGTGGTCAGAGTGGAAAGAGCAATAGGAGATGAGCTGTGGAATGGGAGTGGAGAGGGTGCTGTGGTTCGTGCTCTCCAAAGACTTTCCTTCCTCTCCTAAGAACTATGCTTTTTGATATTCAACTCCTTGACTAGTTCTTCTCCTTGAATCTGGACTGATATTGTGATTGCTTTTAGCCTACAGAATATTGTAATAGAGACCTGGATGACTTTGGAGACTAGGCCACAAGAGGTCTTCCAGCTTTTGCTTTGTCGTATCCGACTGTCTGCAACCCTGTGGGCAGCAGCTTGCCAGGCCTCCCTGTCCTTCACCATCTCCTGGAGTTTGCTCAGACTGATGTCCATTGAATCAATGATGCCATCCAACCATCTCATCCTCTGTCATCCCCTTCTCCTCCTGCCCTCAATCTTTCCCAGCATCAGGGTCTTTTCAAATGAGTCAGTTCTTTGCATCAGGTGACCAAAGTATTGGAGTTTCAGCTTCAACATCAGTCCTTCCAATGAATATTCAGGGTTGATTTCCTTTAAGATTGACTCGTTTGAACTCTTTGCTGTCCAAGGGACTCTCAAGAGTCTTCTCCAGCACCACAGTTCAAAAGCATCAATTCTTTGCTGTTCAACCTTCCTTAGGGTTCAATTCTCACATCCATACATGACTACAAGAAAAACCATAGTTTGACTAGATGGACTTTGGTCGGCAAAGTGATGTCCCTGCTACGCTGTCTAGGTTTCTCGTAGCTTTTCTTCCATGGAGCAAGTGTGTTTTAATTTCATGGCCGCAGTCATTGTCCACAGTGATTTTGGAGCCCAAGAAGGTAAAGTCTGGCACTGTTTCCATTTTTTCCCCATCCATTAGCCATGAACTTATGGGACTGGATGCCATGATCTTAGTTTTCTGAATGTTGAGTTTTAAGCCAGCTTTTCACTCTACTCTTTCACTTTCATCAAGAGGCTCTTTAGTTCTTCTTCACTTTCTGCCGTTAGGGTGGTATCATCTGCATATCTGAGGTTATTGATATTTCTTCCAACAATCCTGATTCTAGCTTGAGTTCCTCAAGTCCAGCATTTCACATGATGTAAAGCTGATCGCCGAAGAATTGATGCTTTTGAACTGTGGTGTTGGAGAAGACTCTTGAGAGTCCCTTATACTGCAAGGAGATCCAACCAGTCCATTCTAAAGGAGATCAGTCCTGGATGTTCATTGGAGGGACTAATGCTAAAGCTGAAACTCCAATACTTTGGCCACCTCATGCCACGAGTTGACTCACTGGAAAAGACTCTGATGCTGGGAAAGGTTGGGGGCGGGAGGAGAAGGGGACGACGGAGAATGAGATGGCTGGATGGCATCACCGACTCTGTGGACATGAGTTTGAGTGTACTCCGGGAGTTGGTGATGGACAGGGAGGCCTGGCGTGCTGTGATTCGTGGGGTCATGGAGAGTCGGACACGACTGAGCGACTGAACTGAACTGAACTGAACTGAACTCTGTATATCAGTTAAATAAGCAGGGTGATATTACACAGCCTCGACGTACTGCTTTCCCAATTTTGAACCAGTCTATTGTTCCATGTCCATTTCTAACTATTGCTTCCTTGAGTTGCATACAGGTTTCTCAGAAGGCAGGTAAGGTGGTCTGGTATTCCCATCTCTTTCAGAATTTTCCACAGTTTGTTGTGATCCACACAGTCAAAGGCTTTAGTGTAGTCAATGAAGCAGAAGTAGATGTTTTTCTGGAACTCTGTTGCTTTTTCTATGATCCATGGATGTTGGCGATTTGATCTCTGGTTCCTCTGCCTTTTCTAAATGCAGCTTGAACATCTGGAAGTTCTTGGTTCATAGACAGTTGATGTCAGGCTTGAAGGATTTTGAGCATTATCTTGTTAGCATGTGAATTGAGTGCAATTGCGTGGTAGTTTGAACATTTTTTGGCATTACCCTTCTTTGGGATTAGAATGAAATCTGACCCTTTCCAGTCCTGTGGCCACTGCTGAGTTTTCCAAGTTTGCTGGCACATTTAGTGCAGCACTTTAACAGCATCATCTTTTAGGATTTGAAATAGCTCCACTAGCTTCGTTCACAGTAATGCTTTTGAAGGCCCACTTGACTTCACACTCCAGGGTGTCTGTGGCTCTAGGTGAGTGACCACACCATCATGGTTATCTGGGTCATTAAAACGTTTTTTGTATAATTATTCTGAGTATTCTTGCCACCTCTTCTTAAACTCTTCTGTTGCTGCTGCTGCTAAGTCACTTCAGTCGTGTCCGACTCTGTGTGACCCCATAGACGGAACCCCACCAGGCTCCCCCGTCCCTGGGATTCTCCAGGCAAGAACACTGGAGTGGGTTGCCATTTCCTTCTCTAATGTGTGAAAGTGGAAAGTGAAAAGTGAAAGTGAAGTCGCTCAGTCGTGTCCGACCCTTAGCGACCCCACGGACTGCAGCCTACCAGGCTCCTCCATCCATGGGATTTTCTAGGCAATAGTACTGGAGTGGCTTGCCATTGCCTTCTCCGAACTCTTCTGTTAGGTCCATGCTATTTCTGTCCTTTATTGTGCCCATCTTTGCATGAAATTTTCCCTTGATATCTGTAATTTTCTTGAAGAGATCTCTAGTCTTTCCCATTCTATTGTTTTCCTCTATTTCTTTGCATTGTTCACTTAGGAAGACTCTGTCTCTCCTTGCTATTCTTTGGAACTCTGTATTCAGATGGGTATGTCTTTTCTTTTCTCCTTTGCCTTTTGCTTCTCTACTTTTCTCAGCTATATGTAAGGCCTTCTCAGACAACCATTTTGCTTTTTTGCATTTCTTTTTCTTGGGGATGGTTTTTATCACCACCTCCTATACCATGTTGTGAACCTCTGTCCATAGTTCTTCTGACACACTCTCTATCAGATCTGATCCCTTGAACATATTTGTCACATCCACTGTATAATTATAAGGGATTTGACTTAGTTCATGGCTTAATTGCCTAGTGGTTTTCCCTACTTTCTTCAATTTAAGTCTGAATTTGGCAATAAGGAGTTCGTGATCTGAGCTACAGTCAGCTCCTGGTCTTGTTTTTGCTGACTGTATAGAGATTCTCATCTTCAGCTGCAAAGAATATAATCAGTCAGATTTTTATATTGACCATCTGGTGATGTCCATGTGTAGAGTCTTCTCTTGTGTTGTTGGAAGAGGGTGTTTGCTGTGATGAGTGTTTTCTTGGCAAAACTCTGTTAGCCTCTGCCCTGCTTCATTTTGTACTCCAAGGCCAAACTTGCCTGTTACTGCAAGTATCTCTTAACTTCCTGCTTTTTCATTCTAGTCCCCGGTGTTCCAAAGGACATCTTTTTTTCCTGTTAGTTCTAAAATGTGTTGTAGGTCTTCATAGAACAGTTCAACTTCAGCTTCATCTTCATTAGTGGTTCAGGCATAGACTTGGATTACTGTGATGTTGAGTTTTTTACCTTGGATATGAACTGAAATCATTCTGTCATTTTTGAGTTTGGACCCAAGTACTGCATTTAGAGTCTTTTGTTGACTATGAGGGATACTACATTTCTTTTAAAGGAATCTTGCCCATGGTCATAGATATAACAATCATCTGAATTAAATTCGCCCGTTCCGGTTCATTTTAGTTCACTGATTTAAAAAAGTCAGTGTTCACTGTTGCCATCTCCTGTTTGACCACTTCCAATTTACCTTGATTCATGGACCTGACATTCCAGTTCCTATGCAATATTGTTCTCTATAGCATCGGAGTTTACTTTCACTACCAGGCATTGTTTCTGCTTTGGCTCAGACTCTTCATTCCTTCTGGAGGTTTTTCTTTGCTCTTCCCCTGGAGCATTTGTTGTTCTGTCACTCAGTTGCAACCCCACGGACTGCAGCACGCCAGTCTTCCCTTTCCTTCATCCTCTCCTGGAACTTGCTCAGACTCATATCCATTGAGTCAGTGATGCCATCCAACCATCTCATGCTCTGTCATCTCTTCTCTTCCTGCCTTCAATCTTTCCCAGCATCAGGGTCTTTTCCAATGAGTCAGCTCTTCTCTTCAGGTGGCCGAAGTATTGGAGCTTCAGCTTTAGCATCGATCCTTCCAGTATTAAGGGTTGATTTCCTTTAGGATTGATTCCCTTTCAGTCCAAGGGACTCTCAAGAGTCTTCTCCAACACCACAGTTCAAAAGCAACAATTCTTCTGTGCTCAGCCTTCTTTATGGTCCGACTTCCATGTCCATGCATGACTACTGGAAAAATCATAGCTTCGACTATGCAGACATTTGCCTTTAATGTAATGTCTTTGTTTTGTACTACACTGTCTA
Organism: Moschus berezovskii; assembly: GCF_049115385.1. NCBI lineage: Eukaryota > Metazoa > Chordata > Mammalia > Artiodactyla > Moschidae > Moschus > Moschus berezovskii. The sequence continues at coordinate 8,567,078 of NC_142475.1, read as the reverse complement.
GGTTTGTCATAGCTTTTCTTCCAAGGAGCAAGTGTCTTTTCATTTCATGGCTGCAGTCATCAACCACAGTGATTTTGGAGCCCAAGAAAATAAAGTCTGTTTCTGTTTTTTCCCCATCTATTTGCCATTATCGGAGAAGGCAATGGCAAGCCACTCCAGTACTCTTGCCTAGAAAATCCCATGGATGGAGGAGCCTGGTAGGCTGCAGTCCGTGGAGTCGCTAAGGGTCAGACACAACTGAGCGACTTTACTTTCACTTTTCACTTTCACACATTGGAGAAGGAAATGGCAACCCACTCTAGTGTTCTTGCCTGGAGAATCCCAGGGATGGGGGAGCCTGGTGGGCTTCCGTCTGTGGGGTCACACAGAGTCGGACACGACTGAAGTGACTTAGCAGTAGCAGTTAGCATTTGCCATTAAGTGATGGGACTGGATGCCATGATGATAACTTGGACTCAGGTAGTGGTAGAGTTGGAGAGATAAGAAGACATTGGGAATTGCTGACGTGGGGCTGATGATAGATTAAATATAGGAATGAGAAAGAAGTGTCAGGCTGTTTCCTAGAACTCTGGCTTGTGCAGCCTGGTATGAGTGCTTACACTGAGACACAGAGGATACCAGAAGAGGACCAAGTTTTGAAGAACACAAATCGTGAGCTTAGTTTTAGACATGATGTATTTAAGGTACTTTCCAATATCCAAAAACAGATGTCACATAGGCAATTGGATCTAGGGGTGCAGGGCTAATAATGAGGCCTGGGCTGAAAATATAAAATTGTGTTACATATTGGTGATAGCCAAATACATGGATCTTGATTTAGAGTTGCCCAGATCTGCACCAGTGTGCCACGGATTGTGATGAGATAGAACATACCTGTGTTAAGATGTTAATTATCCTCTACCCGTGGAGTAGCAGAAGCCTTTAGGCCAGTGGCCTCCAGCTCTGAGTATCTATACAAAGATGATCATTTTCTCTGTGTACTGAAATGTTAAAAAGTTGGAAGCTTTATGTGCGACCACTTAGAGAGAAAAAACTTGAGAAGAGGAGAGCGCCTCGGACAGAGCTTTGAGAAACTCCCGCATTCAATGACCAGCTACATTAAGATGAACCTGCGAAAAGGCTGATAAGTTTCTTCCAGTGATATAGGGTGAAAACCAGGAGACTATACTATTACAGAATCAAGGGAAAGAAAACATTTCAGGAAGGGAATGATCAAACATGTCAAAAGCTACAAGAACAAATAGATACAATCTAAAAAATGTCATTTGAATTTAGTGTCATGAAAGTTATCACTGACTTTGTTGAGAATTGTTTAGATATGTTTATATGCAAATACTTTTTAAAATGTTCATTTCCATCTAATGTAATGTGCTAATATACATTTGTTTTAATCGTAAAATTACCTCAAATCAACTTCAATAAAGAGGCTCAGTTCAGTTCAGTCGCTCAATCGTGTCCGACTCTGCAACCCCATGAATCACAGCGTGCCAGGCCTCCCTGTCCATCACCAACTCCCGGAGTTCACTCAAACTCACCTCCATCGAGTCAGTGATGCCATCCAGCCATCTCATTCTCTGTCGTCCCCTTCTCCTCCTGCCCCCAATCCCTCCCAGCATCAGAGTCTTTTCCAGTGAGTCAACTCTTTGCATGAGGTGGCCAAAGTATTGGAGCTTCAGCTTTAGCATCAGTCCTTCCAGTGAACACCCAGGATTGATCTCCTTTAGAATGGACTGGTTGGATCTCCTTGCAGTCCAAGGGACTCTCAAGAGTCTTCTCCAGCACCACAGTTCAAAAGCATCAATTCTTCGGCGATCAGCTTTCTTTATAGTCCAATTCTCACATCCATACACGACCACTAGAAAAACCATAGCCTTGACTAGACGGACCTTTGTTGGCAGAGTAATGTCTCTGCTTTTTAATATACTATCTAGGTTGGTCATAACTTTCCTTCCAAGGAGTAAGCGTCTTTTAATTTCATGGCTGCATTCAGCATCCGCAGTGATTTTGGAGCCCAAAAAAATAAAGTCTGACACTGTTTCCACTGTTTCCCTATCTATTTCCCATGAAGTGATGGGACCAGATGCCATGATCTTAGTTTTCTGAATGTTGAGCTTCAAACCAACTTTTTAATACACCTTTATTGCGAAAACAAATTTAGATTACCTATGAAACATTTTAGAAGGCATTGACACTTCCTTTTCACCTTGTTTCACTTTAAAAAGTGTGTAAATTCACAGTTGCTTGAGGAAATGTTTTCAGTGACTAGAAAATAAATTGACTCCTGGTTGGAGAGATAAGTTATCTAATATGAGCCTTTGTACATCTTACTTGGAAATTGTACAACAAGCAAGGTATATTTTTAGTTATTCTCTTACGTCCTCTCCCTGAAGAAATCTAAGTGAAAATGGTTCCTCACTTTAACATCTTTACAGTGGGGCAAAGTTTATTTCACTTAGAGCTACCTCCTACACTAGGCTAGAGTTTCACTAGACGCTGTAGAGTGTCTCGATTCAGGCTGTTATAACAGAATACCATAGACTGGATGGCTTCAACAGCAAACATTTATTTCTCACAGTTCTAGAGTCTGGGAAGTCCAGGACGGAGGATCCAACAGATTCGGTGTCTAGTGAGAGCTCTCTTCTGGGTTGTAGACCCCCGACCTCTCATTGTATCTTCATGTGGCAGAAGGAGGGCAAGAGAGCTCTCTTGGGTTCTTTTCAGAAGAACACCAGTGTCAGTCATGAGATCTCCATTCTCATGACCTAATTATCTCCCAAAGTTCCCACTTCCTAATACCATCATATTGGAGGTGGGTAGGATCCAACATATGAATGTTGAGAGGACACCACATTCGGTCCATTGCACTGAGCCAGCATTCTTTAATCTCTTGGGGCAGTCTTAAATTTCTGAACCTCCTTGAATCCTTGCAGAGTTTAAGGTTGGCTGTGGATTGGCAGGAACAGATAATGTCGGCCCCGAGAGCTACACTTAGCTCCTGTAGGATTAAATTAAATTCTCATTGTTTGCCAAGGTTTCTGAAAACCCACCAGAAACCAGTTGTCACAATGAGGGGAAGTAGAGGCAGCATATTTGAAAGCAGCTACCTGAAGCTCCCAGTAAGGGTGTGTACCTGCTGTGACACTGAGAAGGTAGGAAGCTTGATTTCGTGCTGTGCTGGAGCTCATCCTCCATTTAAGGAGATTTTTCCCAAATAATTCTTTTTTTGTTTGTTTTTTACTGAAATATTGTTGATTTACCATGCTGTTTCAGGTGTATAGCCAAGTGATTCAGTTATATAAATATATATATAATTTTAAGATTCTTTTCCATTATAATTTATTAACAAGATATTGAATATAGTTCCCTGTGCTCTGCTTTTACAAAACAGTTCTTGAATCAAAATCTGCTTCACTGAGACCGTATCCTTATGAAGGGAAAATAGAGCCCAAACATTACTGAAGTATATCTTCTTCCAGTTTTCCAGTATTCTGGCAAACCTGTTTCCTATTATAATCCTTTTCTGTTTAATCCTATTCAGCAGACTCCATGAATAAAGCTCCATGATTCTTTTATTCTATTTTATGATGCCTGCATAGCCTCCTGGCTCTACCAAATATCTTGAAAACATTGATCAAGGAATATTTCATTCAACCATTTCAAATATTTGAGCACCTGTTACACTGATCCAGGTGACCAGGAGCTTACATTTCAGTGAAAGATACCTTCTCTGAGCTTTACAGTTCCAGAAACTGAAGAGAATAAAGCGCCATGAGGATAGTTAACTGGCCGCATGGGAAGTACTTCAGGCAGTGTGTTCAGGAAAGGATATCTCAGAGATGACAATTGCTCAGACGCCTGAAAAAGAAGTTGAAATCAGTCGGAAGATTAAGGGAGGGGTGTGTCAGGCAGCTGGAGCAACAGGTACAAAACATGCTGTTTTAAAACAAAGAGGCCAGTTGTTTAGAGTGTGGTGGTGACTTGGGGGAAGTATGGTAGAAAGTGCTACAGTCTAGACTAGGACAGACCAGAGAGCGCTGTTGAAAAATTGCACAAAGTGAAAGTTATGAGTTAAGCTTTATTTGGGGCTAAATGGGGACCACAGCCTGGGAGACAGCCCCTCAGATTGCCCTGAGGAACTGTTCCAGAGAGGTAAGGCAGCGGTCAGCATATATGTGATTTTAGTGAAAGGGGTATGTGTGCAGCGAAGCACTCATTTTGGCAGGATGTTGCTGCTAGTCATGAGGAGCAGAAGTCTCTCCATTAATGATTTTAGTGTGTTTCTAGATATGAGAAGGTGCAAAGGGCTTTCCCTAGTGTCTCAGTGGTAAAGGATCTGCCTTGCGATACAGGAGGCACAGGTTCAGTCCCTGGACCAGGAAGATCCCACGTGCCGGGAAGATCCCACATGCTGGAAAGATCCCACATGCCGGGAAGTTCCCACATGCCGGGAAGATCCCACATGCTGGGAAGATCCCACATGTCTGGGAGCAACTCAGCCCCTGCACCAGAACTACTGAGCGTCTGCTCTAGAGCCTGGGCCCCACAGCTGCTGAAGCCTGTGCCCCCACAACGAGAGGAGCCCCCGCAGTGAGACGCCCCTGCACAGCGACTAGAGGGTAGCACCCATGTGCTGCAACTAGAGCAACGAAGACTCAGCACAGTCAAAAAAGAAAAATCAATAAATACTCAATAAAATCATCTGTTTAGAAAAAAAAAGATGCAAGAAATTGGGCTCGTAAAATCTCCTGAGAAAACCTACCTCTCTAAAGGCCTGTTCTGCCAGTTTTTTCTCCAAAACCAGAATGCCTCATTCCTGATAGCCTCCCTGACCTCCTTTCAGGGCATGCTGAAGGTCAGCAGCTACAGGGGCTAGGATTTTATCCTTGTAGAGGCAGATGGCAGGTAACAGGTTTCATGGCAGCTTTGTCAGCCACCATCAGAGGTGGGACTGTGTGCTCAGGGTAACAGGAGCCATGGAAATTTTGAAGCAGATGAAGACATGAAATGTGAAATGTTTTACCTTTAAGTAGATCATCCTAGTTGATGTTTACAGAATGAATTATTGGTGGGGGGGGAGGAATGAGAAGAGCCTCATAAGACATGAAACTAATCAGGAGGCTGTTGGAGTGGAGTAGGCGAGAGGTAATGGTGCTCTGAACCAAGGTGGAGGTGATGGAAGCAGTAAAATATGGTTAGATTCAAGACATATTTTAAGCAAAGAGCAGCAGAACTTGCTGAAGGATTGAATCAGTGGAAAGAAAGGAATCACAAATTTCCAAAACTGACCTAAATAACTAGGTAAATTGTACTTTTTTTTCTAAAGTGGGAAACCCGGAAGAGTTTGGTGTGTGGAGGGGGATGAGAAGAAAGAAGGACAGTGGAAGTAAATATTTCGTTTCAGACAAGTTGAGTGTGAAATACCTTCAGTCATCACTCAGTTGAAAATGTCCAGTATGCAGTTGGATATACAAGTCTGGAGTCTAGGGAGAGATCAGGCCTGAGAAATACATTTCACTCAACAGTTACCTATCAGATGTATGGTAAGACTTTGCTGTAGTGGGAGATGATACTTTCAGCTTCTCATTTATTCCCAAGGATTCTTCAGACTCTTCAGAAATGTAAGACTTTTAGGGTACAGCATTCTGTTAAAATCTTGCAAGATTTGCCAGATGGATACAGATGTTCGATAGATATATACAGATGTTAGAGAGGAGACTCATAGCAGGATGTGTGTTCACAACTATATTTCAGAGCGGTAAGCAACTTTCTGGGAAGTGATCAGTGGAAACCCTAAGCCTTCCACTTTGGAGGGAAGCAGACAACCCTGAATACAGCTTTATGCTGAGCTGTTACAAGTTTCCTTTTTATAAGGATGAAGAGATATTGTACAACCTAAGAATGACAACCCTTTAATCAATTTTAAAAGGGAATGCATTCTGCCTGCTACTCTGTTCTTCTGAGAGACTTTCTACTTTTTTTTTTTTTTTTTTTAGGTTTGGTGGAGAGTGCATCAGAGTTTGTGTTGCTTTGGCACTTCCCTAGATTTTTTTCCTTTCCTATTATAAAGTGAATTTCTTTTTCTCCGAAAGAATACAAATAAATATGTAAAAAAGAAAAGAAAAATGTGTCTCCTCTTCCTGGTCTTCGGGCAAGTTCCTCAAGCATTGTGTAACTAAATCCCTATGTAGCCTGAGATGATCTGCCACCCAATGTGGTTTGGCCTAAAGGGACCTGGCACTTTTGAATTCTTTCAGTCAGTTAATAGCTGTGACCTCAGAGTAGTTACTTTACAACTCTAGGCCTCCATTTCCCACTTGAGAAGTAGTAGTATAGTGTGTTCCCTTTTGCTTTTATATCTCATGACATAATTGTTCTTGGTAAGGAATCTAGATAAGAAAGCTGATCGCCGAAGAATTGATGCTTTTGAACTGTGGTGCTGGAGAAGACTCTTGAGAGTCCCTTGGACTGCAAGGAAATCCAACCAGTCCATTCTAAAGGAGATCAATCCTGGGTGTTCATTGGAAGGACTGATGCTAAAGCTGAAGCTCCAATACTTTGGCCACCTCATGCGATGAGTTGACTCACCGGAAAAGAGTCTGATGCTAGGAGGGATTGAGGGTAGGAGGAGACGGGGACGGCAGAGAATGAGATGGCTGGATGGCATCACCGACTCGATGGACATGAGTTTGAGTGAACTCCGGGAGTTGGTGATGGACAGGGAGGCCTGGCGTGCTGTGATTCATGGGGTCGCAAAGAGTCAGACACGACTGAGCGACTGAACTGAACTGAACTGAAAGATAAAAATATCTATAACTTTAAAATATTGTCGTTGTTCAGTTGCTCAGTCGTGTCCGACTCTTTGTGATCCCATGGACTGCAGCGTGCTAGGCCTCCCTGTCCACCACCATCTCCTGGAGCTTGCTCAAACTCATGTCCGTTGAGTTGAGTCAGTGATGCCATCGAATCATCTCATCCTCTGTTGTCCCCTTCTCCTCCTGGCTTCAGTCTTTCCCAGCATCAGGGTCTTTTCTAATGAGTCAGTTCTTCACATCAGGTGGCCAAAGCACTGGAGCTTCAGCTTCAGCATCAGTCCTTCCAGTGAATATTCAGGATTAATTTCCTTTAAGATTGACTGATTTGGTCTCCTTCCTGTCCAAGGGACTGGTTATTATCTTTGTTTTTACCTCACTCTTTTACTTCCAATGTCCCTTTTTAACCTAAATTACTATTTCTCCCAGTATAGTTTTGAAAATTGCAAAGACGATATATTGAATATTACGGAGTGTTACATAGCTCTTTTAAGCATCAGAAGCTCAACTAGCATGTGATATTTTTTCTTCTGTAGAAAGTATTTGTATGTGCCACATGACCAGTTAGAGCCTTTGATTCAAAACATGTATTTCTAAAGGCAGTGGAAAAATCTCTTTTCCTCTCATGCCTTGTCAAGTTGAAATATTTAAGCTTTGCATATCCATAATACAAATTTAAAACCAGTATACAGAAAGTTTCTAATAGTTCATCATCTGAACAGGTGAAGTTTTAAAATTTCAGAGATTAAAGTGCTAAGATTCACCGTCCAGAGGAAAAGCAATACTTAGAAATGATAGTGAACAGATTTAAAATAAGAGACTTTCACAGACATCTGAGTTGTTATTAATCCGAGAGCATAGGAATTTCCCGGAGAAGCAAGTAGCAACTCACTCTAGTACTCTTGCCTGCAAAATTTCATGGATGGAGGAGCCTGGTAGGCCACAGTCCATGGGGTTGCAAAGAGTCAGACACAATTGAGCGACATCACTTTCTTTCTTTCTATAGTTCCTTTTGGAGAAGGAAATGGCAACCCATTCCAGTGTTCTTGCCTGGAGAATCCAATGGACGGAGGGGCCTGGTGGGCTGCAGTCTATGGGGTTGCAGAGAGTTGGACATGACTAAGCAAGTAACACACACACATACACATAGGAATTTCCCAAATAAACGCTGATTTCTACTGAGCTGTATAGGTTCTACCAGTTAATAAAAAATTATTTCTAATATTTTCCAAATTTACAGAATTCAGGGATCCTGTTCTGGTTCTCTACATAAATAGAATGCTTTGTGCAATGCCTCGCACAACCAAAGTAGTATTTCCATTTACTAACAGTCTCTAATGAGAACATAGGTTATTATGAAACCTACCAGACATGCCTGAAAATAAGATGAGCTTCATGGAAGACATACATCTTTTATGACCTAGTCTGAGAAGTCACTTCTGCCATGCTTAATCGGTCAAGACAGTTATAAGTCACCTGCGTGTAAGGTGAAGAAATGTAGACTTCAAGTCTAACTCAAGTGTAGATGAGTGTCAAAAAATTTTGCAGCCATATTTAAAACGACCACAATAATCTGTGATATATACATAAACGGGAACACTGTGCAGCTGGAAAAGTAATGAGGGAGTCCTACGTACAGTTATGGAAAGATTCAGTTCAGTTCAGTTCAGTCGCTTAGTCGTGTCCGACTCTTTGCGACCCCATGAACCACAGCACGCCAGGCCTCCCTGTCCATCACCAATTCCCGGAGTTCACTCAAACTCATGTCCATCGAGTCGGTGATGCCATCCAGCCATCTCATTCTCTGTCGTCCCCTTCTCCTCCCGCCCCCAACCTTTCCCAGCATCAGACTCTTTTCCAGTGAGTCAACTCGTCGCATCAGGTGGCCAAAGTACTGGAGTTTCAGCTTTAGCATCAGTCCTTCCAATGAACACCCAGGACTGATCTCCTTTAGAATAGACTGGTTGGCTCTCCTTGCAGTCCAAGGGACTCTCAAGAGTCTTCTCCAACACCACAGTTCAAAAGCATCAATTCTTCGGCGCTCAGCTTTCTTCACAGTCCAACTCTCACATCCATACATGACCACGGGAAAAACCATAGCCTTGACTAGACGGACCTTGGTTGGCAAAGTAATGTCTCTGCCTTTTAATATGCTCTCTAGGTTGGTCATAACTTTCCTTCCAAGGAGTAAGCGTCTTTTAATTTCATGGCTGCAATCAGCATCTGCAGTGATTTTGGAGCCCCAAAAAATAATGTCTGACACTGTTTCCACTGTTTCCCCATCTATTTCCCATGAAGTGATGGGACCAGATGCCATGATCTTTGTTTTCTGAATGTTGAGCTTCAAGCCAACCTTTTCACTCTCCTCTTTCACTTTCATCAAGAGGCTTTTGAGTTCCTCTTCACTTTCTGCCATAAGGGTGGTGTCATCTGCATATCTGAGGTTATTGATATTTCTCCCGGCAATCTTGATTGCCAGGATATAAAATAAAATGAAAAACATCAGATGAAGAACGATGAAGGCTTTTTTTTTGTTTGTTTTACACAAGATGGAGAAATAGAATATGTGTGTGTGTATATTAATATTACCTGTATTAGGCTTAAGAAACACTGAAAGGACTTTAAAAAAATGATTTACGTGGAAATCTTTGAAGTGGGCCATGATAAATTAGCACAGAAATTGGAGTAACAATTCTCAGCATACATTTTTTGCATGAATATTGATTTTTGGGTCATGAAAATATGTTACTTATAAAAATTTAATGTATTAGAAAGCACTTTGGCCACACTATGTTATTGATTCTTGTAGATTTTATCCTTGACTGGGACCCTGAGTACTTTAACATATGCTAATTTTTAGACCCTATCCCTACATCTCTGTACAGGTCCCTGGAGTGGAACCTTGCATTTCTTTGTGTTTGATTTAGTCCATTGCTCCAGCTCGTCAAGATTTGAATAGGAAGCATCCTGTTTTCACGTGGGAAATGATGCAGACACACATGTATCACTATGTGTGTGTTTTCCCTAAGACCATACTCACTGCTTCATACCAGTATCATTTATTCTACTCCACTCTAGACAAAGATTTACTTTTTGCTTACTGTGGGTAGGTTAGTAGGAAAGGGATTTTGGAAAATGAAGCATTCAAATTCTATCCATTCATCAAAGTCCTTTCTTTCCGTGTAATCCTTTCTAATCTCTGTTGCTGAACAACATTTTTTCCCAAACCAATATCTCTCAACGTCTCTACTGTATATTTTAAAACTTATTTGTGTACATGACCTTATCAAGGAAGACAAGGAGGGAGACAGGATTCTTGTTATCTTTCATCTCTGAGTTCTACATAGTCCCTTGCACTTGATCTTATATTTCTAGGCATTGAACAAGTTATCAGTTGTATGAGTGAATGAGAAAACTAAGAAGGATGCATGATGGTGATTTTGAAGTCACTTAGGGAGTGAAGGTTTTATAAGGATCTGGAAGAACATAAGAACAAAAGCTGGATAGAAGCTCTACCACTGTACTTCCAGCTGGCTACCATGAGGAACTCCCCCACTTCATGGATTAACTTCTGGAGGATTTTTTAGTGGTTTCTCAGTTTTTATATTTTAATAGAAAGGGAAAAGTGAAAGCAATAACATTTTATTTTCTTGGGCTCCAAAATCACTTTGGACGATGACTGCAGCCATGAAATTAAAAGATACTTGCTCCTTGGAAAGAAAGTTACGACAAACCTAGACAACATATTAGAAAGCAAAGACATCACTTTGCTGATAATGGTCTGTATAGTCAAAGCTATGGTTTTTCCAGTAATCATGTATGGATGTGAGAGTTGGACCACAAAGAAGGCTGAGCACCAGATGATTGATGCTTTTGAATTGTGGTGCTGGAGAAGACTCTTGAGAGTCCCTCGGACAGCAAAGAGATCAGACCAGGTAATGCTAAAGGAAATCAACCCTGAATATTCATTGGAAGGACTGATGCTGAAGCTGAAGCTTTAATACTTTGGCTGCCTGATGCAAAAGGCTGACATGTTGGAAAAGATTTTGAGGAAAATCTGGGAAAAATTGAGGGCAGGAGGATAAGGGCGTGACAGGATGAGATGGTTGGATGGCATCACCAACTTAACGGACATGAGTTTGAGCAAATTCCAGGAGAAAGTGAAGGACAGGGAAGCCTGGTGTGCTCCAGCTCACAGGGTCACAAAGAGTTGGACAAGACTTAGTGACTGAACAACAACAACTTTTGTCTATAATCTATTAATCCTTCAGTTCAGTTCAGGTCCGACTCTCCGCGACCGCATGAATCACAGCACGCCAGGCCTCCCTGTCCATCACCAACTCCCGGAGGTCATTTTTTTTAATGAGTGAAATATTTCAAAATAGAAAACTACTGAGTGTAATATAATCCTTCATATATCGTATCATCTAATTTCATCAGAGCTTAACATGCTGTGTTGTTTCATGTCTTTAAGCAAATAACACATACAAATCCAGCTGAGCTTGTTCCTTTCCACATACACTGAGTTATCTCCCCATATTTTCTCATCTAAAATGTTTTAAAGCAAAATCTGGGTTCAGTTATATTTAAATGTATTTTACAGCTGTGATTCGTGAATACTTGTAACTTGCAAGTTACCATTTAGCGTGTATACCTGGTTATATGGAAAGGAGTGGCTTGCTTTCCCTCCCTCAGAAAATGGGCACAATCTGTGACAGTGAAATTGAGCTGTCTAGGAAGAGCGACAGAGCAGGAATTTGTTTTCTCCTCATGCTATAGGAGAAGCGTCTAAATTTCTAGGCAAGTATTTTTTTGCCTTGGAAACTATTTTTCTGTACTAAAATAGAGTATCTCTATATTTTTCTTGAAACACATACTTTCTTGGAAGCAATATTGTAAACAACAAGAACGGAGCCATGCGTATGAACGATATGATTTCACATATATAGAGTCAGAAAAAATGCCTTTTTTCAACAAAAATAAACATAGTAGTTGATGAAATGAGAGAAGAATATGTAATTTATTAACTGTCAATACTAGAAGGAAGTACTAGTGCCCCTGATGAAATGCACTAGAATGAGGTAAAAATACTGCTTAATGAGAAATAGAGCAGAAGCTTTTGTCATCCAGGAATTGGTCACTGGCAGATCATTGGGCATTTCTTGCCAGTATCTTCAGTTATATAGCAGTATACAACCCAAATGCCTAAGAACACTCAGGGAGGGGAAAATAGCAGATCAATTACCCATAGTGGAATTCAGTACTCATCATCACTGGCTGCATAAGAATGCCTAGTTTGTTGTTGCCATGGGATCTATCGTGTGTGTGTGTGTTAAGTCACTTCAGTCATGTCAGACTCTGCGATTGTATAGATTGTAGCCCACCAGGCTCCTCTGTCCATGGAATTCTCCAGACAAGAATACTGGAGTGGGTTGCTATGCCCTCCTCCAGGGGATCTTCCCAATCCAGGGATTGAACCTCTGTCCCCTGCGACTCCTGCATTGCAGGCGGATTCTTTACCACTGAGCTACCGGGGAAGTCCGGGATCTACCATGGGTTCCCATGAACACCTCCAAACAGTACTGAAGGCACTAGGATGTAGAGTGATGACATTAATGCCAAGCTGATGTCACAACCAAACTTAATAAGGTATAGCTGTTTATCTGGGGCTCCTGTTTGAAGGGAGTTAATGGTTAAATACATAGAAAAGTTGCAATACTTGAATGCTAGATTGTGCTAGAGTGACTCTTTGTCACCACTTCCTTCCTCCACTCCTCACTCCCGACACTGTTCCTTAGTTGGATTTATATGCCCTCTTCTGTACCCCCCCAAATCCCCTGTGTGTGCATCCTAATTCGAGCATTTACCACACCAAAATCTACTTGCCATTTTAACTGTTTTCCTACATGTTAAGCATGTGAGCTCTTTGACCCTGGAGTATGTCTTTTTCTGGTGACACCTCTGACATACATTCAGTACAGAACCAGATACAGAACAGATGCTTAAGTACTTGTGACTGAGTGCCAACTGACCCCTGGAAATCCATCATAGAGGGCCTGGCTGACTGCTGCTGCTTTTTGGCAAATTATAGCTGAAGGCCTTTTGGCTTTCTCTAGCATCAGAGCTCATCGAGGAGGCTTATATAACGTCTCCTCAGTTCCAAAACTAGAATTTCCCTGGAGCAACCATCAAACTTAGTAAGTAAATGAGTTGGACGAAGATGTGACAGTTATCACCACTCCTGTGACTTTCAGAGCAGCACTATCTTTGTGGTCCTCCTAGGGATGTGAAGTTGCTTTTGATAGTTGCTTTTTGTGACCCTTCCTACCTTACGCTATGGACCAGAAAGTCAATTTAGGTCTTTTGATGGTTGACAGCAAGGTCTGCCCCAATAATATATTCAGGAACCTGGAAAGTAACTTCAAAGTGGGTCTCCAGGTCCACTGAGACCAGTACGGGTGGATCTGGGGTAAGACTATGTTTATAACAGCACTCCCTTTCCTATCTGGCACCAGGGACCAGTTTCCTGGAAGACAGTCTTTCCACGGACTGGTTGGGCAGCGGCGGGACGTTGGCTTTGGGATGTTTCAAACACATTGCTTTTATTGTGTACTTTATCTCTATTATGTGCGCAGTATTTCTGCTTTATGATATATAATGAAATAATTATACAACTCACCAAAATGCAGAATCACTGGGAGCCCCAAGCTTGTTCTCCTGCATCTGGATCCCTCACATGCACAGTTCACAGTAGGGTTCATGCTCCTATGAGAATCTAGTGCTGCCTCTGATTTGATGGAGGTGGCAACATTGGATTACTGCTCAGGTGGTCATGAAAGCAATGGGGAGTGACTATAAATATAGGTGAAGCGTCACTTGCTTGCCCGCTGCTCACTCCTGCTGTGTGGCCCTGTTCCTAACAGGCTATGGGCCAATACCAGTCTGTGGCCCAGGGGACAGACTATAACCTGGTGGGCTATAGTGGACTTTTGAGTCTTGAAGAATTAGCACATTTACAAGCCAATTTCTAGTAATAATGGAAATATCTGGGTATTTTCTTTTTCCCTAGTGAACAGTCACTCTAGTAAATGGTCTCAGGTCTCTTTAGGGAAGACTCGGCGATTTCTAATATATACTTTTAGTAATGTTGCTGGACCGTTTCTCAGAAACATCATCAAACCCTCAATAGAGATGCTCTGTGTCTGTGAACTTGCCTTTGCTGGAAACGGGTAAAAAGACTGACTCGCCACTGTGGCTACTCGTCAGGTTGCTGGTTTTAAGACCGCGATTTTTCTATTATGTATAACGAAGAAGTAACATTTGTCTAGGTTACCCATCCATTGCATTCTTAAGCTTGTTTTAATGAGCCACTGCCAAAGGTCCTTGTGGATCAAAATTTTATAACAGCCACTCTTTCCCATTAGAATAAATGCACCCACTTTGCCTTTGACTCTTAGGTGCTGCCCTTTGACCACCTTCACTCTGGAATTACATCATCTCACTTGGAGTCACCCTGCACCGGAATACATGACCTGTGTAAGAGAGCCACCACAGCAGAGCGCTTCTGTTCTAAATCGTGTATAAATCACTGCCGTGGTTAAAGGCATAACTTTAACTTGGGGTTTCCCTCAGGGGATGCAGTGTGCTGTGGGGTACAGATATCCTATGATAAATTCAGTCTGACATTCCTGACTTCTTAAAACCTTTGATTGCTTTTTCTGCATCATGTTGGGGATGTTTTGACATCTCAGCCTCGTTAAATGTAAGGCCAAGTCTCATCAATCAACAAGTAAACTGATAGAGCCACTTCCAGCTTCAAAAAAGCATTGAATCCAGATATCTGGCAGGTACCCTGTATTATTAAATTTGGTTTGATTCAGTGTTATATTCCATCATCTTTGCTTTCACTCCTATAAGATTCACTCCCACATATATTCTCTGGGTTTCTGACAATATATATTATCAAAACATTGCAATTATTTTGATGCACAAGTTGCTTCCTTCTGAGTCACACGTTGTACGTGTCCTCCTAAAGCTTACTGAGATCTGATCCTAGTTCATAAATCTTGGGGCACCAAAGTATTTAGATGGGTCTCAAGGCCAGTGGTTGTCTCCTTGTAAGATAACTGCTTCAGGTGAGATTATTACAGTTTTCCTTTAAGAGCAGGCTCATATGCTCAGACATAAGAAGGAATGTTGTGTTTCACTCACAGAGGAGCCTCAGAGTGACTCAGGAGTTTAACATTGTCAGGTCTCTTTGGGTATAGTTAGATGGCCCCATCCCAAGTTTCTTTTTATCTTCTTCTTCTAGGATTCCTATAATTCAAATATTGGTGTTCTTCATATTGTTCCAGAGGTCTCTGACACTGTTCTCATTTCTTTTCATACTTTATTCTGCTCTACCTCATGTATTCCCACCATTCTGTCTTCCAGCTCACTTATCCGTTCTTCTGCGTCAGTTATTCTGCCTTTGGTTCACTCTCCTGCTCCTGAGTCACTTCAGTCGTGTCCGACTCTGTGTGACCCCTTAGACGGAAGCCCACCAGGCTCCCCCGTCCCTGGGATTCTCCAGGCAAGAACACTGGAGTGGGTTGCCATTTCCTTCTCCATGGTTCACTCCCCTTAGACGGAAGCCCACCAGGCTCCCCCGTCCCTGGGATTCTCCAGGCAAGAACACTGGAGTGGGTTGCCATTTCCTTCTCCATGGTTCACTCTAGTTAGTGTATTTTTTATTTCAGTTGTTATGTTGTTCATTGCTGATTTTCTGTTCTTTATTTTTATAGGTCCTTGTTAAACATTTCTTGTATCTTCTTAATCTGTGCCTCCATTTTATTTCCAATTTTGGATCCTCTTTACAATCATTCCTCTTAGCTCTTTTTCAGGTAGACTGCCTATTTCCTCTTCATTGTTCTGTGATTTTTACCACGCTCCTTCATCTGCTATATATTCCTCTGTCTTTTCATTTTGTTTAATTTACTGTGTTTGAAGTCTCCTTTCTGCAGGCTTCAAGGTCGTGGTTCCTCTTGTTTGTGCAGTCTGCCCCCAGTGGGTGGGGTGGGACAAGTGCCTTATGAAGGTTTTCTGGTGGGGAGGACTGGTGCCTGTGTTTAGTGGGTGGAGCTGGATCTTGTCTCTCTGAAGGGCAGTGCCATGCCCAGTTGTGTGTTTTGAGAAATCAAAGAGGAAATAAAAAATACCCAAAAACCAATGAAAATAAAACACAACATTTCAAAGCCTGTAGGATGCAGTAGAAGCATTGCTAACATGGAAGTTTATAGCAATACAAGCATTCCTCAAGAAATGAAAAATACATCAAAAAAGTAACCTAGTCTTACCCCTAATGCAACTAGAAAAAGAAGAACAAAAAACCCCCAAAGTCTGTAGAAGGAAAGAAATCTAAAGATCAAACAGAAATAAATGAAATGGAAATGAAAGAAACCATAGCAAAAGGAAATGAAGGAAACAACAAAGATCAATAAAACTGAAAACTGGAATTTTGAGCAGATAGACAAAGTTGGCAAACCATTACCCATAGTCATCAAGGAAAAAAGGGAGAAGACTCAAATCAATAAAATTAGAAATGAAAATGGAGAAGTTAAAACAGACAATGCAGAAATGCAAAGAATCGTAAGAGACTACTACAAGCAACTACCTGCCAGTAAATAGACTTCTTGGAAGAAGCCGACAAATTTGTAGAAAATTACAACCTTCCAAGACTGAACCAGGAAGAAATAGGAAGTATGAACAGGCCAATCACAAGCACTGAAACCAAAACTGTGATAAAAAATTTTCCAACAAGCAGAAGTCAAGGGCCAGATGGCTTCACAGGTGAATTCTATCAAATGATTATAGAAGAGCTAATACCTTTCCATGGCATCTGGTCCCATCACTTCATGGCAAATAGATGGGGAAACAGTGGAAACAGTGTCAGACTTTATTTTGGGGGGCTCCAGAATCACTGTAGATGGTGACTGCAGCCATGAAATTAAAAGACGCTTACTCCTTGGAAGGAAAGTTATGACCAACCGAGACAGCATATTAAAAAGCAGAGACATTACTTTGCCAACAAAGGTCCATCCAGTCAAGGCTATAGTTTTTCCATTGGTCATGTGAGAGTTGGACTATAAAGAAAGCTCATCACTGAAGAATTGATGCTTTTGAACTGTGGTGCTGGAGAAGACTCTTGAGAGTCCCTTGGACTGCAAGGAGATCCAACCAGTCCATTCTAAAGGAGATCAATCCTGGGTTTTCATTGGAAGGACTGATGCTAAAGCTGAAACTCCAATACTTTGGCCACCTCATGCGACGAGTTGACTCACTGGAAAAGACTCTGATGCTGGGAGGGATTGGGGGCGGGAGGAGATGGGGATGACAGAGGATGAGATGGCTAGATAGCATGACCAACTCGATGGACATGAGTTTGAGTGAACTCCAAGAGTTGATGATGGACAGGGAGGCCTGGCGTGCTGTGATTCATGGGGTCGCAGAGAGTCGGACATGACTAAGGAACTGAACTGGACTGAACTGAACTGAACTAATACCTTTCCTGCTCAAACTCTTCCAAAAAATTACAGATGGAAGAAAACTCCAGACTCATTCCATGAGGCCACCATTACCCTGATAGCAAAACCAGACAAAGACATCACAAAAAATAAATTTATAAGCTAGTATCGCTGATGAACATGGATGAAAGAATCCTGAAGAATTCTGTTCTAGCAAACAGAAAGAATTCTGTTCTAGCAAACAGAATTTAACAACATATGAAAAGGATCACACAGCATGATCAAGTGGGGTTATTCCCAGGGATGCAAGGATTCTTCAATATACCAAGTCAATAATGTGATACTCCATGTTAACACACTGAAAGACAAAACCCACATGATCATCTCAATAGATGCAGAGAAACTTTCAACAAAATTCAGTACTCATTTGTGATTTAAAAAAAAAAAACCCTCTAGAAAATCAACATAGAAGGAATTACCTCAATATAATAAAGCCAGTATACAACAGATCCACTGCAAACATCATTCTCAATGGTTACAAACCGAAATCATTTCCTCTAAGATCAGGAACAGGACAAAGGTTCCCACTTTCACCACTATTATTCCACATAGTTTTGAAAGTCCTAGCCACAGCAATTAGAGAAGAAAAAGAAATAAAAGGAATTCAGGTTGGAGAAGAAAATTGTAACTGTCACTGTTTGCAGATGACATGATACTATACATAGAAAACCCTAAAGAGGCCACCAGAAAGTTCCTAGAATGAATCAGTGAATACAGCAAAGGCTCAGGATATAAAATTAATACACAGAAACCCCTTGTAATCTTAAACACTAACATTGAAAAATCAGAAAAGGAAAGTAAGGAAGGAATCCCATTCATCATTGTAACAAAAAAAAATAAAATATCTTGGAATAAACCTACACAAAGAGACAAAAGACCTATATGCAGAAAACTATAAGACACTGATAAAAGAAATAAAATATAACACAAACAGAGGGTCCATGGGGTCGCAAAGAGACTCGACTAAGCGACTAAACTGAACTAATACTCTTTGACATAAATCACAGCAGGATCCCATCTGACCCACCTCCTAGTGGAAATAATAACAAAGATAAACAAATGGGACCTAATTATAGAGCAAAGGAGACTGTAAATAAGGTGAAAACGCAACCTTCAGATTGGGAGAAAATAATTGTAAACAAAGTCACTGACAATGGATTAATCCCCCAAATATATACAAAATATATATTCATGCAGCTCAATATCAGAAAAACAAATAATTCAATAAAAAAATTGGCAGAAGACCTAACAGACATTTCTCCATGGAAGACATACAGAGGGCCAATAAAAACATGAAATGATGTGCAAGATCACTCATAGTAGAGAAATGCAAGTCAAAACTAAAATGAGTTATCACCTCACAACAATCTGAATGGCCATCATTAAAAATTCTACAAATAATAAATGCTGAAGAAGATGTGGAGAAAAGGGAATCCTCCTGCACTGTTGGTGGAAATACAAACTTATGTAGCCATTGTGGAGAATAGTATGGAGATTACATAAAAAACATAAGAATAAATCCAGCATATAACCAAGCAATCCTACTACTGCACATATACCCTGAGAAAACCACAATTCAAAAAGACACATGTGCCCCAATGTTCATTTCAGCACTATTTACAAGAGCCAGGACATGGAATCAACCTAGATGTCCATCAACAGATGAATGGGTGAAGAGGATTGGAATATTGCTCAGCCATAAAATGGAACAAATTTTAGTCTGTTGTAGAGAGGTGGATGAACCTAGGGTGAAATGAATCATAAAGAAAAAAAATGAATAATGTATATTAAAACATATATATGGAATCTAGAAATAGAGTACTGTTGAACCTATTTGCATGCAAGAAATGGAGACACAGATGTAAAGAATGATCTTGTGGCAAGGAAAGCAGAGGATGGGGCAAATTGGGAAAACAGCATTGACATATATACACGATCATGCATGAAACAGATAGCTGCTATATGATACAGGCAGCCCTGTCTGGAGCTGGGATGGACGGAGGGTGTGTGTGTGTGTGTGTGTGTGTGTATATGTCATAATTATATGACTGATTCGCATTGTTGTATAGCGGAAACCAACACAATGTTGTAAAGCAATTTTTCTGCAATTAAAAAATAAATTTAAAAAAATAAAATTTAGTAATTTAGTGGAACATAATTGAAACATGACTTCCAAGAGGCACCAACCATCTGGTGCTGATGTCTCTGAGCTCTGGAGAAAGATTTTATATACCTGGGGAAAATGCTGCAAGTCCCTTCTTTTTTCTTTAACCTTGCAGTTTCTGTTTTATCACCTCCTATTAACAGAATATAACCTGCAGACAACTAGCAAAGAAAAAAATGTGGTTTGCAGAGTTTTAGTTCTGGTATGACAAAGCGTAGAATGTGGATTTGGAGCTGAGAGCTGGTAACCTAACAGCTAGCACATTTACCTTGCAAACTGGCTTTAGCCAGATGGATCCTTCTGAGGGTATAATGGTTCTAGAAGAACCAAGGAGTCTCTTGGAATAATCTTATTCCTTTGCTTTCAGAGAGGGTAGGAACAGAAGGTGGTCTTCTCTTTCTTTGTGTTGAGCTGGACTGGAGACATTTTATACAGGAAGTGCATATTCCATAGCACCTGGGTGCACCCTATCCCTAACTGTACTCTTTACAAAGATCCTACGGAAGAGAGAAAGCCAGAGTGTTCCTTACTGGCAGGTACTTTATACTTTTCTTGCTCATCCTATAATCATAGTGTTATAAAATATCTCTTAATCTGATGTCACTTTTCAATTCTGATACAATATCTTTGTCAAGAGCCTGAACTACTGCATATAAAGAGTATATTAGTGAAGTAAGTGAATTAAACTGGACAATATTGTCATTGCAGAGATTTATAAAGGGATAACTGAGGTAATAAAGACCAGAGTTCTCCAACAAAACATTTTCAACCTTTAAAATGCTGTATCTGGGTACATCTGGTAAAAAATGAAGTATGGATTATTATACCAGAATGACTTAGCTGGAAAGAGGGACTTTTTTGGCATGAAATAGATAAATATCAGGTCATTGTTTTTGATGGGAAAGTGTAATTTGATCACTTTGGGTTTACAGAATAATAATGGCTCTTTTTGAGTGCTTTAAGGAAGACCATTATGTGTGCCTTGTGGTCTGTATTATTTTATCGAGTCTATTTTTCTATGAAATTTTTATCATGAACTAATTGTTTATTCATATTATATTCTAATCTTCGTTTTCCCTGAGTATTCTTTCTTATCCCCCTAATCCCCTTTAACTAGTCCTTATGTCTTTTCCGTATATTAAATCATTATTCATTAAGAGAGGCAGCTTTCATCATGGAGAGACCTCTGGGGAAGAGTCAGCTCTTGGTTTTGCTGAAGTGCTGTATAAAAGTCTAGCCAAAGTTAGAATTTTAGGGCTTCAGTTTTCTCTTCCATTAAAATGAATAAATTAGGCTATGTATTAGACTAAGATTGCATAAATTTCTAACACTGTACAATTATGGAACTTTGTGGGCGGTGGTTTCAGGTTTGAAGACTACTGCTCTCATAAATACTGCTCACATGAAGGAAAAAGATTTTACACATAGACAACCTCCATAGAAAAAATGATCATTATTTAAAATAACAAGTAAGACTCTTCCAAAATGAAGAACTTTTATGTCTCTTAATATCCAACCATCCCACATTCTGAGATTGCAGTGGACTTTTTAATCCAGGGCAGACATTTAAAATAGATATAATAGTAGTGATCTGTTGGCTGTTTTAAAGTGAAAAGAAATAAAATGAACAATCTAAGTTACTAATTACTGCAGGTTTACTGACTGTGAAACAAATTTCTAGAATTACAAGTCCTTTTCAAGAGAAGTTGTGGTTGTAGGTGAAGGTTTACTTGAGATAAAAGTACAGGATATATCTCTAAATGAGTTTAGGGCTGAAGTAATGGACAGAAAATTGAATCGGGAGGCCTGAAAGCACTGTTTACTGGAGCAGTTAGGCTGTAACATCTGTCCTTCTATTGATCTCTTGGATTGACTGCACTTATCTGGCGGACCAGGCCAGTGTCTCCTTATCCCCTCCCTGCCTCGTTGCATGTTTTGGAGAGGTTAGTCTGCATATAGGAGAAAGCATTTTTCACAGTCAGGCCGTGCTCCCCTGCGAGGATCCCAGCTCCTCTTTAAGGAAAGAGGTGGTAATACACTTAGTGTCATTTTCCCAAGAGAAATAGATGAGTCCATTGAATTTCAGTGATTCACTTATTCACCCACCATTCATTCCGTAAATGTGTAGTGAGCCTCTGCCATAGACCAGGCACTGTGACAAGCGCTGAATCTGACCTGAGCAAGTCAGATATGGGCCTGGCCTCATGGTGGCTTTAGTCCCTCCCAGAAGTCCCGTTAGACTTCAAATCCTCACTCATTCTTTACCCCCTCCTTCAATTCCCCAAACCTCCAGAAGGTTTGAGCATATTTTTGTCCTTGAAAGCTTTTCTTTTTTTACAGGTTAAAAATTATGTAGTTCATATCTTAAAGGAAAAGTTCACAGGATGCTTCAGAAGATCAACCATTGAAATCTTTAGGAGATTCCACTGAGCAAAACTTTTGCCTGCTGAAATGGATGGATTTTTACCATCCTTATTTGTGGCTTTAATATGTGACCTTTCCCCCTCATCCTCAAGGCAAAAGAAGAAGCTTTTATTAATAATGCTATTGCTAATAGTTATTAAAACAATATTTATTGTTGCATACCAGGCAGTGTGTCTTGACTTTTTAGTAAGGTGTGTATTCTATTTGCCAGGACAATGCTTTCTTTATTGAGTTCTGATAAAGTAATCTGCAAATTGCAAGGGCTCAAATGTACTGCTGACACACTGATCCTTTAACCCGTTTTTTTCTTCTTGATTAGTACATTACAGGTCACTGTGCATCAGCCTTAAATTCTTCCAAGGATTTAAAACTATTTTTATAATTTAGACATCTATAGCTTTTTTTTAAGTTCAGTGCTTGGCAGGATTCTGGTATAAACCTCCCAGAGATGTGTGCATATTATCATTTCCAATGTGGCCTCTTTCAGAGCCTTGGCTGCTGTAGAAATTTGGCTTATTATGAATATTTGAATGAATATCACTTGTTGCTAATCCTTTTTTAAGTTAAAAATATCTCCATGATGTACCCCAAGCATGCCAGGTGGTAATATGTGGTATTTTGAACATACCATAATGTGCTGTTCTCAAAGTATCCCAAAGTTCAGAATCTAATCCAGTGAATAGAAAAATCTCTATTTCAAAAATATCTCTTTTCATGATTAGCTGCAGTGATTGTATTTTATAGTGTCACAGGAAGCCTCTGAACCTATCAGTTCTCTTTACCGGGAATTCAATCATGTATTGAGGCGTAGCCTTTTCTAGGTGGCCTGTGACAAGACCTTGCCTTGAAAGGGCCTCCTATGCCTGTAATTAAGATAGTCACACAATGAGGTTAGGCAAGTCCCCTTTAGAAATTCCATCCTGGTATAGTATATTTAGCTTCCTTTCCTCTGACCTTTGTAACAAATTATACTTATGGTTGAGGAACACAATTCTGAAGTTGGGCTTCTACCCTTTACCCGATCACCCAATCAGTCAATTTAAGGACTCTCAGAAAGCAGTGTGTCTGTGTGTGTGCATGTATGTTTGTATGTGGGTGCTTGTGGATCCTTGTATTTTGGAAATTTTCAAACACACACAAAGTAGTAACAACAAAATATCTTCTGTGTCTTTACATTCATAAATATCGTTATTTGCTGTTTTGTTTCATCTATTAACAAAATTTTTCTTGCAGCATTTCTACTAAATCCCAGGTAACATATTTTTATGCATAAATACTTTGAAACATTTCCTAGTATTTTAATGTTAGGTGAAAGTTTGAGAAAAAAATTGTTGAATTTACTTCATTCTTGTTTTTATCTGGAACTAGCATAGTTCCATTAAATTAGAACATGTTCCTTGTTGATAAGTTTAGTTTTCCTAAGTTCATTTTTGTCTCTTCTTGACTGCCACCAACGCCTGTTTTGTTCTTGTCATACTCAGCAGTTATTACACTGGTTCTAGTAAAAACAGAGCTCAGCAACTACACAATTTATGCATAAGTGTAAGTGATTTTAAAACTTTGTCCTCACTGATTTTCTGTTTCATAGGAATCAGATCATTAGTGTAAGATTTTTTACTTTAGGCATAAATCATCACTTTCCTATGATAAACTCTAGCCATTTGCACATGGGAATGGAGTGGATTTTTTGAGTATAGGCTAATAAAAGGTGTGAACCTAGGTAAGTGTGATTTGGATTTTAAGAGTTAGGAATTATTCTACTTTTCGATATAGTTCTTGTGTGTTTCTGTTCTGAAACTATATAATGTTGGCCAGCTTTAAAAACGTAAAGAACAGGAGATATTTATTAATAGTTTCCTGCTTTGCTTCTATTGCTTATATGCTCAAATCAGTCGTAATAGCTCTGAGACTCTGATTCAGTGGCTACTATCTTTTTAGCGGAACTCCCGCCTCCATATACAGCCATTGTCAGCCCAGACGCCAGCGGAATCCCAGTCATAAACTGCCGTGTGTGCCAGTCTCTCATCAATCTGGATGGCAAGCTTCACCAGCATGTGGTTAAGTGCACAGTTTGCAATGAAGCTACGGTAAGTGGAGATTTTCATTAATAAAACCCAAATTATTATTTAAAGTCTTCTCCCTAAAAAAGTGTGTCAATATTGTTACTTAAAAGTAGATGTGGGCTGGATACAGAAATGGCCTTTTTTTTTTTTTAGCGTTTCTTTCTTCTCTCTGGCTGTTTCTCTTTTATCATACAAGGATGCCTCCAGTGTTTAAAGCTAACTCCATTATGAAAATTTCATGAGGAATTATTTAAATGTCATGCCATTTGACTCTTTATTTTTGAAAATGAGCTGAATGTGAACGATCGTTTATAATTATCTTCAGTGTTATCCACATCGCAACTGAATCTATTCTGGTTTTTACCAAAATGAAATATACTGAAGTTCCCTATAAATGTGGACTTTGTACTTCTTATGTGGAAAATTGTTTAAACTTGTTTACATCTGTAGGATATATGTTTTTTCTGGGATTTTGTGACTGTGAGTTTGTTACTGACATTTGTGTTGAAGTACTTATTAACAGCTTATATTTTATTCCATTTTTTGATATTAATTTAGTGAAATATTTTTAAAAAATCGAAAGGCATTTTTTCCCCTGATCTTTGGGAAGAGCAACTAAATTTTAAGTAAGATTTTTAAGATTTTAAGTAATAAACTGGTCAAGTGTATACTGGTTAAATTAAATATATTTCTGCTCTCATGGTTAGGCTTTAGTTTTAAATTTTCAATCTCTCAAAATTTGAAATTAATTAATAATTTTATTTTTGGCATTTGCATTTTTTTTCTCCTTAGAAAAAGTCTTTAAAAAGTCAACCAATGATTATTGTGTCTTTAAGAACCATAAAAGATGAGTATGGGGGACTTTATATGTTTTATGGAAAAGTCATAAGATAAAACCTTCAGTCATGAAGCAACATATTTCATTTTTATGAGGGATGTCATTTAGGGAACTTTATTGTACAAATAAATCATACCTACAAAACTAGCTATTTTCTTTTTCAGTTAAACACTGTACATGCTGAGTCACTTCATTTGTGTCTGACTCTTTCCAGAGGAGCCTATATACTGTAGCCCACAGGCTCCTCTGTCCATGGGATTCTCCAGGCAAGAATACTGGAGTGGGTTGCCATGCCCTCCTCCAGGGGATCTCCTTGACCCAGGGTTTGAACACACATCTCTTACCTCTCCTGCATTGGCAGGCAGGTTCTTTATCACTAGTGCCACCTGGGAAGCCTGAGAACATTCCTTTAAGTGTTGGGTTCTTTTTTTCCATCTTATTTTCCTCCCTTGTAATATTACTAATTCCATACAAGGCAATCTAATTAAATACTATTCATTTTCTCTAGAATATTCACAATTATTTACGTTTCTTTATTTATTAGGGGTAGTAATCATGTAAAGTGTTAGTTGCTCAGTCGTGTCCAACTCTTTGCCACCTCAAGGACTATAGCCCGCCAGGCTCCTCTGTCCACAAAATACTCCAGGCAAGAATATTGGAGTGGGATGCCACTCCCTTCTCCAGGGGATCTTCCCAACCCAAGGATCAAACCCGGGTCTACCTGCATTGAAGGCAGATCCTTTACCGTCTTAACGGGAGAAAGCAAAAAGGAATTAAAGAGTCTCTTGATGAAAGTGAAAGAGGAGAGTGAGAAAACTGGCTTAAAACTCACCATTCAAAAAACTAAGATCATGGCATCTGGTCCCATCACTTCATGGCAAATAGATGGGGGAAAATGGAAACAGTGACAGACTTGATTTTCTTGGGCTCCAAAATTACTGTGGATGGTAACTGCAGCCATGAAATTAAGACACTTGCTCCTTGGAAGAAAAACTATGAGAAACCTAGACAGCATATTTAAAAAAGCAGACACATCACTTTGCCAACAAAGGTCCCTCTAGTCAAAGCTATGGTTTTTCCAGTATTCATGTAAGGAGGTAAGAGTTGGACCATAAAGAAGTCTGAGTGGCAAAGAATTGGTGCTTTTGAACTGTGGTGCTGGAGAAAACTCTTGAGAGTCCCTTGGACAGCACGGGGATCAAACCAGTCAATCCTAAAGGAAATCAGCTCTGAATTTTCATTGGAAGGACTGATGCTAAACCCTAAACTCTGATACTTTGGCCACCTGATGCTAAGAGCTGACTCATTGGGAAAGACCCTGATGCTGAGAAAGATTGAAGGTAGAAGAAGAAGGGGATGACAGAGGATGAGATGGTTGGATGGCATCATCGACTTGATGGACATGAGTTTGAGCAAACTCTGGGAGATAGTAAAAGACAGGGAAGCCTGGCATGCTCCAGTCCAAGGGGTCACAAACAGTCAGACACATCTGAGTGACTGCACAACAACAAATCATATAAAAATTCCAAAATTTCTTTATGTCCCAGAAGCTTATTATAGCCAAATTTTATTGATCCTGTATGAACTCATCACTTCAAAGAACCAGATTTAGACTGTTGGTTAAATCCACAGTGACACATCTATCAGAGTAATCACTATCTCTGGCAGCTGTAGCCTTATGAAATCTATTTCTTAAAAAATGAAACTTGAAAGTCGAGATTGCTTCTTGATCCATGGACTGTAGAATGGATGCTGTGTGAGCAGGCTTGAAAACGTTAATTTTATTGTGCATGTCCATAAGAGCTCTTGGGTGACCAGGTGCATTATCAATAGAAGGTAATATTTTGAGAGGAATTTTTTTTCAACAGTAGGTATCAACAGTGGACTTAAAATGTTCAATAAATCGTACTGTAAATAGATGTGCTGTCGTCCAGACTTTGTTCTAGTGGCAGTGCAGTTTTAGCGTAATTCTTTAAGGGCACCAGGATTTTCAGAACGATAAATGAGCATTGGCTTCGACTTAGTCACCAGCTGCATTAGCCCCTAACAAGAGAGTCAGCCGGTCCTTTGAAGCTTTGAAATCAGGCACTAATTTCTCCTTTTTGTCTATGAAGATCCTAGATGACACGTTTTTCCTATATAGGGAAGAAGAAAATATATTGAAACTATGTTGTTGAGTGTTGCCGCTTTCATTAATTAGCTTAGCTAGATCTTCTGAATAGCTTGCTGCAGTTTCTACATCAGAACTTGTTACTTTAGCTTGCAATTTTTTTTTTACTGAAGTATGATTTACAATGTTGTGTTAGTTTGAAAGTGAAAGTCACTCAGTCGTGTCCGACCCTTTGCGACCCCATGGACTACACAGTCCATGGAATTCTCCAGGCCACAATACTGGAGTGGGTAGCCTTTCCCTTCTCCAGGGGATCTTACCAACCCAGGGGTCAAATCCAGGTCTCCCTAATGGCAGGCCGACTCTTTACCAGCTGCGCCACCAGGGAAGCCCAAGAATACTGGAGTGGGTAGTCTTTCCCTTCTCCGGTGGATCTTCCTGAGCCAGGAATCGAACCGGGGTCTCCTGCATTGCAGGGAGATTCTTTACCAGCTGAGATACTTTGAAGTGTATAGCAAAGTTATTCATATATATATATAATTTTTCATCTTCATTTACGTTATAGATTATTATAAAATATTGAGTGTATTTCTGTGCTATACAGTTGGTACTCATTGGTTATCTGTTTTCTATAGGGTATGTATGTGTATTTAATCCAAAACTCCTAATTTATCCTCATTCCTCCACCTTTTCCACTTTGGTGACCATAAGTTTATTTTCTACATCTATGGGTCTATTTATATTTTGCGTATAACTTCATTTTTATCATTTTTTCAGATTCCATGTACAAGCAATAATGTATGATACGGGCCTTTTTTTTTTTTGCCTGACATTCCACTTAGTATGATAATATCTATGGCCATCCATGTGGCTACATATGGCATTATTTATTCTTTTTATGGCTGGGTAATATTCCATTGTCAGTTAGTCAGTTGCTCAGTCATGTCCCACCAGGCTCCTCTGTCCATGGAATTCCCTAGGCAAGAATACTGGACTGGGTTGCCATTGCCTTCTCCAGGGGATCTTCCCAACCCATGGAGAACCCCTGGTTCAATCCAGGATAGAACCCAAATCTCCTGCATTGCAGGGAGATTGTTTACTGTCTGAGCCACCAGGGAAGCTCTGTCAACATGTTTACTTAATGGTAAATATGCATTTAGAGAAATTAACACAAATTCTGGTTCTTGATACTTTATATTGTATAGCAATATATTCTGGATATTTTAGATTATCAGATTCTAAGATAGTTTAATAAATTACGGTTGACTTATTGCTAACTTATACATATTTCTACCAAGGTTATTTACTTAAAATTTTTAAATCTTAAAAAAAAAATACATGTTGCAGACTTATAGAAAGCTAGAAAAATAATATTACATAGTATGGAGAATTCCCATAGGGTAGGCTCTTTACCCACAGTCTGTAAATATTGACATTTTACAAAGTAGCTTTCTCTCTCCAAATAAATAAATATTTTTTTCAGAATCTTTTAAGGTAATTGTGGACATGGTGCACTTCAACCCCTAAATATTTTAATGTGAATTTCTTTAAAAAAATAAAAAGAACATTCACTTATATAATTACAGTAAGTTATAAAATCAGAAATTAACATTGATATAATATTGTTATCTAATCTTTTGACTTAATTCATGATTTTTTTAATATTTATTTTTATTTATTTATTTGGCTGTGCTGGGTCTGACTTGTAGCACACAGGACATTTAGTTGTACATGTGGGATCTAGGTCCCTGGCCAGTTATCAAATCCCAGCTCTGTGCATTGAGAGTGCAGAGTCTTGCCATTGGACCACTGGGAATGTCCCGAGTTAATTCATGTTTGCCCAATTGTTTCAGTGAAAGAAAAAAATCGGATCCAGAAGTCAATTAAAAATTATTTTTAAAATTTAAATACATTAAATATATTATATACTATATAAATATAATACATATAAATATATTTAATATTATTAAAATTATAAAAATATATAAAAATTATATATTGCATTTGGTTATCATGTTTCTTTAATCTTCCTTAATCTGAAATTTAGTCCTCGTCTTCTATTGCCTTGACAGTTTTGAAGAGTACAGGTAAGATATTCTGTAGAACGTTCCTTGTTCGGGTTTGTCTGATGCTGTCTCATGATTAGATTCAGGTTATACATCTTTGGCAAGTATGCCACAGGAGTGGTGTTCTATGCCTCTCACTGCACCATAGCTTATTTATTTTAACGGGCTTCCATCCTAGTAATGAAAGGAGTGTTTTCTTTAGTGTTACTTAGTCTAGCTTTTGGAGAAGGCAATGGCAACCCAGTCCAGTACTCTTGCCTAGAAAATCCCATGGGCAGAGGAGCCTGGTAGGCTGCAGTCCATGGGGTCACTAAGAGTCGGAGATGACTGAGCAACTTCACTTTCACTTTTCACTTTCATGCATTGGAAGAGGAAACAGCAGCCCACTCCAGTGTTCTTGACTGGAGAATCCCAAGGACGGAGGAGCCGGTGGGCTGCCATCTGTGGGGTCGCACAGAGTCGGACACGACTGAAGCGACTTAGCAGCAGCAGCATTCACTGTTAGTGGGAATGGAAACCGGTGCAGCCACTACAGAAAGGAGTGTGGGAGATTCCTCAAAAAAACGAAAATCAGAGTTGCCATGTGATAAGCAATTCTAGTCTTGGGCATAAATCTCGTCACATATCTAAATTGGAAAGGTACAATAGCAGCGCTATTTATCATAGCCAAGACATGGAAACAGCCTAAATGTCCATTGATGGATGGATGGATACAGAAGATGTATATATACATATATAAATATGTCTAGACCTAGAGATTACCACACTAAGGGAAGTAAGTCAGAAAGGCAAAGACAAATGCCATATGATGCCATTTACGTGTGGCGAGTCCAAAATATGATACAAATGAAACTATCTACAAAGCAGAAACAGACTCACAGACATTGAGGACAGACTTGTGCTTGTCAAAGGGCAGGGGGTTGGAAGGGAAGGACTGGGAGGTTGGGACTAGCAGATGCTGAAACTCTTAGATCCAGCAGGGGTCTCCAGCGTCCCCAGCCCCTGGGCCACGGACTGGCGCTGGTCTGTGGCCTGTCAGGAACTGGGCCACGCGGCAGGAGGTGAGTGCGGCAGAGTGAGCAAAGCTCCATCTATATTTGCAGCTGCTCCCCATCGCTCACATTATTGCCTGAATTCCACCTCTTGTCAGATAAGCAGCAGGATAGTAAATGTAATACACCTGAAACATCCAGCACTTCATGCCCCCCACCCGAGTCTATGGAAAAATTGTCTTCCACGAAACGAGTCCCTGTTACCAAAAAGGATGATGGGGACCCCTGATATATACGATGGATACACAAGGCACTACTGTATAGAACAGGGGACTATATTCACTATTCTGTCAATAAACTGTGATGGAATAGAGTATGAAACATTCCATCAACAAACCATGATGGAATAGAATATGGAAAGGAATATATATATGTATGACCAAGTCACTTTGCTGTACAGTAGAAGTTAATCCATCCATTCCATTCAGTCGCTCAGTCGTGTCTGACTCTTTGCGACCCCGTGGACTGTAGCCTACCAGGCTTCTCCGTCCATGGGATTCTCCAGGCAAGAATACTGGAGTGGGTTACCATTTCCTTCTCCAGGGGATCTTCCCGACCCAGGGATTGAACCTGGGTCTCCCGCATTGGAGGCAGACGCTTTAACCTCTGAGCCACCAGGGAAGCCAGTAGAAGTTAATACAATGTTGAAAAGATAACACAATGTTGCAAATCAACTATATTTCAATAAAATAAATCATTTATGATGTAACTTTCCTTAATTTGTACTTTGGTAGCACTATGTCCCGGAGAAGGCAATGGCAACCCACTCCAGTACTCTTCCCTGGAAAATCCCATGGACAGAGGAGCCTGGTAGGCTGCAGTCCATGGGGTCGCGAAGAGTTGGACTCGACTGAGCGACTTCGCTTCCACTTTTCACTTTCATGCACTGGAGAAAGAAATGGCAACCCACTCCAGTGTTCTTGCCTGGAGAATCCAAGGGACGGAGGAGCCTGGTGGGCTGCCATCTGTGGGGTCGCACAGAGTCGGACACGACTGAAGTGACTTAGCAGCAGCAGCAGCACTATGTGCAGCCTTAGATTTTTAGGATTCATTTCCTCTTTATACACACACAAGCTTTGGCGATCTGTACTTCAGTTAATTTGCTTTGTTTGTATTTTCTTCTCTTATCTAGCCAATCAAAAATCCCCCAACAGGGAAGAAATACGTTAGATGCCCTTGTAATTGTCTCCTCATTTGTAAGGACACATCACGGCGAATAGGATGTCCAAGACCCAACTGGTAAGACATAAAGATTCATCTGTTCGTTCATTTGTTTATTTGACAAGTCCTTATTAAAGATTTATTATGTGGAAGGGTTTGTTCTCAACAGTCTTCATCCTCAAAGTAATTATAAGACCTTCAATACTTTTTCTTTGTTAAATGAATGATACTGCTTAGTTTGAAATCAACGGTTACAAGTATTCATAAAACAATATTCTTGAATGAACAATTCAAGTTATCTTGATGTTATATAACTATTTAATGCACTGTAATAAATCAGTGACTCATCATATTTAACTAAAAATAACTGATTAGTTTATCTTTGAATCTTTGACGTATTTCATCTTAATTTGGAAGTGTTTTAGTAATCATTGTGCACTTTACCACATATTAATACACTAGTCTTTGCAAAGTATGAGTGAGTAAAGTTGCTCTGTCGTGTCCAACTCTTTGTGACCCCATAGACTGTAGCCCACCAGGCTCCTCCATCCATGGGATTTTCCAGGCAAGGATACTGGAGTGGCCTGCCATTTCCTTATCCAGATCTTCCCAACCCAGGGATTGAACGCAGGTCTTCCTCATTGTAGGCAGACAGTTTACCATCTGAGCCACCAGGGAAGTCCTTGCTGAGTATAATCTACGCAATAAATTCTGTAGTTATTTGCCCCTGCCAAATGCCATATGGAGTGCCCAAACAGGAATATATCAAAACCTTAACTGTATTTTTTCCCTGTGATTTCTGTCATTTTAAATGTTAGTCAGTTGAAACCCTATCTAATGGTAACTGGGGAAACAGAAAGGAAAGGAGCCTACCATTTTCTTTTCTGTCCAGCTCTTATTAAATAGATATTAAGGAGTACCAGCCTACCCAGGCTGAAAATTTGGTTTGACTCAGCACTTTTGTATCTTCATGCACACATGTAAATGTTAATGTTGAATATTTTAACTTCTTTAGTCTTTTATCAAACTCAAGTTGTCTTCCTAGATAGGATAAGATAAGGTAAGATGAGGAATGATAAGATTTGAAATTATATGGAGCAGTTAAGGTGATTTGATTAGGTCCAATCCATCTTGCTTTGTTACTTTTAAAATATTGACTATTGCTATTTTCTATGATTTTGGCCCTAAAAGCTGAAACTTAATTCACTTAATTTATAAAGCAAGAGCATCTTATTTTCAATGCTGTATCACATGTTTGGACCCTATATTGTAGGTTTTGCCCTCTCTCCATTTGTGGGATAATGAGGTTTTCCCTTTCTCTTTCCACAGTAGACGCATAATTAACCTTGGCCCGGTGATGCTTATTTCTGAAGAGCAGCCCACTCAACCTGCATTGCCTGTGCAACCAGAAGGTACAAGGGTCGTGTGTGGGCACTGTGGAAACACATTCCTGGTATGTAGCAAGACCTTTGTCAGAGACATCAATCTGTTCAATGTAGGTCATGATCACACAGATTTGACCACTGCTTGTAGTCTTATAGTTTGGTCCAAGTGCAAATTGACCAAAGGATTAAAATAAAACCTTTTTTAAAGAAAGATAGTTAATCAGAACCGCAGTTAATAATATACTGCATTATTTGTAAACTACATATAAGGTGCACCTTCTGACTCATTCGTTTGCAAAAGGGGCCTCTCTGGATAGACCAATAATAAACAAGCATCTTGTCCTCTAGGCAGAGCAACGGGTATCTTGGCTTAGTGAGCAATTGAATCTACCTTCTGCCCTCACCTCCTTGCTGCTGCTGCTGCTGCTAAGTCGCCTCAGTCGTATCCGACTCTATGCGACCCCATAGACGGAAGCCCACCAGGCTCCCCCGTCCCTGGGATTCTCCAGGCAAGAACACTGGAGTGGGCTGCCATTTCCTTCTCCAATGCAAGAAAGAGAAAAGTGAAAGTGAAGGCACTCGGTCGTGTCCGACTCTTCGCGACCCCATGGACTACAGCCTACCAGGCTCCTCCATCCATGGGATTTTCCAGGCAAGAGTACTGGAGTGGGGTGCCATTGCCTTCTCCGACCCTCACCTCCTTAGTAGAGCACAAAATGTACAGCCTCATGCAGTGGCCTTGCTTGATTCTAGATTCATGGTTCTAGATTCAAGAAATATTCTTATTATAATTTATCAAATTTTTTCTGATTTTTAAATATGAAACTTGGAGTTAAGGGAATAAACTCAGTTCATTTCAGTTCAGTCTCTCAGTCCAACTCTTTGTAACTGCAGCATGCCAGGCTTCCCTGTCCATCACCAATGCCCAGAGCTTGCTCAAACTCATGTCCATTGAGTCAGTGATGCCATCTAACCATCTCATCCTCTGTCATCCCCTTCTCCTCCAGCCTTCGATCTTTCCCAGCATCAGGTCTTTTCAAATAAGTCAGTTCTTCACAGTGGGTGGCCCTAGTATTGGGTTTCAGCTTCAGCATCAGTCCCTCCAATGAGTATTCAGTACTGATTTCCTTTAGGATTGACTGGTTGGATCTCCTTGCAGTCCAAGGGACTCTCAAGGGTCTTCTCCAGCACCACAGTTCAAAAGCATCAATTCTTCAGAACTCAGCCTTCTTTATGATCTAACTTTCACCTCCGTACATGACTACTGGAAAAACCATAGCTTTGATTATACATAGCTTTATTGGTAATGTCTCTGCTTTTTAATATGCTATCGAAGTTTCTCAGCTTTTCTTCCAAGGAGCAAGTGTCTTTTAATTTCATGGCTGCACTTACCATCTTCAGTGATTTTGGAGCCCAAGCAAATAAAGTCTGTCCTGTTTCCATTGTTTCCAAATCTATTTGCCATGAAGTGACGGGACCAGATGCCATGATCTTGTTTTTTTGAATGCTGAGTTGTTTTTTTTTTAAGTATTTTATTATATTTTTAAAAAGGTCATATTTACAGTCACAAAAAAGGCTCCTGAGAACACTTCAAGGAATATAAAAATAATCTATATTAACAAGTTTGCTATCCATACACACTGCAGAGTCACTAACTTCACTGGAAGTTTTGAAACCCCTGTATATTGTTGGAGTTTCTGATGCAAGACTCAAAGGAGATTATGGCAGTATAGAAGGAAAAAATTAATCTGGCCAACATCCCTCTTTCCCTGAAAAGCCTGTTACAGGCTTTTATTTTAAAAAGGAAAAGGTTTTCCAATATTTACAGGTAACTTAAAAGCTTTGAAATGGCAGCCTCTAACTGCAGACTGCCACATGTATGTAAAGATTTGATGTTCAGAAACTTGAGGGTCAGCCACCCCACCCCCCTGCCCCCACATACACAATTAATAGTCATGGCTCTTAATTCAGCCCTGCTAAGTAGGCATGGGTAGCTCTTACTTTTATTCAGTTCAGTTCAGTCGCTCAGTCGTGTCCGACTCTCCGTGACCCCATGAATCAACAGCACGCCCAGGTCTCCCTGTCCATCACCAACTCACGGAGTTCACTCAAACTCATGTCCACAGAGTCGGTGATGCCATCCAGCCATCTCATTCTCGGTCGTCCCCTTCTCCTCCCGCCCCCAACCTTTCCCATCATCAGAGTCTTTTCCAGTGAGTCAGCTCGTCGCATGAGGTGGCCAGAGTATCGCAGTTTCAGTTTTAGCATCAGTCCTTCCAATGAACACCCAGGATCGATCTCCCTTAGAATGGACTGGTTGGATCTCCTTGAGGTACAAGGGACTCTCAAGAGTCTTCTCCAACACCACAGTTCAAAAGCATCAAGAGGGGAAAAAAGCCTCCCAACAAGGTAGGCAGTTGATCAGGATCTTTATGGCTCTGAATGCTGAGTTTTAAGCCAGCTTTTTCACTCTCCTCTTTCACCTTCATCAAGAGGCTCTTTAGTTCCTCTTCACTTTCTGCCATAAGGGCGGTGTCATCTGCATATCTGAGGTTACTGTGTCCCAGCAATCTTGATTCCAGCTTGTACTTCATCCAGCCCAGCGTTTCTCATGATGTACTCTGCATATAAGTTAAATAAGCAGGGTGACAATATACAGCCTTGATGTATTTCTCTCCCCATTTTAAACGAGTCCATTGTTCCATGTCCAGTTCTAACTATTGCTTCTTGACCTGCATATGGGTTTCATAGGAGGCAGGTAAGATGCTCTGGTATTCCCATATCTTTAATAATTTTGCACAGTTTGTTGTGATTCACACAGTTAAAGACTTTAGCATAGTCAGTGAAGCAGAAATAGATGTTTTTCTGGAACTCTCTTGCTTTTTCTATGACCCAGCATGTGTTGGCAATTTGACCTCTGGTGCCTCTGCCTTTTCTAAATCCAGCTTGAACATCTGTAAGTTCTTGGTACACATACTGTTAAAGCCTGTCTTAGAGAATTTTGAGCATTACTCTGCTAGCATGTGAAATGAGTGCAATTGTGTGGTAGTTTGAACATTCTTTGGCATTGCCTTTCTTTAGGATTGGAATGAAAACTGATATCTTCCAGTCCTGTGGCCACTGCTGAGTTTTCCATATTTGCTGGCATATTGAGTGCAGCACTTTCACAGCATCATCTTTTAGGATTTGAAATAGCTCAACTGGAATTCCATCACCTCCACTACCTTTGTTCATAGTGATGCTTCCTAAGGCCCACTTGACTTCACATTCCAGGATGTCTGGCTCCAGGTGAGTGATCACACTGTGGTGGTTATCTGGGTCATGAAGATCTTTTTTGTACAGTTCTTCTGTATATTCTTGCCACCCCTTCTTAATATCTTCTGCTTCTGTTAGGTCCTTACCATTTATGTCCTTTATTGTAACCATTTTTGCATGAAATGTTCCCTTGGATCTCTAATTTTCTTGAAGAGATCCCATTCTATTGTTTTCCTCTATTTCTTTGCATTGATCACTGAGGAAGGCTTTCTTATCTCTCCTTGTTATTCTTTGGAACTCTGCATTCAGATGGGTATATCTTTCCTTTTCTCCTTTGCCTTTTGCTTCTCTTATTTTCTCAGCTACTTATAAGGCCTCCTCAGACAGCCATTTTGCCTTTTTGCATTTCTTTTTCTTGGGAATGGTTTTGATCACCACTTCCTGTACAATGTCCCAAACCTCCATCCATAGTTCTTCCTTGAATAATCCAAATCCTTGACATGGATAATCCTTATAAACCACATTATAAGTGAGCTGACTTCAGTTGTTCAAACATACATTTTCAGTGTGTACCAGACACTGGGTTACATACTTGGGAAACAGGAAAGTGCAGCCCCTGCCCTCATGGGATTTTCCAATAATAGCAGGAGAAAGACAGTTAAAACAAGAATTATGTGCTGGAAAATCACATGGACAGAGGAGTCTGGAAGGCTGCTGTCCATGGGGTCGCTGAGGGTCGGACATGACTGAGCGACTTTGCTTTCACTTTTCACTTTCATGCACTGGAGAGGGAAATGGCAACCCACTCCAGTGTTCTTGCCTGGAGAGTCCCAGGAACAGGGGAGCCTGGTGGGCTTCCGTCTATGGGGTCACACAGAGTCGGACACGACTGAAGTGACTTAGCAAGCAAGCAAGACAACTAAACAGCAAAGAGGTTAATTGCATCTGTGTGGGGCAGGTGTTTTCCTTTACTGATGGAGGGCAGGGCCACATGCTGGGTAGGGTTGGCATTTCCCAGTGAAATTTAACACAGCCTATCATATGTGCCTGAATCATAGATGATAGTCCAAACTTTGCCCTGAAGTGGGCCAATACAGTACCTTCAGACAGGTTCCGATTTGCTTCACTTGTTCATAGGCTTCTATAGTTCGGCTGCTTGGCAGAGACTGATGTGTGTGTGCATGCTCAGTCGCTCAGTTGGCCTGACTGTGACCCCACGGACTGCAGCTTCCCAGGCGCCTCTGTCCATGGAGTTATCCAGGCCAGAATACAGGAGTGGATTGCCTTTTCCTACTCCAGGGGATCTTTCCATCCCAGAGATCAAATGACCCCAGTTGTCCGTTGTACCCATTAGAAAATAAAATCTAGTAGGGTCCTATCAGCTGACTAGCTTTTAGTAGTATTACTTTCTTATGTATCTCCTAAGATCAATTTAAAAATATATCTTGGCAAAACTAAGTTATCTATTATATTTACAGAATGGTTAGAAATAAGCCAAATATTGGAAGACCTCTACTAAAAACAAGTGGGTTTTAGAGAAGTTGCTTTTAACCTTTATGATAGAAAATAATTTTCATAATAGCCAAAATATAGAAACAATGCAAATGCCCACAGTGGGTGAATGGATTAAAAGGATGTGGGGCTTCCCAGGCGGCGCTAGTGGTAAAGAAGCTGCCTGGCAGTGCAGGAGACACAAGAGACGTGAGTTCCATCCCTGGGCCTGGAAGATCCCCTGGAGTAGGAAATGGCAAACCTTCCCCAGTATTCTTGCCTGGAAAATTCCATGGACAGAGGAGCCTGGTGAGCTACAGTCCCTGGGGCCACAAAGAGTTGGACGTGACTGAGCGCAAACAAAAATACACAATGGAATATCATCCAGCCACAGGAAATGATCTGGAGAAGGGAATGGCAACCCACTCCAGTATCCTTGCCTGGAGAATCCCATGGACAGAGGAGCCTGGCGGACTATAGTCCATGGGGTCACAAAGAGTCGGACACGACTGAGCGACTACACTATTCCTACAAGAAATGAGGATATTCTGCCATTTGTGACAACACAGGGTTTCTTGAGCACATTTGCTAAACAAGGTAAGTCAGACAGAGAAAGAGAAGCACTGCATGATATCCCTTAAT
The DNA here is from genome assembly GCF_049115385.1 of Moschus berezovskii. NCBI lineage: Eukaryota > Metazoa > Chordata > Mammalia > Artiodactyla > Moschidae > Moschus > Moschus berezovskii. The sequence continues at coordinate 8,529,056 of NC_142475.1, read as the reverse complement.
TACAGAATGGAAAGAAATTGAACCTGTAACAACAGGAAAATGGTGGGTTCCAGAAGATATCAGAACACGGGAGGTGGGGGAAAGCCTCATGGTACAAACTTGTAACAATTAGTGAATAGGTCATGGAGATCTAAATAAAGCCCAGTATGATGAGTATTGTTGTTGTAGTTCAATCGCTCAGTTGTATCCAACTCTGTGACCCCATGGAGTGCAGCAGGCCAGGCTTCCCTGTCCTTCACTATCTCCCAGAGTTTATAATGAATAGAAACAGCAATAACATAATAAATATAACACTGTGTTATAATTAGGTAACGTGATAAATGTCACTACAGTGACAACCATGTTACAATATATAAGTGTATCAAAGTAGTAGACTGTACACCTTAAATGTATACAATGTTACCTATCAAATTTGTCTGATTAAAAACAGGAAAAATTAGATATTTTTTTCTATTGACACTTGAAGGTTTGGCAGTAAAATTTTAAGAGTGCAGAGGCTGCATTTTAGATAAGAGAACAGTGGTCAGTCCTTTCAAAAGGACAGGTATTTGCATTCATTCAAATAGATTATGACAAAGTTATTTCTAATAATACATGTTTTTGTAGTCTTGGTTTGCCACATTTAAAAGAATTCTTGTAGATAACAACAAAACCAGATATGCTAAGTTGCTGCCTGTATAAGTTACTAATTATACAACAGAGTCTTGGTTGTTTGTCAGTTATAATCAAATTTATCATGCATAATCTGTGCTGAAATGATAAAACCTGACTAAATAATCTCCTATAGGTTGGTCATCTAAAATTCTAGAATCTTTGCCAATGTGTTAGCCTTCAAACTTGGATTTTGAGTTACTGTCTTAGTTCAGTTCAGTCACTCAATCATGAGTGACTCTGTGACCCCATGGACTGCAGCACGCCAGGCCTCCCTATCCATCACCAACTCCCAGAGTTTACTCAGATTCATGTCCATTGAGTTGGTGAAGCCATCCAACCATCTCATCCTCTGTCTTCCCCTTCTCTTCCCACCTTTAATCTTTCCCAGCATCAGGGTCTTTTCAAATGAGTCAGTTCTGTGGATCAGGTGGCCAAAGTATTGGAGTTTCAGCTTCAGCTTTCAGCTTTAAGGGGTTTCATAATTGCTTCCTCATCCACTTTGCTTCTTTTAACAAAGAAAAGCTAAAGCTTAAATTTGTTATTTATAAATAAAATTTGCAATGGCATTACAAGTTCAACAAGGGTTTCCCTTGTGGCTCATCTGGTAAAGAATCCGCCTGCAATGGGGGAGACCTGGGTTTGATCCCTGGGTTGGGAAAATCACCTGGAGAAGGGAAGGGCTACCCACTCCTAGAGAATTTCTTGAACTGTATAGTCCATAGGATTGCAAAGAGTCGAACATGACTGAGTGACTTTCACTTTCACTACAAGTTCAACAACTGTCTCATAACTAATTGCTGCTGCTGCTGCTGAGTCACTTCAGTCGTGTCCGACTCTGTGTGACCCCATAGACGGAAGCCCACCAGGCTCCCCCGTCCCTGGGATTCTCCAGGCAAGAACACTGGAGTGGGTTGCCATTTCCTTCTCCAATGTGTGAAAGTGAAAAGGGAAAGTGAAGTCGCTCAGTCGTGTCTGACCCTTAGCGACCCCATGGACTGCAGCCTACCAGGCTCCTCCATCCATGGGATTTTCCAGGCAATAGTACTGGAGTGGCTTGCCATTGCCTTCTCCGCATAACTAATTACAAATACATAAAAAGTAATTAGTAAGATTTCTGTATTCTTCACTTCTTAGTGTTCTATGCCAATTTATGTAGAAATCTATGTAAGTCTCTGTTTAGTGCATTAATTTTAGCATTTTAACTATTAATAATAAGCTTTGAAATAAATTCATTACAAAATAAGTAGTGAAAGAAACAGTTAACGGTGCTTGAAAAAACTGTAGCCTTGGTTTAGCTTTTTCAAACATTGAAAAATAATCATTGTGAAAAGAGTGAGCATTCATGTAAAGTTTCATTTCTAGTTTATTTACCTTGGGTCTGTATATTCCTACTGTGACTGAGATTATTTCAAGGCTACGTAACTTTCAGAAAGTTTGAAATTAAAATGAATAAAAAGAAGTCCAAAT